>NC_133677.1:1945344-2520344 GCF_048934315.1 Petromyzon marinus
ATTATTATTTTGGCGTTGCCACGGCAAGCCGAGGTCGGCTAACGGAGGCGAGCGGCAATGTAATGAACTGCTTCGGTTTGAGGAGGGCTGCACTCTGGGAAGCTGCGAGCGCCGTCCCCCTCCCCTCCAAACACCACCTCACCTTCAGGCGCGCACGTTTCAAAGCCTCAGCTGTTATTAAAAAAAAAATTACTTGAAAACTCAAATGCTCGTTAAGCTTTCGCCGTCTGTTGTGGCAGCCGGTGTTGAGGGTGGTACGACAGGGGAATCTCAGAGCAGTTGGGATTTATTTTTATTTTTTGTTGTCGTCAAGATACGCGTTATCGCGGGGTCAGCGGGTAGCGTGTTTTGTATCGGGGAGGAGTGGGTGCGCGGGGCTTTGAGCGATGATTACATTTTGTGAGAGCAGAGGTCTGGAGATTAATATGCCTGCTGGGACAGCCATCTCGAGAAATTAATCTGGTAAAAACGGCGAATGCGATTGGCTGGAGCGCAGTGTGCGAAGGGCTAGTGTGAAAACGTAAACCGAGAGAGAAAAAATAAAATGTATCCCTGTCGCCACCACACGGCTCGGTGCTCACTCAGCGTGATCAAGCGAGGTGCCAAAAGATTCCTGGCGTTTAAATTGTCACCTCAAGAAAGGCGCATTTCAAAGTGTGCGTAATTGCGAGCGAGTTATGTTGTCAATTCTGTTGCATCTGCATTCGTGCTCCGTTCAGTGTGAAAAAATATATTATCAGAGCAAATTTCTTTGCATGTTCACCACAAGTAGTGTGTGGTGAATGCAGACACAATGCCTTGCAAAGGGTTTCTATTTGGTGTTTTGAACATCTTAACAACTGTTGTATTGCCAGAAAGGGTAAAATCTGTTCTTATTTTTTCATACTTTGATCCTGGCAAAAAGGTCCCATGTTGTGCTCCTTTCCTATGATTTTTTAAAATCTTGGTTTATCCCTGCATTTAAGCTAAGGCATGAGTCCGCTCGTAAAACATATATCAGGTCTAAGTGATTTAAAATGCATATTTTTTAAAATTTGTTTTATCTTATTCGTTGGCATTATGTGCATATAATTACAGGTTATTCTCTGGCATTATTACCAACTGATGAGGGTGGTTGGCACAGGGCCAATATTTGTACATGTACGTGCGTATGGTTTTGTTCGCGTGTGCTTTTGTATGCGGTTGCGCGTTCGCGCGTGTGTGTGTGTGCTTGTGTGTGTACGTGTGTGCATGTGTGTGCGTGTATGCGTGTGTGCGTGTGTGTGCGTGTATCTGTGCGTGTGCGTGTATGTGTGCTTGTGTGTGTGCGTGTGTGTGTGTGCGTGCGTGTGTGTGCGTGTATGTGTGCTTGTGTGTGTGCGTGTGTGTGCGTGTGTGCGTGCGTGTGTGTGTGCGTGTGTATGTGCGTGCGTGTGTGTGCGTGTGTGTGTGTGTGCGCGTGTGTGTGCGTGTCTGTGTGCGCGTGTGTGTGTGCGTATGTGTGTGTGTATGTGTGCGTGTGTGTGTGTGCGTGTGTGTGTGTGCGTGTATGTGTGCGTGTGTGTGCATGTGGGTGTGTGTGTATGTGTGCGTGTGTGTGCGTGTATGTGTGTGTGCGTGTGTGCGTGTGAGTGTGTGTGCGTGTATGTGTGTGTGCGTGTATGTGTGCGTGCGTGTATGTGTGCGTGTATGTGTGTATGTGTGCGTGTGTGTGTGTGCGTGTGTGTGCGTGTATGTGTGTGTGCGTGTATGTGTGTGTGCGTGTATGTGTGCGTGTGTGTGCATGTGGGTGTGTGTGTGCGTGTGTGTGCGTGTATGTGCATGCGCCTTTACCCTTTGCTTGCATTTGTGTCGTGCACTGGCCGTGTCAAAACATGAGAAATGTGCCCAATAAAGGGGTCACGCGCCTTTCTCACTCTCGGAAAAATGCACCAGGGGGCAAGGCTTGGGCGAGAAACAATAATGAAGTTTAAATAACAGCTTAAACGGTGATAACAGGTGCGACTGTCAGCATAATCAGGGTGGATAAGATTATGTTACAGTCGAAGACAACCCCGAGAAGTTGTTTTATTTGACTAAACAACAACAAAATATCGACCTTTATTTTTTGTTTAAGCCAACCAAACATTTGGTGTCTCTGCCCTGCCTCCTGTAAAAAAAAAACATCCTTGAAATTTTGATAAATAAGATGAAGCATGTTTTGGGGCCAGGCCTGAACTCTTCTGGCCACTGTCGATGGCAACGGAGGGTACGGCCTTGCGCTGGGCCTGAGCCACAGGGGCTCCCTCGCTCCCTCGCTCGCCTCACTTGCCCGGCAGACGTTCGTGCCGATGTTGATGAATGTTGGGCTGTAGAGAGTTGCGACGTTGAGCATGTTGCACGTGCTGTGCTCAAGGGTGCGACTGACCCGGTGAAAGGGAGGCGTTTAGGAGATGGGCACAGACCCACGCTCTTTGCTGATTGGTCGGCGTGCGGTGTGTCGACTTGCCTCAGAGGGTCTCCGCTTTTGCATTTATTTGTTGGGGTGTTTTTTTTCTTCTTCTTCTTCTTCTTGTTCTTCTTCTTGTTCTTCTTCTTCTTCTTCTTTAGATTTTTTTATTCACGCTTTTTACCGCACTCTAAAATATGGCGAAGGCTCTCCGGCCTTTTGTAGTGATGTGCGCGAGACAAACAAGCCAACACAAATAGTGATTAGCCTCTGATCCAAGCCCCTATTATTTGCGCGAAGAAGAGGCATTACCTGGAAGCGGTGGCAAGTTTAATCTGTTATCGGAAGCTTCGTACGGATGAGTCATTTGGAATTGGCCGCTCGGAATTGTTAAAGCCATCCCATTATCCGAGTCTTTGCATGGGTAAGAGAAGTAACTGGGAAATTGTGCCAAATGCGCCCTATTATCAATATGTGCATGAGTGGCTCAAAATTGGTGGCGGAAAATTCATACAATCGGTGACTTGTGCGAATTAACACGGATAATAAAATCCGTCCCGACAGTGTCACCCCCCCCCCCTTCCCGCTGAATCGGATAAAGAGGAGCTTCACCGCATGCGTGTGTGGTCGTTGACAGCGGCCCCACGTGTCGCGTCGCTAACGACTCCCTCTTGATGGCACCGATTATTTTATCGGGTCGAGTGAGCCATCGGCTTCTGAACGACCGATAGCAGCCGGCGGGGGTCCTGGCAGCTTCCACAGCTTTTTGAGAACTTTCAAAGCTTTGGTGCAGTGCGGCTTTACCCTAAACGAGAAAAAAAATATAAACCCCCCCCCCCCCTCCCACCACACTCAACCTCGCACGGAGCAGCAACTCCAGACAATCAAATCCCCCAGAAAATGAAAGTGGAGCCCTTGCCCTTCTCTTAAGTGCGAGTGAAAGCGTCAAATGTTGCGAGCGAGGCAAGGCATCGGAATGCCTTCTTGCTGTGTCTGCAGTCTCCGCCGACTCGCGTGGTGGGGTGGGTGGGTAGGTGGTGCGGTTTCGGGGGGCTCTGAGCCACGTTCAGGTTGCTGATGCTGCCTGCTGCTCCGTCAGAACAAAAGCGGAGTGGGGAGAACAAAAAAATATAACAAAATAAATAAATAAACCCCGGAGGTGCATTAGCGGAATTGCTTTCTATTGTAGAGGCGTAAAAATGGATTTTATGGGTAGAGTGAATTAAGATAATGAAATGAGCACTGTGGCCAGAGCTGGAATGATTAAGCTCTCCGCTTTACTGAGAAGCAGCAAAGAGGAGTCTGGGTGGGTCGGTGGTGGTGGGGGGGGGGGGGTAGGATGCACAGCTGATTCACGGCCGCTGGTGATGTAGTGCCATGTGACTGGAACGCGATGTTGCAGGAATATAAAACTGATGCGCAATAAAAACGACGGCCGTTCCCGCGCTCAGATAAAAAGGCTGCGCGAGCGCGAGCGCGGCCCTCGTCACGCGGGGGGCTGCTCACGGCGACGGCGCAGCGAAGCGGAACGATGGGTGGAGGGGGTGACGGGAGTGGCGGCGGCGGTGGCGGCGGACAGTGGGGTGGAGAGGTTGGTGGGTGGAACCGCTCGTGCCGGCTCCGACCTCCGAACCTCACCACCTGGGCCGCTCGACGCGGAGACGCCCGCTCGCACGTGCCTGACGCGTGCGTGCTCGCCGGTGTCTGCGCGTGCGCCCGCGCGCACGTATTCCGACCGTGGGCGGGTGAGCGAGCGCGTGAGCGGGCGAGCGTGGTGCCGTGCGTGCGATCGACGCCTTTCCGCAGCGTGCATCTCTCTGTCGGCGGCGGTCGCAGTGGCAGCGGCGGTGGTGGCGGTGACGATTGCGGCAAGGCGATCTCTCGATTTCATGTTTTTTGTTCTCGTTTGTTTTCCTGCTTTTTTATCTCTCTCTCTCTCTCTCTCTCTCCTTCTCATCAAAATCTGCTGTCCTCCAGGCATCTGGATAACAACCAGATCAGCTGCATCGAAGATGGGGCGTTCCGAGCGCTGCGAGACCTGGAAGTGCTGTGAGTAGCGGGGTGTTCCGCGGGCGCACAAGCGCACTTGTTCGCGCGGTCACACGACGCGGGTGTGCTGTCGTCGCGGCTGTGCTGTCACGGTTGTGCCGTTGCGATATTTTCCAAAAACGATGCGTGGCGGTGGCACGACCGCTGTGTCTGGCGGCGAGAAGCGGGAAGCGCATCGTCGTCCTGCTCTGCCCGTGCTTGAAACACCTTGGTCGCGCGTTCACGTTGTATCTGTACGTATTCTATCGTTATTATTCGTAACACCGCAATGTGGCAGACCGCTAAGGTGGTATCTTCATCCGGAGCGAAGCCTTTGGCAGAGACGACAGCGGAGGGTGGAGGAGGGCTTGTACTCTTGACGTGACTGCTGCGGAAAAAGTGGCCCATAGATGTTGCGTGAACTCCCACCGAGCGCCATTGCTTGGGTTACGATTATCTCGCGTGTCCTCCACGTTTGTCGAAGTTTGCCGAGCACGGGTATAGAGTGCGACGAGCTCATGGACATTTATTCGGCATCAAAGGCGGCCGCCCTCAAATTACACACGACAAGGGCGGGGGTTCGCGGGCGGCAGAGGACGTGCTTGAGATCAGCAGACAGATGCGAGGGCACCCCTGCTGCTGTAGGGCCAATTTGCATCGACGACTGGTGAATTCCAAGCGTCCGCTTTGAGAGGTGGAGATACCTCGCACGGAGATATCCACGAAGGCAACGGTTGTAATGCACCGGGCCCAATGGCGAAGGGACCAGAATAAGGAAGAAGCGTTTGAGCGATCGAGCCAGTGGCGGCACCGGTCGTGAAGAATTGCCAATCGGGATCTTTACTTATCCTGGAGGAATCCGATGAGCTATCAAGCTCTTCTTCACAAGTGTGTTCATTTGGTTGGACATTTGAAAGTCACAACAACAAACAGTAGAAAAAACACGATAGGAGTGCAAAGTATAGGAGAGGTAAGCAAATCACAAAAAAATGTAAACGAAATTTTTACATTTTTTTATTTTAGCAGGTGAAGCCCTCTGAAGCTACATTAGCTTATTTTTCAGAAGCGACCTGGCCACGAATGATAGCTCAGCGGAGTGGCTGATCATCACGTGGGAATGTACAGCAGCGGGCGATGAATGTGGAGATGCCCCCTGACTCTGTGTCATCCTTCCACCGACACAAGCTCAAGTTGTGCCAATGCAGTGGCCCATGGCCACTTCGCGTGGGCCCCCACGAGCTTGTTATTGGCGCCGTGCGGTCGAAAACACAAGCTTCGTGTTGCTCCGAAGCGTGGCGCCTTCATAACCCCTTAAGTGCATTAGTAAATAAGCATTCGGTTAAATGAATAAGTGAACAGGTTTTAAATTCAATTACTCTTTACCCTTGAAACATTACTTGTGGCCGCTGACACGTGTCCACACGGCTTCCTCGTGCGCTGTGCTGGCCCTAATAGGTGCTTGCTAACAACACTCGCCCAGTACGGTAATTATACCCCGAAAAGGGAGATGTTATAATTTATTTATAGAAGTGAAAATACGTTTCTTACGTATGTGTGATTTATTCATCTGGGATTCTAACTCGGTTGGTAGAGCAACAGGGCTCTCGATCATAAAGTTGTACATTCAAATCACTGCCAGGGTCATCGCAGCCCATTTTATCGACAAGCATTCACCATTTACATGTTTTAGTCATCATCATCCATTCATCTTCATGGCCATCATCTTGTCAATCATTATCATAACCAGAAGCATTGGCTAATCATTATCGTCACTATAATCTGTAAATCATCATAAGCAGCAGCACTATCTGTCAAACATCATCATTGCACTGTCTGGAGAGCACCAATTCATGGGAAATCAGTGGCAGATGTCCTGTGAAATGACCGTTTCCTCACACGAATGTGGAATTTCCACCGCTAGCGCAGGACCGTGAATGGAGACAAGGGCCAAATGCGCACTCCAGCTCGGGGCGGACTTACGCTGCTAGGCGTTCCATTGTTATTATTTGTTTATTTATCTTTCCTTCTTTCTCCCCGCCACCCCGATCCCTCGTGCCTCCAGCACCCTCAACAACAATAACGTCACGGCGCTCTCCGTGGAGAGCTTCAACAGCATGCCCAAGCTGCGCACCTTGTGAGTACACGCGGGCCGCTCAGTTAACGTGGCTCCATTGCTCTGTGTGGCCTGGCCAGTGTGGCTCTGTCGGTCCGTCCGCGCATGAGGCTCGGCCTGCTCCATCACTCCCCATCTCTTCCTGCAAATGTCACAAACAAAAAAAGGAAATGTAATTATTTTGTGGAGTAAGCTGCGCGTGTTTCTTTTGGCTGTGTGATGATGGCGATGATAATGATGATGATATTGTTCATGAATTGACTGATGATGATAATTATGCATTGACTGAATATAATGATGAGTACCGTAAATTAATTATCATTATAACCACGTGGTGGTAATTATGATGATGATGATGATAATGACGAGATTGTTTTAATCCTGATGAAAATGGTATTCGTGTTGATGATGTTGACTGGTTTATGTAAGTTTTTTTCATGATGATGATCGAGATGAAGATCATGATGATCACGATGAAAATTATTAATGAGATAATGATAGCGGCAATGACTGTCACGACACAGAGCCACACCGACCTACTGAAAGGGAAGCGACATCGGTGCATTACAGCACGCTCCTGCATGCTTTCCGCCTTTGCACACAGCTCGGTGAACCCTTGCACAGGGACGCTCGCTCACGTCGCTCATACAGCTCATGACGGCCGCTTCCAGCTAATCAGAGCCGGGGCCTCGGCGGGGGGGGGGGGGGGGGGGCAGCAGCATGCCGTGGTACGGCCGAGGATTTGGCCGCCAAACGATGCCAAAGAAACTCAGTGGAGTGCCACGATGCACGGGTGGCGCGGGGGGGAGGAGGTGACATTTATCAAGCGGGCACAAACAGGAGATGTCCTTTACCTGTCCGCAGCATGCGACGCCGCGGTGCCGCTCGCGAGATAAAGCGCCGTCCTCGTGACCGCTGGTGCCACGTGATTGGAATTTTTGATGCTGCCTCTCTCTCTCCTCTCTCTCTCTCTCCTCTCGGAACGTCGCAAATTAAAAGACAAAATGACGTAAATTGATTTGACACGCCTAATGCGCCGATATGTAATGCGACCGCATTGTTCGGCGAGCTTTCGCCGATAGAGGGAGAGGAGCGGGCCCCGCTGTTAAATGAGAACCGCCTAGACGTGCCGAACTTCTACACTCGCGCACGCAAAGGTTAGGGAGGCATGTATTATTCATCGCGTGTCTTACAATCTCGGGGAAAACATTGGGTGCAAGTGGCAGCAACATATTGTTTTCGCAGCAAGAATTTGGAACAATCCATAACCTGACTTTTAATATCCTAAAAGCCTCGTACAAGGCCCGAGCTGCCTCCCCATTGGCCACCCTCCACCGATGCGTCCACTTCCATTGCTCATTGCCACCCCTCATCCGCCCAACCAATCATCCCGCCGTGTCAACGTTGTCAGGGTTTGAAAAGCGAGGAATTAAGAGGAACGCGGAATCGTTTTGCAAAACAATGCGTTCGGAAGCCAGAGGCAGGTGAGATTGGATTGCTGGAGATTTGATTTATGATATGGTTCTATCTCGCAAGTACAATTCACCTCCCTCCTCACAGTCCCACAGAGATCCTAGCCCTGCCCCCACCACCATTGCGCCCTCAAAGACAAATATTCCCTGTATAGTCTTAACAGGCTGTTGGGGCAAGTGCTGTCAGCGAGCACCTATGAAGGCTGGAACGGCACACGAGGGGGTGGGTGGCCAGCACCGTGCCCGGCCGCCTTTGTCTCCCCAGTGGCGATGTTTACACACCGCACAAGTTACTCATTTGAGGTTGAGTCGACTTAAGAAGGGTTCAGATATTTGTCACCGATGTTGGTCGTGAGTGGGAATTGAACTCGGGTCGCCGGATTTGTAACTCGGCGCACTAACCGCGACACTACCCCCACCCGTGCCACCACCGCGGCCCCCACACGCGCACTGACACACGTCAAAGCCCAGAGCAGAATATTTAAAGCTGCTAAATATATATTAATGCGCGCAGGCGAGTGTTAGGCGCTGAGCTTGATTGGGGAAAATTTAGCGGTGCATTTGCATATAAATTTTGCAATTTAGTTCATGACAACGTTTTGTATTGTGATGAATACTCTGTTAAAATTGCGGATGTTTTAAAAATGTATGCAGACGCACGTTGGCGGTTGAGTAGCTTCATTGCGTGTGAAAAGGTTACAGCTTTAACCCTTTCCCTCACTCCTCCTCCGTCCTTCCCTTCCCCTACCCTCTCCTCCTTCTCCTTCCACCGCCGTCGCCACCACTCCAGCCGCCTGCACTCAAACAACCTGCACTGCGACTGCCGCCTCTCCTGGCTCTCTGATTGGCTGCGTCTCAGGCCGCGCCTGGGCCTCTTCACCCAGTGCATGGGCCCCGTACACCTCCGCGGCCTCAACGTCGCTGAGGTTCAGAAAAAGGAGTTCACCTGCGCCGGTCAGTTTCCCGCTTCTCTCCATGACCCCCCCGACCCCCGCCCCCCGCTCCTCGACCCTTGACCACCGTTGCTCCGTGAACTTCATAACACGTTTTGTTTGGTCACCGCATCATTAAGCGTCGATCAAAGTGAGGTGTTTCTTGTGAACTTTTGTATCGGTCGTCCCATGAGGAGGCTGGCTGCTTCCATGGAATTCTGGAGTTTCCACCATCGGCTGCTCAAGGTTGGTAACAGAGATGACCACTGGCCCATAGTTCAATATTTTTTGTCCCCAAATTTATTCCAATTGTATTCTTGGTGTCACTTTGTGAGACAAGCTATTCCATTCAGAACTCTTAGAGAACAGACGCATCGCACCTTGTTAGAAAAAAGCCCTCAGAAGTAGACATCACAGAACTAACCCCTGAGATCCCTTCAATCGCAGTGCTGCACTTTTCCACGAGCCCCTAGAGAAAAAAAAAATCTTACGCGGCAAGCCAACTTGGACGTTGATATTTTTTACGCGGTCATTGCAGGTGAGGCAGAGACCGTCAACTCTCCACACTTGGCTTCATAATTTCGCGACTGACCACCAGGATTTGAAACCAGCGTTTCATTTCCTCACTAAACCTGAATTTTATCTAAAAACTCGACACCGTGATCTTGAGACGAAAAATATAGAATGGATTACCTTTCAAGGGGATGACCTTTCCCCATGGCACATGTGTCCCATAGACCTGTGCACGAGGAAGAACCATTGCCCAGAAACGTCATCTATTACATATTGTTTCCTTTTAAGGCCACGGGTGACTGACGTGTTACTTTTCTTGTTATTAATGCTCGTGCACCACTGCCAACGCACCGTCGCTCAATCGAGAGCCCGTTCAGGCACCAAGACCACAGGGGTCATTGCGTCGCCCGATTCGCTGCGATGGAGTAGAGATTCGTGTCTTCGTGGAACTCTCCTCGTCTCGATTGAGGTGCAAAGAAGTGCACGGGGCTGCCTTTGGACCAAGCAAGGCGACGGAATCGGAAACTCTGACCCTGAAGTATTCGTCCATTGAAATTCTCCGCTGGCAAAGCACACCCGTCTGTTGGCAATGCCATCAGCCTCGCTCCCTGACGGCCAGAGCATTTAGAAATGTTTGGTAAAAAAAACCGCTGAGTCGTTTATTGATTACGTAATTCTGTCTGTAGTCGTTTGCTGAAATGGAGCTACGCGAGGTGTTTTTGTCCCAGACATTTCCCTGGGACGATGCGACACGCAACTCATGTGCAAATTGATTGCCTGTAAAATTACGAAGCGCGCAGGGAATTTGTGGGAACGTTTTGCTCACTCTGCCTTTGTTCGTTTTGAGATTTTAAGGTTTCTGGGAGTCAGGTGCAGTGTTGGGGGGGGGGGGGGGGTTGGTGTTGTGAGGAGGAGGTTTGCATGCACGCGCGTGTGCACGTGTACAAATTGAATATGACGACCTGATTTAATCCTCCATACTTTCACCCACCTTGTCAATTATTCTCTCGTCACCTTCAGTGTATTTTTGTAACGGCTCCCAAATGCACGTAGTTGCCGTGCCGTGAGTGCAATTTCCGTAGATGCAGATGGCTTAACGTCTACAGTGCTGGCAATGCCACGTGGGGCGATGTGTTAACATGTTGGTGACATGTTGGGAACATTTTTGCATTTGTGTCCACGGTAAGCACTGGCACGTCTCAGACAACTGTGCGAATGCCACGTTTTAATGGCGCAGGGGAAAATAAAGATGCATTGATTGGACAACGCAGCTTCGGAGGTGTCCCGGTGACTCGGACGATGAATAAAGGGTGCGGTGGAGACACGGAGCCACCAACCACTGACACGCCAGGTTCAACTCTGGGTTTCAGTCACCCAACCCTAAACCCCATTTCTAAAATGCGGTGAGTTGATGGTTTCAGCCCAGTTGCCAATTGCTGTGCAAAAAATATCGCAATATTAAATTTGGTTTAGCCACCGAATTTAGCTTGTTCCTGCTCTGCGAAATCAATATTTCCTTTTTATGGCCGCGCGATGAATACTCTTTGCAGGGCATGCAAAAATAGTTACCACCGAGCGCGATTAACAATTCCACTGAAGGGAATTCCAGATATATTATCCTGTTGATATATAAGTAATTCTATAATTGCTGGCCATGCAAGCAACGACACATTTAATACGTGCAGAAAAAATTATTGCCACTTAATATACAACCATGTGTGGGGGGTGGGGGTAGTGGGTGGTGAATCCTTACATGCCCGATAATTGGGGTTAAAAACCAACAAATGGAATAATTGATGGCGCTGGGGCTCAGAGTTTGGCACCTACTCAGAGAATACCGCCCCGCACGGGTAAGCGGGGGGGGGGGGGGGGTGGCGGTGCGCCGTATTACCGCGTCACCCGCCACGGTGGCACAGGCATGTTCGTGTGCTCCTTGGCATGCCCGGTGCTTCACCAGAGGGGATTGAGAGGTCGGGCTTTGCAAGCGAACATCGGGGTGGGTGGTTGGCAGTTATGGAGAGGGGGGGAAGGTTGCGGACGGGGGGGGGGGGGGCACGTTTAGTGATACATTTTTCCATCGTACATTCCGCCCAAGTCTCGGGCTATTAAAAGAGAACAAGGCAGTGAATGAGCGAGCGGGTGAGAAAGCAAGAACGAAAGGGTGGAATAAAACCTCTCCGGGACAGTGTATGATTTTACCCGGGGAAGTCATGTACAGCGCAGAACACTCATTTTCCGCCACCGCTACTTATTGAAATGCAGGGTCTGTAACCGCCACTCTGCAGCCATCTGCAAGGAGGCTGTAACAGCACTTAACCCTTGCGTGCCCACGGTGCCTCTTTCCTTCCCTCGCATTCTGCGCGCCAACCCGCCCGCTCTCTCTCTGCCAGCCCCGTGGGTCACGAGACGCCTTTTCGAGCGGGTAGAACGCAATCGTGCTCCGATTTTGCGAACGCGACGGCTGCTCGATCTCCCTCGGGGAGAGGGAGGGGGGGGGTCATCTTGGGAGCGACGGTCGCCGTCGAGGGGGCGTTGGGCGGGTGAGAGACGCGACAGCTTCAGCCGCGCGGGATGGAGCGCGCTCGGTGGACGATTAAACTCTTCCCTCGAGCTGCCGCGCTGCAAATTCGCCGCAGCAAAATAAAAAAAACTCTCCCTCCGCACGCCTCTGTTTGCTGCGTAAGTCCCCGAGAACGGCGCTACGATCATCGTGAGGTTAAAGAGGAAGTATTAAGTTTGGTGAATGAAAAAATGGGGGGGGGGGGGTGGGGGGGTGGGGGGCGAATGGGACAAAAGCGTCCAATTAGGCGTGCGTTAATTAATTCGACAAAATAAGGGAAGCCGGCGCCATTGTGTTCGCAATCCCCCCGCATTTTCGAGTCGATTCATGGAACGCATCGCGTATTCGGCGCACGTGCGGGGCGCATAAAGACCGCGTGCCACTTCATCATTTCATCTGCAGCTATAAAAAAAGAAACGTCTTTGAAAAAAGGGAAATAGGTACACAGAGAGAGAGAGAGAGAGACAAAACCTCCGCGCGTCGGCAAAGTAACAAAAAAAACAAGGGGTTATTGAAACCGCGGTTAATGTGCTCTGCAATTAAGCCCCGGGCTAATTTAGCGGGCCCCGCACTCTTTGCGACGGGTGAAAGATTGCCGTGGAGACTGTGTAATTAAAAGGCTGCTCTTGGAGATAAATACGACAGGATGGAGCGTTGTGACTTTTCGTGTGTTAAACCCCCTGCCCTTTCGACGCACAACTCACCCGCTCGACGCACCCGCCCCCACCCACCAAACCCCCCCACCCACTCCCCATCAGCTCCCATGTTTCTCCCTTTTCATCTTCGTCCGGCTCTCTCTCTCTCACTCTCTCTCTCTCTCTTGCGTGTGCGTGTGTGCCCTCTCCTTTCACCTCGTTCAAGGAGGCCCACTTGAGCGACGACGAGAGCAAATCGGCTTACTGTTTAGGCATGGGCCTCGCAAGATTCCTCGCCGGTGATTTAACGGGGCCTGCAAATGTTCCACGGTTCCCATGCCCCCCCTCCCCAAACTCTCCCCCAACCCCCCCACCCCCCCTAGTTGGTCGGAGGCCACCCGTTCCTGATCAGTGTGGGGAGGAGACATTTGAGATGCAATGTCCCAGGAACCTCGGCACTATTTTCACTCCTTGCATCACCCGGCACCTGCGTCATTCAATGCACGCCGTTGTCCCGAGGAACCTGTGAGCCAGAATTGAATGTCTTTGAAGTGCGACGCTGTTGTGCGTGCGCGCGTGATCTCGGTCCATATTTTCTTCAGTTTGAAGGGCGTCGCGTATCCTGCATTGCACCCAAGCGCCGTCCCATCTTCCTCCAGGATCCCTCCCCCTGCCCCCCGCCCTCCTCCCACTGCCCCCCTTTCATCTGAATTCTCACGAAAAATAATGCGTTAACAAGTTAGAAGCGCTGGGGGCGTATATACAACGAACGACGAGTCTCGGCTCTCGTTTAAGTGACTCGAGTATTTGTGTAATCGCCGGCGGAATGTGGCGCATTTGCAAAGTGAAGGAAATGCCGCTTGTTGTCAAAGCGCGGCCTAATTGGGCATGCACACATATAAATGCAAATCCTCAATCTTACGCAGACACACGAAAGGCGAAGGTCCCCCCCCCGCACCCTCGTATAGACCGCCAGGCCGCACGATGGCACGGAGCGGCAAACGAAGGGCGGCGCATCGCCTGGCGCACGCTGCGGACAGCGCCGGCGCTTGGCCGAGTTCGTCTCTCATCGCCGGTGCCGACCATTCGCGTATTGATCCGGGCACGCGTTTTTAAGGCTGAGTCGACCTAGAGGGGAGGGTGGGGGTGGGGAACCCCACCACATCTTTCGGATATCGTTTACCGGCGACGTCAGCCGCGACTTAAAATCGATCTTCCCCAGACACCCGGACAGGGCGCTTACACGCTCGCGCGCTCACACGACAATCTTTCGCGGCTGTGTTCCGTAATTGGCATAAAATCATCCGTGTCGGGTTGAGGCGCGAATCAATAAAAGCGAGGAGTCTAAAACCGCCTCAGTCCGCTCGCTGAAAGCCTCGTCGGTGGCGAGATGACGACAGAGGGCAGGGCCACCTGGACTCCCCCCTAGCCCCCACCACCGCCTCCCCACCGTCCACTGATGAGAAAATTAATGCAGCAGTCGACATCCTAACCGCTTGTCTTCCCAAGCTCGCCGCCAGCCAGGTGTGTGCGCTAATAGCGGCCGCTCCTCCCTTTATTGCCCGTTAAGCTCGTGGTATAATCACCAAGTCTTTGTGCGCTTTTATGGCGTTTAGATTTCCCATGCAGATTCGGTCCCTTCAGACTAATTACGCGTGCACAATTTATTTACTCGCTCTGCCTATTTCTTGGTAATTATTGCGGCCGGGCATGGCATGTGGCCCACCCACCCCCTCGTGTGCCGTGCCAGCCTTGGTAGGTACTCGCTGACAGCACTTGCCCTAACAATCTGGTAAAGGTTATCTGGGGATCTTTGTCTTTGTATCTGTCTATATTTTTAAACCGCTTTCATGGACGGCTCTAACCAGAGTGGCGTCGCGGCGTTCGGAGGGACCTCCTTTTGCCTGTGCGACTTTGGTCGCGCTCTGCTGCCGACTTGAAAATGGTGGCGCTTGTTCTGCGATTGCACAGTTTGGTTTGAACGTTCGGCTCGACGATGTGCAAGCAACGTAGTCCACGTGCATCTGCGCGTGCGCACGTGCGCGGGTGTTTGTGGGGAGCGGGCGCGTAGTGATGAGCGCACTGCGCTACGAAGCCCGCCGACGACCCCAGTTTAATCCCGGTCCCGTGACCAATAAACAGCGGCGAATATTTGAAGCTGTCCTGGGCCTTCCCTTGGTCGACCTGCCACAGCGCGTGTTAACATCAGCACGGGGGAGACAAAGGTGGTCCGGCCGTTGGTTTCCGGCCACACCGTCCCGTCGTGCGCCGTACCGACCTTATAATAGGTGCTCGCTAACAGCAGCTGCCCCGGCAGGCTGCGTAGGCTACTCGCTGCGTCGGGGGATCTTTGTGTGTGCGTTGGCGTGCGCGTCTTGTCGTAGGTGTGTGCTCCAGCACGGTTCGATGGTTCCTTGGCCAGCGTGTGAACACGCGTGTTGTTCCGGGAACCCTTGCCAGGGAGCTTGTCCGGTGCTTAATTCTTGTCAGGTTTGCATTAAACTCTCCACTAAGGTCAATTAATTCACACGGAGCAGTGAATTCACTCTCACCGCCAACAGAGGCCGAAGCGAGAGAGAGAGATATAAATATAAAACAACCCCTAGATTAAAAAAAATAACCGAGTGCAGAAATAATAATGATAAGCTCGTTTAACTAAAAGCAGAACACAACCTAAAAAAACACAAAGAACTCTTATCTTATAGCGACATATTTGGGACTTATGTCTTGGGCTGCCCGATATGCGTTTGCTGCTTTGTTAGCGAGAACTTTGGTGGCTTTAAATGAAAATGTCGCTGCAGCGTGATTGCCGTAATGTACCAGACGTCACCGTGACCACGTCTCTGGAGCTTTGCCTGAACGCCGATTCCACTCCTCGTTTTTCATTGACGTCGATTTAAAGATGAGTCGGACGGCTTGAGACACGCGGAAGACAACCTGCGTAAACCATGAATGTAACTAAGATGTGTACCGCATAACAGCTGCACCATCGAAGCGCGCTCGTGAAAGACAGCCTCGAAGCTTATTGGGCCCTTCCTGCTGGAAATGAATAAAATCTATCTATAGCCATCTGTCTGGATTAGACATCTCGGTTATTCAGATCTCACTTATGCGGTAAAGCTCCATGCAGTTACCTCTGTAGCGAGAGCATTGAAAGAAAAGTTATCGGGCGATCGCCATCTTATATCATGCGAGCATGTTCGTAGAGTTTACATATAATCTTGTTTTTAATTTTAAAATGTTTATAAATGTTGAGTTTGTATTACTTTTTTTTAATCAGCTTGAGCTTGGTTTTAAAAAGCTGGGCAACAGCAATGGGACGATGCGGCCGATCGCCAGCGGCCGTGCAGCGCGCGCGTCATGGGGAACGTTTATCGACGCGCCAACTGCGGATCTGCCCGCGCGAACAACCGAGTTGGTGCGCCTCAAATATCAGATGTTGTGGTTATTACGGTTTGCGATCGAGCACGCTCAGCAAAAAATTGGAACATCCTGTCCCAGGAACGTACTCCACCGTTCAAGCAAATTTGCTCCGCCGCATTTAATGCACCGCATTAAACCAAACGTGCGTGTGTGTGTGTGTGCGTGTGGCATAACAGTAATAACATAAATTTTGATTTAAAGCTTTCGTGACTGCAGGGATTTATATTCTTGGTTCTTTCGGTAAAGTCACGTAGAAGGGAAACAATAAAATAATAAAAATATAAAACAATAAAATTCTCACGACGTTTCGACTGCAACACAAACAATCATCATCTTGCTGTGGTTTTCACATCTGATGATGATTGCTTGTGTTGCAGTCGAAACGTCGTGAGAATTTTATTGTTTTATATTTTTATTATTTTATTGTTTTCCTTCTACGTGACTTTACCGAAAGAACCAAGAATAGTAATAACATAAATAAGCAGCTGAACTCGAACATTTAATTTCAAGGCTGTATATTTATTTATTAACAAACTGGGTGCAGTTAAAATTGTAGTCGTGCACTGGTGCACGTGTGGATCCTGTTGCCGTTGACACCGTGATCGCTATGTGTGTAATTCAAATGGTTTGTGTTCAAACATTGTGGTGGATGCAGAGATGATGGTGAAATCTTTGACACGCAAGATCTACAAACAATCTGTTCATACTCACGGAGGTTCAACGCACGTATCGCGAGCGTAGGAATCGATCTTAATCGATGGATAGATTAATCATCGTCAAATGCATAAACATCCGTGCCGCGGTGTCTCATTCGCCATCGTGCTAACGCAAAGTAGATCGATACTCCCTCTTTGGCCATCACTTATCTCACACGGATGTCTCAGGGTCTGCCCTTGCAGGCCAGCGTCTCCATTAACCAGATGCGTCCATCGCCACGAAAGGCAGCGGGCATGCAGGGGGCAATTGACGTCGCAATGCCGTTGATGTAAGCATCGTCACCTACGGATTGAGTGTTCATGCTTGAGTCTCAGAGAGCCAGGCTGGAGGCCCCTTTAGGATCGTTGGAGTTCACTGTTAATACTCGAGGCTAGGATAGCCAGGCCTGAGGCACCTTTGTGAGCCTTAAGAGTAGCGAAGCAATCTAAGAGACACAAAGCACTTTCGGCGTTAATTGTCGACGCTCGGGGGGATTCACCGATAGAGTTCACCGTTGATGTCCAAGGGTTCACGGAGTCAGGTTCAGGGAGGTGAATCCCTGAGTGCCTCTGGAGGGATGTGACCATGTAAGATCGTGCGCGTGTCCCGTGCGTGTGCGTGTGTGCGTGTGTGCTGCAGACTACTCGCGGGGCCAGTCGTGCAGTGCGTTCGGCAGCTCGTGCCCGTCCGTGTGCACGTGCAGCAACAACGTGGTCGACTGCCGTGGCAAGAGCCTCTCCAGCATCCCCCACAATCTGCCCAACGCCATCACCGAGCTGTGAGCACCGCCGGCCGGGAGGGGTGGGGGGTGGAGAAGGGGGATGCGGAAGGGGGGCCTGGGGGGGGAGGAGAGGGGGGATGAGCACCGTCCTCTTGCGTGGCTCTCAGATGCGATTGATGCTCCTGACCACCGCGCCCCACTGCCACCTCTGTACCAAGTCACCAGCTCCACCACCGTTGCCACAAGCCATCACCACCACCTCTACCAATCACCACCAATCATCAACACCATTACCACCACCGCTATCAATCACCACCACCGCCAATTATCGCCACCACCACTGCCACCAATCATTACCACCACCACCGCCATCAATCATCACCAACACCACCAATCATCGCCATCGCTGCCAATCATCACCACCGCCATTCATAACCACCACCACCGCCGCCGCCCCAATGCCGACTTCATGAGAAGCGTCCGCTGTAAGAGACTGGCCCGTGTCTCGCTGATGCGGCGCCACATGGCGACGTCAAGCTGAGCTCTCGACGCGATGAACACACGGAGCGGGGATAGTAATCATAATTTACACTCCGACGGGCTGGAGCGTGTTTGTGTTGAGACGTCGCATTGCGGCGGCAGAGCGCTCTGCGCCTTAAAAGTGTTGTTTGTTTGCTTTCCATTAATGAACATAACGCGCGGGTGTTTTGTTTCTGCAAAACAGAGTGCATTCGGTCTAGGAAATTGAAACAGATGAACTAAATTATCCGCTCTAATTAACAACTCAAAACGACAAACACAAAAAACCCCTAACGCAGGCAAGAACATTGCTGTCATTTTTCACAGCATCAACAATTAAAAAGTAAATATATACGCCCGAACATTGTAATAAATATACGTGGGGATGAATCAATCAAATCAAGCGAGATGTTTTCAACCTTGGCACAGACAAAGTTGTATTTTGGTTGCCACCCTTAAGAACAGGGCAGAGGAGGCGAGGATTTCCTGTCCCATTTTCACGCTCACCCCGTCATTCCTGCCAGAGCCATCTATCGGAACATCGTTGAACCATTTCTCCGCATCACCCCCCCCCCCCCCCCTCAATGAACGCACATCCCAGCAGCTCCGTGACAAACCATGCGCTTCGCTTGGCACGCTCGGAAATTTTTAAAAAACGTATAAAGTGATATCGGTGACAATGATCGTACGGCGTGGTTGTGGGGAAACATACCAAGTATTTTATGCACTGACGCTGCTGCTGCTGCTGCTGCTGCTCCTCAGACTTGGGCCGCTCTCGCCGGAATTTTTTTTCCGAACGACTCGAAAGCCAGGCGGTCGCCGGAAAAAACCGTGGCCAACTCCCGTGGAGAGACGCCACGCTAATGAAACAAACAAATTTGCTTTCAGCTTCATCGTTTTTTTTTCTTCTTCTTCCAAAGCCGGTGCCGTAGGTGGCCAAGCTCCAAAAATAAAAACTTAGGAGAGAAACGAATGCCTCGGGTGCAAGGGTTAAGGTAAATGGATTCTGACAGTGTCCCCCACTTTACCCGAGGAGTAATTAGAAGCATCAGTGCCGGGGATTGCAGGTTCCTCCCTGGGCGATAGCATTTAGCAGATGTGATGTGGCCTCGTTTTCGTACGGATCTTTGGCCAAACCCAGCCAGATGAGACGGATTGACTCGAGGGAGCGCTTAAGCTGCAATTGACCCTGTAATAGAAAGGAATGGAAAAAAAAATTGACAAAAATAAGGGATGATAAAAAGAAACACTGAAAGTAAAAAATAGGATTATATTATTAAAGCATTTAATAAAAAAAAGCCCATTTATGTTCGAAAGCCTCTGGCCCTCACAGATGCATCTCTGCGTAATTATCTAATCCAATATTCCTCTGAGCCAGGTACATCGCAGATCCTGTTAAGGAAATACATGGACTTAGGGCCATTCAATCTCTTAGGGTCTTTAGCCTTCGTGTCCTCGCGAGTAGGGTCTCTTTGTGGCCGGGTCCCTGTGAGTCAGGGTCTCTGTGAGGCAGGGTCTCTACGAGGCAGGGTATTTGTGAGGCAGGTTCTCTATGGGGCAGGATCTCTACGTGGCAGGGTCTCTATGTGGTAGGGTCTCTGTGAGGCAGGATCTCTGTGAGTCAGGGTCTCTGTGAGGCAGGGTCTCTGTGAGGCAGGGTCTCTATGTGGCAGGGTCTCTACGTGGCAGGATCTCTGTGAGTCAGGGTCTCTGTGAGACAGGGTCTCTGTGAGGCAGGGTCTCTGTGAGACAGGGTCTCTGTGAGGCAGGATCTCTGTGAGTCAGGGTCTCTGTGAGACAGGGTCTCTGTGAGGCAGGGTCTCTGTGAGGCAGGGTCTCTACGTGGCAGGGTCTCTATGTGGTAGGGTCTCTGTGAGGCAGGGTCTCTGTGAGGCAGGGTCTCTATGTGACAGGGTCTCTACGTGGTAGGGTCTCTGTGAGGCAGGGTCTCTGTGAGACAGGGTCTCTGTGAGACAGGGTCTCTGTCAGGCAGGGTCTCTGTGAGGCAGGGTCTCTGTGAGACAGGGTCTCTACGTGGCAGGGTCTCTGTGAGGCAGGGTCTCTGTGAGACAGGGTCTCTGTGAGACAGGGTCTCTGTCAGGCAGGGTCTCTGTGAGGCAGGGTCTCTGTGAGACAGGGTCTCTACGTGGCAGGGTCTCTGTGAGTCAGGGTCTCTGTGAGACAGGGTCTCTGTGAGGCAGGGTC
This sequence comes from Petromyzon marinus, assembly GCF_048934315.1. Lineage (NCBI taxonomy): Eukaryota > Metazoa > Chordata > Hyperoartia > Petromyzontiformes > Petromyzontidae > Petromyzon > Petromyzon marinus. Next base: position 1,965,569 of record NC_133677.1, read on the forward strand.
TCTGTGAGACAGGGTCTCTGTGAGGCAGGGTGTCTGTGAGACAGGGTCTCTGTGAGACAGGGTCTCTACGTGGCAGGATCTCTGTGAGACAGGGTCTCTGTGAGGCAGGGTCTCTGTGAGACAGGGTCTCTGTGAGGCAGGGTCTCTGTGAGGCAGGGTCTCTGTGAGACAGGGTCTCTACGTGGCAGGGTCTCTGTGAGTCAGGGTCTCTGTGAGACAGGGTCTCTACGTGGCAGGGTCTCTGTGAGGCAGGGTCTCTGTGAGACAGGGTCTCTGTGAGGCAGGGTCTCTGTGAGGCAGGGTCTCTGTGAGGCAGGGTCTCCGTCAGGCAGGGAAGATGCACATGCACGCGCTATAACCCGCTCGGCCGAGAAGGGGCCATGTGCGCCAGCGCACCGATAACTTTTCATCGGCCTGAAAGCTTTTTATTAAGTTACTGACCCCTTCATCATCTTATTTTTAATGCACGTACTGTTTTATTTAAACCGTGCTATAAATAGAGAGAGAGGGGGCAGGGAGGGAGGGAGAGAGACAGGCAGAGGCAGAGAGCCCCCGCAGGGGACTTCGCTACGACGGGCAGCAGCTTCTCTTTATGCTTGGCCTGGAAGACGAGGTCGTGGGTGGCCGGCACCCCCTTTACAGGTGACCTTTCCCTTCCTCGGGCGCGCCCAGACGTAGTTCTCATTCGACCGGCGGGAGGTTCACGCCGGCTACAAGAGAACCACGTGCGACGGGGGCGGGGGGGGGGGGGGGAACCCGCTCACCACCCAGATCCGATTAACCGGAATGGAATTCAGCTCCGCCGTGCTCAGATGCTCACGGCTCCCTCGCCTGGTGCTGAATGATTAAATGAGTGGGCTCGGAGTGGCGGCTCGGTGGTTAGCGCGCACCGCCACTTGGAGCCCGGAGGAAAGCCGACTTCGATGCATGGCCGCGGCTCGCCGCATTGGCGTGCGATGTCACGATCGGTCAAGGCCACCTCTGTTCCACGGCGGAGGCACTGGCCATCATGCTGAGCTTCGGTCGAACCATGGCCGTGACCAGGTACAAATCGTAAATAATCGATCATTGCTTGCACGATGGGAAAGATTGATCGTGAGCGTGTAATTCTTACGAGCTAAATTAGTACTGCGTCGCTCGTCTGCAATTCCGTCCGCTCGACGGCAAATCCTTTAGGAACGAACAAAGCACGGGGCCGAGCGGGCAACTTTTGACGACACAGCCTTTTGTGACTGGGCGTGGGCTTTGGGAATTCTGCAGGTGGGCGGAGTCGCTGCTGAGTACGCAGGCGGTGCAACTGCACCGGGGGGCACGCGCCACAGGGTCCCAGGCACCGGGCGGCAAAGAGGAGGAGGAAGAGGAAATTGAACAAGGGGGGAGATGGGGGGGGGGGGAAATGGGGTGCGGCCCTCACATTTAATTCCTTGCATCAGGGCCAATGCCAACCATGCCCCACCACCACCACCGCAGCAGCAGCAGCAGCAGCCTCCGTTCCAGCGACACGCATCCGCGATCGAGCGAACGCGGTAACCGCGTGCGTCGTGTTTTTTTTTCCCGCGCCCGCATCTCTCCCAGGCGCCTGGAACAGAACTCCATCAAGATGATCCCTCCCGGAGCCTTCAGCCCCTACAAGAAACTGCGCAGGATGTAAGTGCCCGTTGTTTTAACGGTTTGTTTAATCTCTCCGCTCCCGCAGCAGCACAGCGCAGAAATACGCGGTGGCGGTAACAAAGGGGCATCCACCTTTTTAGTCCGACCCCCCACCCCATACTACCCCCCCCCCCCCGCCCACCGACCGTCAGCATCGATTTTAAGCTTCTGCTTGAACGGCCGCCGCGCCGTTAATCACGGCCGCTGGAACGGTGACCCAGCGAGGAGGAGGGAGAAACGGCTGCTGAGCTTGCCGAGCTGTTGAACGTGAAAAAACATCAGGGCACGACTTTTAATGGTCAAGAGGCCGAGGATCGATCTTCGCGCCGTCTTTTCCTGCGGTGGATCGCACCGCAGTCTCCGTGTGTTTGTGTTTTTGTTGTTGTCATGTTTTGAGAACGAGATGGTTTCAAATCGCGCTCGCACGGCTTTCGTAGGACGTCCCAGTTCTTCGCGGCATCGGTTCAGACATTTTATTTATGCTAGGGTGAGGTTTTTAATAGCGCATACCCTTGCAAGATTTACAAGCAAATAAACATCTTTTACATTTCATGCATCAGGCCAAAATGAAGCTGTTTAATCCCTCTAGAGGGTCAAAATAAATAAACTATGAAGAAGTGTAATATACATGTTTACTGTAATAATTTACGGTGCTTTGTCAGTCCGCTGCTGGATGAGGGGCTCCATGTGGGTTGTGGTGGCTGTTTCACCATCCCTCACCGGATTGGAGCAGTGCGGGTTGGTGAAGGTGGGGTTGGGGGGTGACTCGCCACTGACGTTAACCCCAGCTGGGAATAGACCTCAGGCTGCCCGGGTTCATCGTCCCCCACCCCCGCCCACCCCCCTCGCTCCTCTGTCCCCTAACACCCTGCTTGTGTCTCCTCCCGTTTCGTGTTTTTCTTTCCTTTTTTTTGCTTTGCAGAGATTTGAGCAACAACCAGATCACTGAGATCGCGGCCGACGCCTTCCAGGGCCTGCGGTTCCTCAACTCCCTGTGAGTTTCCGCCGGCACGGACTGTCTCACCGCGTCGTTTGTTTGGTGTGCGAACACAAAGACAGAGATTCCCCCCACCCCCCCCTCACTGTGTAGCCTTTCACACACACAAATGCACACACACACACAATGCAATATACAGCACACACACATTCATACAAACGCACAGTGCAATACACGCACGCATGCATACAAACTATCATAAAGACAGGCTGTTGGGGCATGTGCTGTTAGCGAGCACCTGTAAAGGCTGGCACGGCACACGAGGCGGTGGGTGGCCAACACCACGCCTGGCCGCCTTTGTCTCCTCAGCGGCGATGTTTACACATTGCACCGGGTACTCATTTGAGGCTGAGTCGACCTAGGGGAGGCCCAGGACCGGTTCAGATAATCGTCACTGGTGTTCGCTGTGAACGGGAATCGAACCTGGGTGGCCAGGTTCGTAGCGCAGCGCGTTAATCGCTACACTACCGCTCCCCACACTATATACACAGACACATTGAATACACGGCTGCATGCACACACGCACACATAAGCACACTCAACAAGCATGTGATGCAAGCCACCCGTTTAATTCATAGCTTATATATTTCGTCTAATTTTTCATGCTTCGAAAAAGTCAGGCCCTTGCCAAGAGCGGAATTATATCCCTCTCGTTTATTGATTAATTTTCTCAGCTGTGAGAAGCCTTTTTGCGAGTGCCTGTAGACACTCTATCCATGTACGCACTAAGTTGGAATGTTGCTACTTCAGCGACCACACAAATAATGCAACTTTTATGTTACTTTTAATATACACGCGTAGAGCAAGAGAGAGAGAGAAACATGACATTTTAAGCAGCTGACATTATTCAGGAAACAACAATTTTTTTTCCTGTATTAGGAAAGGAAATAATAAAATTGCAGGTTTTTCCTTATTTATTTTTGCTTAACTCCGCTCCTCGGTGTATGGAATTGAACGTGCCCGAGAGGTCGTCCATTGGAGGGAGATGGAGCAGGCAGGCGCTACGTGGATTCATCACTCCGTCCCAGGCATCGCGAGATGGCGACGGCTTGGGAGCAGGAATGCCTTCATCCAGTAGTGGATAGGCCACGGCTGACGATGACAACAACGCTAATCTTTACCAACGTGTAGAGACACGCGCGTACACAGACGAGCACGCGTGTCGACATGCGTGCGATGTTGTAATAAAGTCCAGACCGCTCTTTTCCTGATCTAAAGTAATTCTCACAGAAAGCAGCATGTGTCTAGGAAAGAGTATTTCTCTCGCCGATGTCTATCAGGCCAAGGTCACGTCAATCTTCTGTCGCCGTGTTGCCCGTGATTTACATCTCGGCTTTGGTAAGCCTCCTATCGCCCCTGCTGCCGGAGCCACTGGGTGGTCGCGCACCTGACTTGACGCTGCCTGGCAGGTCCGGGCGGGGGGGGGAGAGGGCCTTATCCTGCGATCGCGAGCGGCGAGCGGTTAAACATTCCCTTTTATTATTTATGCCACTTTTCATGGCACCAGGCAGATCAAGGCGATTTGATTTGCTGCCAGTTAGACTGTGAGCTTGGAGAAAATGAACGAAGGAAGGAATATGAATGGATCATTCTTTTGCAAACGAGGTGCATTTTTAAGATTGAAAAAATGGGGTTTTGTTTTTTGATATTTTACCCTAGAGTTCTCCAGGAAATCTGTGATAGCAAACAAGATTTTACTTTGTCGTGTTGCTAAATCCATTAATATGTTCATCACCATCCGCATACTCTGCAGGACGTGCCAATGTGTAAATCGTCGTGGAGCTGGTCCTTGTTACGTTCCTTGGGGCGGCTCCAATCTTTTAACAAGTCTGTGGGGGGGGGGGGGGGGAGGCACGGTTGGGGTATGAAACAGAGAACGAGGTTAGAGGATAGGAGGCGAAGTTGAGGTGACACCACAGATATTCGTGGGAATAAAGCAGAAAGCTGTCGCCTCGATGGGAGCAGTAATGTGGTGGGAGAGCAGTGGTTTGGTGGAAGAGCTGTAGTTTGGTGGGAGAGCTGTAGTTTGGTGGAAGAGCTGTAGTTTGGTGGGAGAGCTGTAGTTTGGTGGAAGAGCTGTAGTTTGGTGGGAGAGCTGTGGTTTGGTGGGAGAGCTGTAGTTTGGTGGGAGAGCTGTAGTTTGGTGGGAGAGCTGTAGTTTGGTGGGAGAGCTGTAGTTTGGTGGGAGAGCTCTAGTTTTGTGGGAGAGCTGTAGTTTGGTGGGAGAGCTGTAGTTTGGTGGGAGAGCTGTGGTTTGGTGGGAGAGCTGTAGTTTGGTGGGAGAGCTGTAGTTTGGTGGGAGAGCTGTGGTTTGGTGGGAGAGCTGTAGTTTGGTGGGATAGCAGTGGTTTGGTGGGAGAGCTGTAGTTTGGTGGGAGAGCTCTAGTTTTGTGGGAGAGCTGTAGTTTGGTGGGAGAGCTGTAGTTTGGTGGGAGAGCTCTAGTTTTGTGGGAGAGCTGTAGTTTGGTGGGAGAGCTGTAGTTTGGTGGGAGAGCTGTAGTTTGGTGGGAGAGCTCTAGTTTTGTGGGAGAGCTGTAGTTTGGTGGGAGAGCTGTAGTTTGGTGGGAGAGCTGTAGTTTGGTGGGAGAGCTCTAGTTTGGTGGGAGAGCTGTAGTTTGGTGGGAGAGCAGTGGTTTGGTGGGAGAGCTGTGGTTTGGTGGGAGAGCTGTAGTTTGGTGGGAGAGCTGTAGTTTGGTGGGAGAGCTGTAGTTTGGTGGGAGAGCTGTAGTTTGGTGGGAGAGCTGTAGTTTGGTGGGAGAGCTGTAGTTTGGTGGGAGAGCTGTAGTTTGGTGGGAGAGCTCTAGTTTTGTGGGAGAGCTGTAGTTTGGTGGGAGAGCTGTAGTTTGGTGGGAGAGCAGTAGTTTGGTGGGAGAGCTGTAGTTTGGTGGGAGAGCAGTGGTTTGGTGGGAGAGCTGTAGTTTGGTGGGAGAGCTGTAGTTTGGTGGGAGAGCTGTAGTTTGGTGGGAGAGCTGTAGTTTGGTGGGAGAGCAGTGGTTTGGTGGGAGAGCTGTAGTTTGGTGGGAGAGCTGTAGTTTGGTGGGAGAGCTGTAGTTTGGTGGGAGAGCAGTGGTTTGGTGGGAGAGCTGTAGTTTGGTGGGAGAGCTGTAGTTTGGTGGGAGAGCTGTAGTTTGGTGGGAGAGCTGTAGTTTGGTGGGAGAGCTCTAGTTTGGTGGGAGAGCAGTGGTTTGGTGGGAGAGCTGTAGTTTGGTGGGAGAGCTGTAGTTTGGTGGGAGAGCTGTAGTTTGGTGGGAGAGCAGTGGTTTGGTGGGAGAGCTGTAGTTTGGTGGGAGAGCTGTAGTTTGGTGGGAGAGCTGTAGTTTGGTGGGAGAGCTGTAGTTTGGTGGGAGAGCAGTGGTTTGGTGGGAGAGCTGTAGTTTGGTGGGAGAGCTGTAGTTTGGTGGGAGAGCAGTGGTTTGGTGGGAGAGCTGTAGTTTGGTGGGAGAGCTGTAGTTTGGTGGGATAGCAGTGGTTTGGTGGGAGAGCAGTGGTTTGGTGGGAGAGCTCTAGTTTGGTGGGAGAGCAGTGGTTTGGTGGGAGATCCCTGCAGCCTCGGCCTCCCCGTGGCACACGTGGGCAGTCGTCACCACGGGCCTCACTGTGCGCCGCGATTCAGACCCCTACAGACCCCCCACGCCACCGTTTCTCGATAGTGGGCCATTGTACGCACGTCGGTGCCCTACCCCACGTCTCGGGGCACACCTGAAACCAATAGAGGTCAGTTACCGTTAGGGTCACTGGCGTGTCCTACACGAGGGAGGCGTTGTCACTCGGTCAGCCCTCACCTGCGTGCAAGTGGGGGAAATTGAATGAAATTGAATGAAATTGAATGATCTTGCATAATTCGGCAACTACGATGCAGTGGCAGTGGACGTGTCGAGAAGGAGCTGCCGCTCTGTCGGATTCCAAGTATCGCCGTGCCCTATGCTAGGCCCCGACGCGGCTATGCCCATGACACACGAGGTGGTGCACCGCTCGCTGTGTGTACTCTATCGTCAATTTTTTATTCTCGCAGCTGGCATTTAGGCAATTTAAGTGAAAATCCAGTGTTTTATTTGTGCAGTCTTCAGTGACCAGGCTGAGACTATCACCTCGCTAACACTTGCGAGCCTGGTATCATCACGGGTGGCTCGAACCCAGACTCGAACCCAGGGTCTTGGCGGTTCTGGTCCAGTGTCCGCTGGCAGCAGCATTAACCTCCTGAGCCACCCGGCCACTTCTCCGCGAATTTACTTTGAATTTGTCACCGAATTCCCACATCACCGCCACCGCTCGCAGTGCCACCACCACCGCCACGAAAGTTGCTGTCAGTGAGCAGCCGCCCGGAGCTTCGGTTCCGCGTGCGCCACGCACATTTTTTATATTGTGACTAATTCCAGACAAATTAGACAATCCTGACTCACGCGGTTCCGATTACATTTACCGGGAGCCAATTGAAGTTGGAAGTGGAGTTGAGGGAAGAAAAGGGCGAGGGTGGTGTGGGGGGTTGGGAAGGTTGGGGCGGGGGGGCGGGGGCATGAGGGCATCGTGTGGGAAGTCGGCTCGTGTAGTAGAGAGGTGAAAAGACTGACAACTCCAACTAAGAGTGGGTTTTTTTTTTGTTTTACCAAAGTCAAGTGTTCAATTTTTTGTCCCTTTGGCTCCTTAGCTCATTTCCTACCACCATGGGGTACGGAGTTTGCCGATCGCTGGGCTCCCGGCGAGACTCGGGTCACGCAAGGAGCAATCCCGAGAGCTACTGCCGTGTATCCCTCATCGTTAGGCCGCAAAAGAAATGTACAAATCGGTGCGGCGGCAAGCGGAGAAAAAGAGGGAAATTGAGAAAGTGGGAATAAAGAGGGCGGTTAGACTGTTTGTAGACAAACAACAAAAAAGATCGTTTAAAAATGCTTAAATTTAATAACGTCAAAATGGGACAAACAGGGAAATGGCGGCGCAATTATGGAAATGAAAGACAAAGCAGCGTTAAGAGGAAAAGAAAAGAGAGCTTAGAAGGATAATCGCTAACAAATGAAAAAATAAGAGGACGAATTAAACATTTGCAGAAAAAACGTGGACGAGCTGGAAGAAGAAAGGGAAGAAAGCGAAGGGGTGGGGGGGAGAGGGTGGGGAGGGGGGGGGCTGTGGGGAGAAAGGCAAACATAATGAGACGTTGTTATACATCTCATGGCACCCCCACTGAGTGCCAGGCCCCCCCTCGCAAACAAGCGGCGATATACGTTCCAGCTGGCCCCAGGAATGCTAATGCGGCGATGGCGGCGGGGGCAAGGCCACGTCCCCACCGTTTGCGACGCCGGCACCCAGGGCGGCACAGGCCCGGTCTCCCCGTGGCAGGCCCTCGTCCGACCGCGTGTGCACGAGGGGTTCACGGTCTTGCGTTCTCATTAACTATTGGTTGCGACCATCGTCGCGGTCGTGATTATTATTTTGATTGTTAATCATTTTTTACTTCGACCACGTGGCGAGCGGCCTCGCAGTCCGGGGGGTTTGATGGGTTCAAAGCCTGTTTCGGGGGTTGGTTAAAACCCATCAACCCCTCTGGGGTCTATAAAACGAGTACTACTTTGTGGCGAAGTCAACAGTGGTTTTCCCATGGAGACACTCCGCCCCCCCTCCGCCCCCCCTCCGCCCACACTCCGCCCCCGCCATCGGAATTTTTAATTTTCACCACTTGCTCAGGGCTGTAAACAATGCTCATTTAGGCAAGAAATCACTCGCGCTCGACCTTTGCCTTATGTTATTGTTATCACCATTCATATTGTTATCCTTCGCGGGGTGTAGTGTTACTCGGAGGCAATGCATGCGATTTGTAATTATTGTTGAGTAGGTGTGCCATGACGCATGGGGTTGTAGCCTAAACTCGATTGTAATGCTCATGATGCATGCATGCAATCGCGATTTTGGGAATCCACTCGTTTATGATTGATGAAAATTGTATGCCGACTTTGCATTGGCATTTCATTTGAATAATGCCTGCTGGCATTGTGTCACGATGACGACGTTACCGTTGCGAGTATCCGTGGCCTGCACCGGGTCACCGTGTCGAAGGAAGCACTCCAAAAGATGTTACGGATCTACATCTGAAGCCACTTCAGTTCGTTTCTTTCGTTCACAGTGGATGGACGCCGTTCACACACTCCGCAAAGAGTGTCCATTGCATGTCAACGGGACAGATGGTATTAAATCCGAGTCTCGTGCTTTCAATTGGGACCTTCAATTAAGCCTTAGTTGGCCGGCCCTGACACCACAGGAGGGCACGGAGTTCAATCATCTAAACCAGGGGTGGGGAACCTTTTTTCTGCCAAGGGCCATTTGGATATTTATATAACATCATTCGCGGGCCATACAAAATCACAAACTTAAAAATTAGCCTGTTATATTTGGTCAAACATCTAATTAACTCGCCCCTAATGCGATGGCTGGAACTGCTTCTCTTTGGTGAGGCGTGTGATGATGTTAGCTGGTATTGACGATGTTGCTACTCGCAACTGCTTTTCCAGGTTTGCTCCTAGATTTATTGAATTTCGAGTCCCGCCTGCGGTTGCCTTGGCAGGGCCAGAGACCAAATGATTTTGCGGGCCTCATACGGCCCGTGGGCCTGACGTTCCCCACCACTGATCTAAACAGCCGACCCCACGCCAAAAAGGAATCAATAATTTGGCGATGCTGCTGCTGCGTTGGCATAGTTAACAAACAGACTCGACCCCAATTCGTCCACAACACTGTGGCCTTAAAAGAAAACAAATAAATATTGCAGTGGTGGCGTTTCAGACAATTGCCCTTTACTTGTATGCTATGAAGAATGGCAATTGCTCATACATATTTTGGCCGCTGATGTATATATTTTTTAAGGCCGCAGTTTTATTCCCGAATGCGTTGAGTCATGTTGTTAATTATGGCATTACGAGACTTGTCTTAGAAGTATAAAACAAAAATGAAGTCTCACAACTGCAACGAGTGAAATAAATTCAACACGGTTATATTTTAAGTGGCCATTGATGAACAGGCTGGCACCGCCAACTCACTCCGCCTGAGATCCCATTTTGATGACGTGCAGCTGAAGCCAGGGATTCAAAACCCAGACTCTCATCGGTGCCGGCTCAGCGTTTCTGATGCGGCGTCAGCCAACGTCCCCATAATTCACCCTGCGATCCTCCTACTCCTGCCCCCCCTGCTCCTGCTCCTCACCCCCCCTCCTCTCTGCAGTGCCCATCCCTAACCCTCCCCCCCAACCCCACCGCTGTGCTGGGTGAAGTACAGGTCTTCTACGCCGTGCGAGAGAGGGCATCTCTGTGTGGCTTGTCCTTGTCACCCGCCTGCCGCACGCGGTGACCCCGGTGTCTTCGCGCTGGCAACGCGAGCGAGGAGGAGAGGGGCGGTTTACATCACTGCATGTGACCGGGTCGGTCGCCGCTTGGTTCCGCTCCTCTGTGCCGAAATTCACGGTGGCCGGACTGCTGTCTCCCTCCGCAGGGTCCTGTACGGGAACAAGATCACCGACCTGCCGAAGGGCCTGTTCAGCGGACTCTACTCCCTCCAGCTCCTGTGAGTAGCGGCGCGCTGCATTGATCTCACAGCAGCAAACGGTAACGAAGTGTGAATAATTGCTGCATCCTGTGAATGCGTATCACGTGCATGTTGCAGCACTTTCGAGCCATTGGCCGAAGGAGGCATCCTCATCCTGTGTCAGTTATCGAGGGCTGTTTAACCATACTTCACCACGCTGTTCAGTGTGGGTTGGTGAAGGGGTGGTTGTGGGTGGAGGGCTTCAGGATGCGTTGAGATATTCCCTACTGATATGAGTCGTGATCTGAAATGATACGCAGGCTGCCGAGTCCACAGTGCAGTGCGCTAACCACTGTGTCACCACTTCACCCAAGTATGCAATGCGTTACAGGTTAATTGATAATAATATTAGGGGTGTTTTTTTTTTACTGTCACTGAGAAGAAAGAAAGAAAGACCTTGACTTTCTGGCCCAGTGGCCCTGTTCAGCGAATTATAAAATAGAAATAAAGAATCAAAATTATTACTTATTATTACTACGAACAATGTAAAGTACAATCATGAAGTAATGTTCAAAATTGTACTCTTTGTGTCTTGAATGTTGCTCCCAGGCTGTAATTATCGTTGTGTTTGCGCAACAAGAGCTCTCTTCTTGAGTCTCAAGATAAACGCCGAATTGTAATTGGGCCGCGTGTGCGCGGCACGCAGATCAGAGAGCCAAAGAACAAAAGGCAACGCAGAGGGGGGCATGTGAGTTCATATTTGAAATAACGCGCCTAATTGTTCTGCAGGCGCGTGGGTAATCGTCCCCCCGCGGTCGTTGCGTGGACGTCCGTGCTTGCCGCCTCACCCGTATTTGGGACCGGCGAATTTAATATTTATTTATTTTAAAATCTAATTAAATATATTTTTTTAAATGCTTTGACTTGCGGGGCCAAGTGCGGCCGGGGGGGGCGGGGGGGGGGGGCGTGAGTTGGTTCTGGGGCAGGTGACGATGGCAGGTCCGGTGGCCACGAGAGGGCAAAGGTCGCCCTTCGTGGCCACGAGCAACTGTCGTGGGCGACTGCGGGCACCCATTAAAGTCCGTCGTGAGGCTTGAGAGGGCAGCTGTTGACGTGCCACCTTGACCACCTTTGTCTTCTCAGAATCGCTGTAGCTCGCACTAACGCACGAGGTAGTCAAATTAGACTGAGTAGAGCTAGCAGTGGCACAGGTCACATTTCAATACCAATTGCCATTGGTCATGTGCAAGGACAGGAATTGAACCCAAAGTTGCTAGAATTATAGTGAAGTGCATAAAGTATTATACATCCATTTACCACAAAGATAAAGATGCCCTGTATAGCTACAGGGACTGTTGAAGCAAATATTGTTCGTGAGCACTTATAAATACCAAGATGACACGGGTAGGGGTGGTGTGTCTCGCACCACCGCTCCGCATCCTCGTTTTGAGGCCAAGTCGACTTCAGGGAATCTCAGGACCGGTTCAGATATCACTCATCAATCATATTAGCCTTGGCTGCAGATCAGACTGGCTCGTATCGCAGTGCACTAAGCAATGCACCACCACTCCCCACATTCCGTTAGCACACTCGCACAATGTGAACGCGAAAGAACTCGCACACACGCTCTTCCACATGCGCACACAATCCACTGAGATAAACACAGCATACTCTTGCCACACACGAAGTGTAACCAAAGTATAAACACAGAAAACCGATATGTCTCTTTTAACCAATTATTCACGTGTGTATGCTTACATTCATATAAAGCCACACACATATACACCGCGTGCCGCACCATCAGGAAATTTGAAGAAAAAAATGGCTCTTATCGTCGTATCTAGAACATCGCTGGGACCCAGCACGCATGGGGAATATGTATTTGTTTGCAGAGAGCTGTTTTTAATTCAAAGAAAAAAATAATGACATGCAGAAATATGACTTTTTTTTTAGAGTAACATTAAATCAGCTATGTTGTTTTGTTATTGGATGTCCGTTGAAATTATTTTAGCTGCCAAGAGCAGGCAGAAAAAAACTATAGAATTGAATGTTAATGTCGGTTTGGTTACGTCATTATGAGCACCCGTGTTTACGTCTTTGACGGATAAACTTGTGAACGGTCATAGCAACGCTACGAATCTGTTTTCGAACCTTTCATAACCGATCCTTGGCAGTGCATGACACGTTGATTCACGTCGGCCCTTAGCCTCACGACACGTCCCATCAAATCGCACGTGGCTTGAAAATCAATAAGGTTTGATTTGGTCTACGCGTTGAACGCCACGTGTCCACAGCACTCTCTCCAACCGAGGGAAGGTGCTGCAATTCATCACGATGTAAACATAAGAGAATTGATTCTTGAATTGAATCACAACCTCGAATCATGACAATTATATCGTAGGGATGTCAATCGTGTGAATTGCAATACCCCTAACAAGTAGACCAGGCCCCATGAACAAACGAGGCAATATATATCAATAGCCAGTTCTCTTTGTCACTTGTACGAACTGTGCTGTTGGTTAAATAAACACTGCGGCTTTTAGGAGTCCACTATTTGGCCATTTTACTCGGACAAAACGAGCTGCCTTCACCTTTGCGGGGGGCCAGAAGCCCTTCTGTGGAGCAAGACAAGCCGTCGGGTTTGTCAACACGTGAGTGGAAGCTTGGAGATCAAAGCCATTGCATCCTTTCCCAGATCCCGGGGTCACGAGTGGTGTCGACGCACGCACGCACCCACGAACACGCGCGCACGTCTCACTTGGCTCGAGGTCTGTAACAGAGTCTTGTGGGGAAACAGCCTGGATGGTCTGTCCCCGCACCCCCCTGCCGGGCACTTAGAGGTGCATCACCTCCTGATGAATGCACTCCTGTTTGTTGGGTCTAACTTAAAAATGAATTGTGCTGCGTCCTATTCCAAATTTGATTCCAACTGCGCTGTCCACGTCATTTCGGAACTTTCATCAAATCGTGGTAGAGAATGGCCCATGGAAGCGGATTTCACAGGACTACTTCTGGGGTCCCGTCTGGTACGAGAACCGATGAGTTGTCGCACATGCCCTTCTACGGAGAAATGATCATCACATGGCAGTCCAACCAACATATATATATTTTATTTTTAAACCTGAAATTAAGTGGAAAAATTAAGCGAAAAACCAAACTCAACCCAACGGAGGTTTATTTTCCCGTTCAGACATTGGCAACCAGGTGGAGATCGTGAACTCTCCCGCGCTTCAGATGGAATACGGTGTAATCACCGGGCACGTGAATCTCGCACTCGGTTGAGCGGTGCCACCGGCCCAGTGCTCCGACCCCTCAGCTGCCCGGCTATCTCTGTGTTTACGTTTTAAAAAAATGTTCTACTCCCCCCACCCCCCATTCTTTTGTTGTGAGGGGGGGGGGGGCACTGGAATCGCCTGGCGGATGGCACAGGGCCACGCTTCTCGGCTTCGCAGTCCGCCAGCCCGGCGCGTCGTAAGAGCCGGTTCATGTCGCACAACGGCCTTTCATGTCGAGAGAGAGAGAGAGAGCGAGAGAGCGAGCGAGCGGGCTGCGTGGAGTGGAGGCTCTGTAGTGACCAGGCCCCACGTGCTCACTCAGCCGCCCCCACCGTGAGCGATAGCATCTCACTTTACAGCTTTGAAGTCCCCTCGGCCACTTCCCCCAAAAGGTCCCCCCCTGCCCCCCCCCCTTTGCCCCCCCCCGCCCCCCTCCCCCCGACCCCCATCCAGCGTTTCTTTTCCTCCTCCTCCTCTCGACAGCTCGCTCAACGCGCAGCCCAAGCACAGGAACGTAGGGGGTCGTCTCATAATTGAAAGTATTTAGATTAGAGTTGAGGCTCGGTGTTCATTTCATTTTCATTTCTTTCTTTCAGATTTTTTTTGTCTTTCTCTAAAGCTTTTTTTTACTCTTTCGGCTTTAACTTTTTTTCCCCTCCACGAGTCCGCTCTTGACGAACATGCCTGGAGCTTTTAGCCGCGTTCTGATCCTGCCCCTGGGAAGGCCCTGACCGATACCAAAAGGCGTTCGGCTGCATTATTTGAAGTTGCGAGCGAGCGGGTGGAGAGGTGGGGGGGGGGGGTGGCTGGCGAGAGCCTGGGCCACGCTGCTAATGAACTAATGATCCCCACCCTGGCTGTGTAATTGTCGGTAAGAACGCGCGGCCTCTGCACTCGCGAGGCTTCACGGAGAATGCCCGCGATTAGAGGCGAAGCGGCAGCCAGCGCGGGGGCATCGTTATTGCGGGCGGCAGCTGCGGTGACCGGCCAGCGGTCTGGCTGTTTGTGTGAGAACGCGCAGTTCCCCCCGGTTCCGTTTTGAAAGAGGAAAAAAAAAACATCTCTCTCTGAGTTAATCAAATCAGTGCAAGTAAAACATATTTTTTTTCCCCCATCTTTTCCAATCTCCCCATTATTATACATACATACGCCTCCGATTAGCACGGTTGTCTACGTGCGGTGCGAAAGAAGTTCAACATACATGAGCCTCGCTGCTCACCGACGGGTTCTGTTTACAGTTCCTGGCCAGTGTTTGCCTTACAGACTGACTGAATCCTGCCCATAGCAATGTGGAATTTCTTTCTGTGGGTCAGATACTTTCCGGCTGGTCGCATACACGTTAGGTTTCAATGTCGGGCGGCTGTCTAAAGTGGTTGTTCTACGCATAGACTTGACCCTGCCAACGGAATGTGGAATTTATGCTGCCGTCTCAAGGCTGCCAATGGAAATGGACCCTATTCTAAGACCTCTTTAAGCAGAGAGATTACGCAGAAGCCATCACCAGTTGACCGGCAGTGACTCCTCAAAGTAATGCGGATGGCAAATGGGAGAACATTTAGTGATGACGGTGATGACGACGATATACCACCGTGGGTTTCAAAGCTCCATCAATGATGCAAAAGACTTTCAAATCACAGCCAGACACTCTACCATAGCGCTGTATTGACATCACTGCATTGGTCATTGTATTCATCAACGTGGGGATGCCATCACAGTGACATCGCTCGAGTGCCATAAATGACGAGCCACCCCACGACCTCTTTGACCCTCCAAGTTTATTTCCTCAATAACGAAGCTTGAGACTAAATTGGGCAGGACAACGTCGCTAGACAACGAATATCGATGGTTTGGGCAACCGAGCAGTGGGACGCACCCGCCGGGGAGATGGAGCAATGGAATCAGCTCCCCCGCGAAGGTGCCAGGTGGGATCGATACATTGTGAGCGATGGCAATGGTTCGGGCAGGGCCACGTTCAGCCACGTCCAGCGGTGGATTGAGAGCGGCTGATGACGACGACGATGAGAATAAGTGACAAACTCTCGCGAAACAGCCTAGGATAGGACGTACAGCCCAGGCGTGTATCTACGAGATAAGAGCTGTTTGTTCTGTTGGATTGCGTGTCGCTTTAATCAAACAAAGTTAATAGGATGGGAGTGGGCGGCGCGGAGCAAAGATCTTCGTCAATCTTCGGCCCTAACACCTCATCACGATAAGCAGATAGAGGCAGATTATGCGGCACTGGAGCGGTAATCCCGTGGCTTCCGCAAGCCACTTGCCCGCGTAATTCAATGCACGGAGTTTGTTTAACCAGGTGAGACCCCGTTGAGTGGGAGGCAACCAGATCAAATATTAAGGGGACCACAATGGGCAGCTGTGCGCATCCACGTATCACAGAGAGACTTTCTCCACTTTCTTCATCAACGCCGCATTATGCGCACGTGCGGTTCTTTTTGTCAGTCCACTGCTGGCTGGGGGCCTCCCCGTGTCGTCTGCGCCCGGCTTGGGGGTTGTTTGATCTTGCCGGTTAGTGTGTTTGGCGGTGGGCAGCGCAGACCGTGGAGCACAGACGTATTCAGTCAGACAGTGGATTCTGCTGTATCCACTCGGCTGTCCACTGCGTGCCTTGCCCACTCACCCCTGGTCAGTGGCGGTTGGAGAAGCGAGGGGCGGACCAACCGTCGTCATGTAAATAGTAATTTAAGAAACGCACGATCGCGCTAAAGGCGTCTCTGTCGCGCTGTGGACGTTTCGGTGTCACTCGGAGTGGCCGAACTCGAGGTGTTCGTCGTTTTTGAGTTCGTCCGCTCGGGCGTCGCTTCATGCGGAGGGGTCCCCCACGATCAGGAAAGCGCGGTCGCCGTGCATTTTCAGTTGGGATCACGTAACATCGAGGCCACCACCACCACGTAACATCGAGACCACCACCACTACCACCACCACCACCATGTAACATCTAGATCATCATCACCACCACCACGAGTGGATATCACTCGCATCTGATGTTAGTCGTGGCTGGGAATCGAACTCAGGCGCATGGGTGCATAGCGCAACACGTTAATCAGTTCAGCACCGCCTCCATGATTTGTAATTAATATCTTGTGTTGTATTTTATGTATGTGAATTTTAATTTATACAGCCGCGTTTTTTAATTTGTTTCACTGTCTAGATTCTGTGGCCACTGACGTTCAACTCGGCATTTTTTTTATTCGTTGAGCTGAAGAATCTCCGGCTGCGATGGCGTTTGCTGTTCGGTTACGTCTAATGTGGGGTTTTTAATTTTTTCCACGAGAACGGCGTCGTCTCTCGCACTCCGGAACGTGTTCGCCGTTCCGTTTGCTGCTCAATTCTGAATTTAGAATTTAACGTGTTTCCTCTCTTCTGAGACGACCGTTTGTCCCAGGTGTCTCTCTTGAAAAAGAGGATTTCTCTTCTCGACAAGCTCTTCTTACCCCGTGCTAAATCAAGGAAATGCATTGCATTGTACGGGGGTACACGGCGGCTGGCGCATCACCGAAGCAGATCCCAAAAGTGTCGGATTTCAGGGCATGTAGTAGGAGCCCTGATTTACCCCTCCCTTTAAATTGAGGTCGCCCATAGAGCCCAGACAACTTGACACCTTTTCCTCCCCTGCGTGTGTGTATGTGGGCGTGTGTGTATGTGGCCGTGTGTGTATGTGGCCGTGTGTGTATGTTGGCGTACGTGTATGGGGAGCGGTGGCGTAGCGGTTAACGCACTGGGCTACGAACCGGGTGACCCGAGCTTGATTCCCGCTGAACCAGTTCTGGACCTGCCCTATGTCGACTCGGACCTCAAATGAGTACCCCGGGCGCAGTGTGTAAACATCGCCACTAGGGAGAAAAAGGCAGCCGGGCATGGTGCTGGTCACCTATTCCTCTCGTGTACCATGCCGGCCTTAATAGGTTCCCGCTAACAGCACTGTGCGGGGGTCTTTGTCTTTGTGCGGCCCTCAGGCTTCTCAACGCCAACAAGATCACGTGCATCCGCGTCGACGCCTTCCAGGACCTGCAGAACCTGCAGCTGCTCTCGCTCTATGACAACAAGCTGCAGACAATGGGCAAGGGCACGTTCACGCCTCTCCGCCAGGTCAAAACGCTGTGAGTGGCGGCTCGAGAGGCCACGATAACATACATGCACGCACACACACACACACACGCACATACACACGCACACACACACACACACGCACACACGCACACACACACGCACACACATACATGCACACGCACACACACACGCACACACACACGCACACACACGGGCACTCACACACACACACATACACACACACAACAACCGCCATTCGCCACTAAGTGGCGGTGACGTCACCATGACGCTTGTGCCAGGCTATGTGCACCCTGAGGCCACGTGAAGTGTCGAACGCCCGCTGGCAGGAGGTCACGGGGCAGACCCAGGTGCCACGGGTCGACTGACTGAGATGACTGGCTGATGCACCACCTGTGCCCCCTACTGTGCCAACCTGCTGTGCTTTAGCCACCCGGCGCTCCGCTCGCTGTTGTGAGCGTCGCTCCTCCGCCCTCCGTTGTTGTTGGAGGGCGACTGCCTCCAACTGCCCAGTAGCATCCTTCACGAGCCTCCTCCACAGAGGCCGATCTTGACACCGCTGGTACCAGTCATCGGCAAGTCCACTCAGCTCCACGTCCTCCTGTACCACATCACTCCATCTCTTCTCTAGCCCGTGCCGCGCCCGCTTAGCCCCCTCAATCCAGCCAAACAAAAGCTGTTTCGCACACACGCACACACACACGCACATGCACGCACACAAAGACAAAGATGGAGATCCCTTGTATAGCCTTAACAGATTGTTGGGGCAAGTGCTGTTAGCGAGCACCCAATGAAGGCCGGCACAGCAGCACTACGCCCGACCGCCTTTGTCTCCCCGTTGTGCCGATGATTGCACACCACACCAGGGTACTCATTTGAGGCTGAGTCGACCTAGGGGCGGCCCAGGACTGGTTCAGATAATCGTCACTGGTGTTGGCCGTGAGCGGGGATCGTAGCGCAGCGCGCTAACCGCTCGACTACCATTCCCCACATACACACGCGCAAGCTGCACACGCACACGCGTGCAGCATAATCACAAGCACACATGTGTAAGTACACATTTATGCGCGCACATACACCAGATGCACACACCCACCCATAAGCAGTTCCAGGAATGACAAACACGCACGTATAGATATGTAAAACGAGCTGTTTTTATCATGGAAAATAATAGCCATATGCATATGATTCTCGTGAATGTTTGCGATCTTCAGCGATAACATGAAACAGCCGAACCATTTTTATAAAAGTTTTTTTTCTGCACAATCTCTGGAGAATCATAATTTTGACTTTCTGCATTTCTGCTCGCTGTGCGCGCCCCCCCCCCCCCCCGTGTATGCTGTACATGACACGCACACTCACACGCATGTACCTACTTCCGTACAACCTGCACGCCACGCTCATACACACTCACGCACGCACGAAACGCACGCACGATCCCCGTGCCCGCCGGCTCGCTTCCCGGCCGCGAAGCCACCTGGCCCAGAACCCCTTCATCTGCGACTGCCACCTCAAGTGGCTGGCCGACTACCTCCACGCCAACCCGATCGAGACGAGCGGCGCCCGCTGCGCCAGCCCGCGCCGCCTCGCCAACAAGCGCATCGGTCAGATCAAGAGCAAGAAGCTGCGCTGCTCCGGTACGCGCCCCGCGGACACCGCCGGCACCGGCGCTCTCCCTCACGGTGGAGGTGCCGCCGTGTGGGGGTGGGGGTGCCGCCGTGTGGGGGCCCTCTCCTGTCAGCGCGTGCACGCGCTGGGGTGAACACGTGGCACATTCGGCGGAGTGGCCGTCGAGCAAACAGGCCAGAGCCATTCCCCTGGGTAACGGGCGGATTTGGGAGACCGCCCTGAGCCCCGCACTTTGGGGGGGGCCCCTCACTTTTGCATCACACCGTCAAGTGTGATGCTTACAGTTTAGTTTGAAGGCATAGGGGATAGGAGGGGGCCCATGCGGTGTGATTTGCCCTGGGCCCCCGTGCCCCCCAACGTGGATGGCCCTGGCGCAGGCGGTGGTGATGTCATGCGTAGGAATTGCAGTGGCATCTTATGAAGTGTGACGTGACGTTTTGATGTCCGGGCACCAGAGCTTCGGTAAATGCGGAGCGAATTTAAGAGATGTGGACTTGCAAAGAGACCCAGAGGACTAGCGTGGAGACCCGTCGACTCGCATATGATGATAATGATGATGTACACATGAATAGCCGTGGGTTACAGTACAATGTTAAGTTTTGATACCCGGCCAAGATCTTCAGGATATGCGGAATGAATTTCAGGGACATTTTCCAGGGAATGGGTAACAGTGGACAGGCGTTCACTTGCCTCGCCAACGCTGGACGCTGCTCACCACATTCGCACTCTGAATGTCTCTCCGAGTCTCCTCGAGTGCCCAAGGTATCCGCAGTGACCCATGTGACGTTCCTGGTGCGTGTGCAGGCGGTGCAACTGCACGGGGTGCCCAGAATGGCTGGCCATGAAGATGGAGGCCGAAAGGGGGGGGGGGGGGGGTGGGGGGAGTGGAATTGGAACGAGATTGGCACAGTTTAATTCTTTGCACCAGGGCCCCATACCATGTACGCTGCACCACTGTTACGACTCCGATAGCGCGATGGCAATGCACTCGATAGAAAAGCGGCTGAATAAAATTAATGACGCGAAAGTTTTATGAAAGATCCCGACGGTGGACATCGCTGCCCCCTGGCACCTAGCCCTTGCACGTGGGTGATTTCGCATGAGCTGTGCGAAGCGATAAGTTAATCGCTAAATTTTGATTTAAAGCTTTCGTGACTGCAGGGATTCGTATTCTTGGTTCTTTCGGTGAAGTCACGTAGAAGGGAAACAATAAAATAATAAAAATATAAAACAATAAAATTCTCACGACGTTTCGACTGCAACACAAGCAATCATCATCTGGTGTGAAAACCACAGCAAGAAAATGTTCTTGCTCTGATGATTGCCTGTGTTGCAGTCGAAACGTCGTGAGAATTTTATTGTTTTATATTTTTATTACTTTATTGTTTCCCTTGTACGTGACTTTACCGAAGGAACCAAGAATATTAATCGCTAAACTTAAAAAGAATGTAAACGTGTAAGCGCTTTAAGTTTCCTGCTTGTATTGACTGCTGGGAGCAAAGTAATATTCATGGGTCGATGTTGTTGTTTTTTTCAGGTTCTTTTTTCCAGTTAGGGTTACGTTTGGTGCAGGGGCGATCGATTTTAAGGGAATATTAACGCTGAGCGTAGGGCTCTGTCGTGTGTATACTTGTCAGTACACGGGAGTGCAGTGTCGCGGGATACACAGCAACAGTCCCAGGTTACACAGTCGTATAAGCAGCTGAGGTTACCAGTCATATTTTATCCCTGACCATTTGTAGATTTAACACCGATCAAAGTCGAGTTTAACACTCACGGCCATCTTGGATGAATTTTCAATAGGCATTGGTTGAGCGTACTTCACAGTTATTGTCACTTTTCTAAACATGTGAATGTTTGTAAATGCGATGCTCCTAGATTGATCATGATCCCTACATACCATTGCTTCCAAATTTGTTCGATACATTTAGAGTTGTTAAGCTTCACCTTAGTTGGGGTGCCTTTCAATGCTACCAAGGGTCAAGAGGCTACGTCATACAAGTTAAGATGGAACAAATATTTACAAAGACAACACTCACAGAATAAAAAAAAACACTCGTAGAGAAGGAACAACGAGCAAAAGGGTAAAATAATTAAACGGTGCCAGAATGAAATCAGGAGGCCTCAAGTATAGAAATAGGCCTCAAACCTTGATTTTAAAGTAACCAGTGTGGGCGTAAGAACCTCTGACGCGATCGGGAAGAGAGTTCCACAATCGTGGAGCCCAAACATGAAAACCCAGCGCTGAGCCTGAACGCAGAGCAGGGCCTGCCACCATCAGTTGACTGCAGTGCACGCCGAGGCTGATGGGGAGACAATATGCCTCTGGCAAGTGAACGGGTGCCATTCCATTTAGTGCTTTAAACGTCAGTCGTGGAAAAAAAATCAATTCTAATTAATCTCACGGCACATGCATCAAAACCCGTGGATAAAAATTGATGGGGGGTTTTTGATTTGTATTTTATTTGTAGTTGTATGGAGTGGGCTCACAGCAAATTCCCGCAGCCACTAGAGGCACTGCTACTTTTCACAATGTTAAAACAAAAAAAAGATCTGTTTAATCGACTTGCGATGCTGAATGCTACAATTCACAGTGTCGCCTCGTGGGGGTTGGGGGATGGGGCTGTGTGGGCCGGGTGGTTGAGAGTGAATCATTCCTACCGCTCCTCCGTCTCACTCTATATACGTGTGCATTATACCACCGCGCGCGCGCGCGCGTGTGTGTGTGTATGCGAAACCCAAATGATGTACAACCACAGTGGGCAGTAACGCACTTAGGCTCACAACCGGCAATTAGACCGTGGAGTCAGAATTGGAAACACATTGCAGCTCGTGCCTCTGCGCTTTCCGTTCTGATTTTTATTTTAAAGTAAAAAGACGGCCTTTGACTTTGTCCGGCAATAACTCGATGGGAGAAAAAAAAAAGAATTGCGGTGCGCTAAGAAGAGAAAAAAATATAAATAATTGTCGACTGGGTTTTTTTGTTTGTTCTTTTTTAACACAATTTGTCACGTGCATTGGACTCGGAGAGCATGCGAGAAAAACGAAAGAAGGCAGTGCTCTCCCCTCTTAGCCCCCAATGTCAACTGCGGTCTTTGTGTGGCCTCAGCCCCACGACAGGCTGTGTTAAAATCCACGCTGTGTTTGTGTTGCGAAAGAGGCAGGCAGCTCGAAGCCAATTGATGACAGCCCCATTGAGACAAAGGAAACGTCTCTTTGCGAAATTAAATGCGGGGCTGCCTGTGCGATGCAGGACACGTATAACATAATGAAGGTGTTACATTGCAGGGCCGTGAGAGACGGCGAATGTTAGGGGAGGCCTTCATCCAGTATTGGATTGATGACAGCTGATGATGATGATGGTATACATGAGGTCTTCAGTTCGATCCCGACCCTGACGATGCCTGTATATTTGGAGATTGCATGTTCTCCCTGTAGTCGCGTGGATTTTTCTCTGGGTCTTCCAGTTTTTCCCTCCACAGTTAGAAACATGCGTTTAGAGTATTTGACTGCTATAAATGGCCACATGATAAGCCACTTCATTGGGATATCATTTGTGACCAGGTCGCTTCTATAAAGAGCTGTATAGCTCAGTGGGCCTTTCCTGATAAAATAAAACAAAATTGTTCATAGTTCATGGTGTAACGAAATTCAAACTGACATCATACACGGTCATAATATTAAGTAGAACAGAATGCCTGAAATGAATATGCAACCCAAAAATTACATTTGAAAAATATGTTTTAAACAGCAAAAATACAAGAGAAAGTCTCAGCATGCCATGCATGCCAAGATGATGGCACTTTTGTTGCATATATTGAGCTCACAGAGCCTGTGATGGTGACAGCTCGAGAGAACAGAAAGGGTGGCCTTTGTAAATCTGAACAACAACAATGGAATAATGAGGTTTCACCCTTTTTGGGAGTCACTCGCACAATATATGTCTCATTGCCTAAACTGCCAGCGGTTACTTGACATTAAGTTAACAGATAAGCGCGTGCTAATGTAAGCTTAAAAAAAAACGTACAAAATGAAGGGAGATACCATTGGGAAATGAGGTTTGCGGTGGCGTTTAACAGCACTCTTGTCTAAACATTGTCCTGTACAGCGGCTTGGGAAGGAGTCGTTCTTTAACATAAGGAAGATGCGGTGCTGTTCCATGTGTGTTTGGATGCCGCCTGCTGTTAACGAGTTAACCACTGTTAACGAGTTAACCGCCGTTAACCAGTGCACCGGCGTTAACGGGTCATATCGGTGCCAGCCTCAACTCCGCCGCTCTTGCATCTGATCGCCCTTCCCCTCGTGCGCCCTCAACCCGTTCCGCCTGAACACGCCACCGCCACAAACGGGCCCCGCCCCCATGGCTACAACCACCGCAGCCGCCACCGCAGCCGCCACCACAGCCGCCGCCGCCACCAAATCTGTGCCGCGACTCTTCTCCTGCTCCTCCTGCTCCTCATGGATCCCCGCGCGGTTTTCCGTTGTGCTTGATCTAACCATGCGATGGGGAGCTACGGTAACACCATGGTTCTGTCAAGCACCACGGGACGCCGCACATGCGAGCTCCGCTAAACCGACCGCCGGCACGGCCACCGCACAGGCCACTGCACGGCACAGCGCACCGCCTCCCCCCGCGTCCTGCCCCCCCCCCCGTGTGTGTTCCCTCTCCGGCTCCTGCACCCCTGCCTGCCACTGTGCCCACTCTTCCTCCGAAGCCCTGGTTGGCCCAAAAGTGTCCAGCGAGGAGCCTTAAACGTGCTTCACTTGTCGTGAAGCACAAGGAGGAGGAGGATCGTTTGCCACGTGGTGTCGTGCAGCAAAAGAGTTTTGATAAACACCGGCGGCTGGCTGATGGCGACTGTTCGTTTGGATTTTCATATTTAGCGCATGATGCCAGACCAGATATTTCACTTGCCGGCACAAGCCAAGTGGCGTAACTTTAGTGGTTGCCAATATTTGTGAATTATGTGATTACCTGTGGGATTGAGTTGGGTTATCAAATAATTCACTTGTGTTACTGTGGTACCAACTTCTGCTGTGGCCCATTGACTAATTGTTTTTTGACGCAGCCTCATGCGCTGACAACTCGTTTCACAACTTGGATTTGAGGCGCCTTGCCTTGAGGTGCTGGCTGTCCTTATTAAATAAGAGTTCGTTGTTGTTGAGGTGTCGTGTGAAGAGGTTATAAAGGATTTCGTGTTGACATTCACTGACCATCGATAGCTCTAGACGTGTTCAGATAGCTCGGCGGTGGGGGGGGGGGGGATAATAATACAAGATAGGACGACTGAGCTGGCACTGCTGAGATCCTGGGTTCAATTCCAAGCAGCCGTCCGTGTTTAAACCAGGTTCTCAGAGCCAGAGGTCTCAGCCCGGTTACCGATGACTGCACAAAAAGTGAATTAAATTTAATTTAATTTCATGCATCTCTAGGCCAAATATTTTCAGGTTGACACGCGACAAAAAGTTGTGCCCTGAGTGTGCGTGTGTTCATCTGTGCATGTGTGTACACCCTGAATTATGGGTAGATGTATGTGTACGTATGTGCGTGTCTGTACATATGCGGTAGTGGAGCAGTTACCTCGCTGTGCTACAAACCCGGCGTACCGAGTTCAATTCCCACTCACGGAAATACCTGCAACATTTATCCCAACCATTTATGGGCCTCAAATGAGTACCTGGTGCGTCGTGCTGGCCACCAACCCCCATCATGGGTGCGGCTCGCAAACAGCACTTGCCCCAACGTCCTTGTTTAGGCTATACGTGGGATCTTTGTCTTTTGTGTGTGTGCGTGTGCCCGTGCGCGTGCACACGTGCGCAGGCACAGAGGACCACAGGGGCAAGCCCGGCGGGGAGTGCTTCATGGACATGATGTGCCCTGACAAGTGCCGCTGCGACGGCACCGTGGTCGACTGCTCCAACCAGAAGCTGGCGCGCATCCCCGCGCACATCCCGCAGTACGCCACCGAGCTGTACGTCCCCCCTCGTCCCCCCTCCCCCTCCTCGTCCCCCCTCCCCCAACCCCCTCGGACACAACGCTGCGCCAGACACGTGCCGCACCACGCGTCGCAAAACCGACGGAGCCTTGAGTGTAATTGGGCGATGATGATGATGATGATGTTGATACCGCACAATGTGTGTGTGTGTGTGTTGGATAATTTTGGAAAACACCGTGGGGAGGGGTAGTGTAGGGGTTAGTCCGCTGCGATACCAGCGCGGCGACCCGAGTTCGAATCCTGCTCACAGCCAACACCAGTGATGAATATCAGAACTGGTCCTGGGCCTCCTCTAGGTTGACTCAGTCTCAAATGAGTACCTGGTGCGTTGTGTAAACATTGCCACTAGGGAGACAAAGGCGGCCGGGCTTGGTGCTGCCCACCCCCTCTTCTGCCGTGCCAGCCTTCAGAGGTGCTCGCTAACAGCACTTACCCCCCAACACTCTGTTTCGGCTATATGCGGGTTATTTGTCTCTGTTGTATAAGCCAGCTTTGGGAGCCGTGAGACTGGCACATTCGGAAGATTGTGGAGTTCAATTGTCGATCGTGGAATCTTTTAGAGTTATTCATTTTCCAGCCCAGCTTTCCACATGGAATTTCCTCTCACCCACTCTACGGCTATAAGGAGAGGGCTTTGTGTGTGTGTATATTCGTTGTCAACTCTGCCTTGAATGAATACCTGGCATGGCATGTAAACATCAGCACTGGGAGAGCTAAGGCGTGGCGCTGGCCACACCGGGTTTTCTCGGTGCTCACGAACAGCACTTGCTCCACAAGTCGTATGTGGGCCACGCAGGGTATCTGTGTGAATGTCTATAAAGCTCCAGATCTTCTTGGCCACAGCTATGCCCCCTCTTTTCTCTGCTTGCGAAACATGGACCCCTTTGAGAGGAACACCGGCGCTATTCTTAAACACTCAGGCTGGCCAGATTACGATCCTTCCTGAATTTCAACCAGACTGGATTGTGCGAGGAGCTCACAGATCCTTGAAAGATCTGGAATCGGTCCCCATCGTCAGTGAGCTCGTGACAAAGATGTGGCTGCGTTGACTGGGTGATGTAGCCCGTATGCCCAGCCACCGCATGCAAAAGCAGCTTTTTTGTGGCTGGGTAGAAGGGGCTAAACGGGCGTGGCACGGGCTAGACAAGAGATGGGCTCATACAGTTTAGGACCTGGAGGACGCTGCTGTGCAGTTTGGAGGCAGCTGCCCTTCGGCAACAACGGAGGGCAGAGGATCGACCCTCACAACAACGAGCGGAGCGTCGGGGCGGCTAAAATGCTGCCAGTTGGCAAAGTAGGAGGCACTTGTGGTGCCCCTGTAAGTCAGTCCAGTCACATCAGTCAACTGAAAGCGCCTGGGCCTGTCCTGTGACACATGCACCGTGGTGATGTCACCACCACTTAGTGGCGAATAGCGGTGGTGGTTGCTATATAGATGTATATCATATTTTATTTAACTATCAGAGAACCCATTGGGTTTCGTCATTACGTTTCCAATGTTGGACTTAAAGATGATGTGCCCAGATGGGTTCAGATCTTGAGCAAAATGGACAAAGCTCTTCCGCTCGGCAATTTGTCCCACCACTGGTGAAAGAAACCGGCTCATTTTTGACAGAAAAGCGAACAAAATTTAACATTCGCCAAGACAACAAATCAAGCCCTCCGTGTGTACAACACAAGGCACGCTTCACCACGCGTGTACTCCACAACAGATCAAAGCACATTCAGTAGTATGTGTGCATACATACGTATATATATACACATTTACATAAATCTCGGCGTACATTATAACGGTGTATTCTGGCACACATTACGAAGCACGTAATTTTTTTGCTTCTTTCGCAACTGCCAAGAAAAACGCAACATCCTTCAACGCGCCGCGCACGCACGCGCGTCAACGCAGAGCTTGCTCGCGGCTCGCCAGTGAGCTGAGCGTGACCCAGAATTCCCTCGCCTGCCCCCCCCACCGCCCCTGCCCCCTCCCCGCCCCCCACTCCCCCTGGCTGTTTGCACGATAGTTTGTGCATGACGCCATGCGGGTGATAGAGCGGGCCGACCCACCCGTGTGCCAGAGAGGGCCCTCTGCTCCCCCCCCCCCCCCGCTTTACTTTGGTGCCCTTGGATTTTGAGGGGCGACCGTGGCCCACGACGCATCGGCGCGACGTGACAACATCGTCGTCGGTGGTTTTTCCCTGAGCACGTCGCGCCCGGGTCCCTGTAGTGCGACGATTTCCCAAAATTCCTCGCTGCAAATTGCGCGGGCAGCCATTTACAGAAAGAGCAAAAACACAAACACGGGGAAAATTATTATTTTATTTTCTCTCTCCGGTTACGGGACACGCCCCCCCTCCCCCCACACGAGATACGAGTCCCAGGTCACGGGGAGTTGAGATTCACATCCTTGGGATTTGAGAATCGGTGGAAAAACAGAGCGCTATTTACCCAGTGCAACCATGCAGGTCAGCTGATGGAGACGCAACCCCAGACGGGTCACGGTACGATGCAGAGAGGCAGCGGCGTCCAATCCCAGGGTGACCGCCGACGCGCACCCTCCCCCCCTTCGCGGGAAAACAAAACTGCTCCGAACTCTCTCAATTTCACGCACTTTACCCACTCGGCGACGTTTGCGCGGTTTTGACGGAGCTGCCTTTTAAAGGCCGGTGATTCGTCGCGCGAGTCGGCCCGGGCCACTGGCTAGCGTCGGTCTCGCGATGCTGGGACTGACGAGCCTCGTGCCCGGACCGTGGGGGGGAAACCTTTCGTTCACAACGCGGCGGAACGACATCGCGAGCCGTCAGACGCGACGGGAAAGTGAATGAATGCGCAAACCGATAGGAATGCTTATTTGTAACCAGGTGAGAGCACCGTTGAGACAACAGGCATATTACTTTGGAAGGGAGATCTGGATTGCAAAGAGCGGGTATTTGACAAATAAATAGTTCCACCAAATTGCAAAGCAAAACTCCAAACTGTGTCCAGTGCTTTAAATTGACCCGAGGATGTGACACCTGTTCAAGTATTTTAACAGTGGAATATATTTACGCAAATGAGTAATACAAAGAAAATATAAGACTAGGCGAGGTGCAGTGACGTTTCCAATCAGATTGACTGAGCAACGGATCAAGTTAATCGTGGGAAACCGATTGAGAGAGAAAGCTCGTCACGTGTAGAAGAGACACATCATATTCTTACACGTTCGTATGCAGCACAATTCAATGTGACTGTATCATCACCATACTTTTCAGGTTCTTTCGGTAAAGTCACTTAGATAACAAAAAAAAACACGACATTTCGGTTGCAACACAAGCGTCCGTCTTCAGGTGAGAAAATGATCTGCTGTTGTGGCAGAATCAGAGAGTATGGATTCCCGCAGTCACGAAAGCTTTAAATCAAGACTGTATCATCACCGTCATCGTTGGCCATGGTTACTTCGCTGCTCGGTGGAGTCTTGCCCAAGCCATCGCCATCTCTCACGATCCTGTCATGTGATGGCCCACCCTACACCTACGCCGATTTCATAGCTCCATCTCCTCGGCGACCCATCGCCCCTTCTCCGGGACACGCTCCTTTCCTTTGGCTGCCACTTCTTCTTGACCCTCGGCCCTGCCCAAGCCCATTTGCTTTTCGTAACGGATTGAGTGATGTAATTTACCTGCGCGTGTTCGCTAATCCAAGATGTTACGTCGTTCGAGGAGCTTTGCGCGGCATCAATGCGAGCGGTTATTCACGTTCCGCAGTTGAATCGAAGCGAGCGTTGACGGAACTGTTTGGCTTGGTAATTTGTCACATGTGCGCATTTTGGCCTGCACGGGTTTTAGGGAACACCTGGATGCAGACTCTCTGCATTTGCAGCAGTATTTGCGTTTCCCTTGACCGCGGTCCATTGAGCTGACCGCGGTTCGCACCTCCGATGAACACGGTCGGCTATGTTACGGTGGGAAAGAAGTTTAACATACGTACATACGCACCTGCAATGCGTGCAGAATCAATATTAATTACGTGCCCTGGTCAATAATCCCAATTGGATTTTTGGAACGTTTTGAGTCGCCAACAATGTTATCGTTGGCCATGACAATTATAAACGCATTCCTCAGCACTGCTTAACACATTCTCATTAGTCTAATTGACATCTTGCTGGGTTATTTTTTTTGACCTCTTGTTATTTCATTCATGTATTTGATCGTGATATATCATCGTCGGCCACGATCAATCTACCGCTAGATGAAGGGCTTCCCCAAGACGTTGCCGTCATACGCAGACCTAAAACATGACGATCCGTTTAGCACCGTCTCATCGTTCCACCTCATCGGTCGACATCCTCTTGGGTGCGTGCCCTCCTTTGGCTGCCACTCCATCGTTGGTCTCGGCCACCGACCTTCGTCCCTTCTGGCGAGGTGTCCGCAGCAAGCCCACTTTAATTTTGTGCCTTTAGTTCGTTATCCTTTGTCCCGCACCTCCAATGAGCACGGTTGAGGAACTTGCTCGCTGCATTCTTTACTTGCTCTAATCTTTACCTGCTGTACTCTTACCTGCTATACCATTACCTGCTGTACTCTTTACCTGCTGTACTCTTTACCTGCTGTACTCTTACCTGCTCTACTCTTTACCTGCTGTACCCTTACCTGCTATACCATTACCTGCTATACTCTTTACCTGCTGTACTCTTTACCTGTTGTACTCTTACTTGCTATACTATTATCTGCTGTACTCTTACCTGCTGTCTCTTCCTTGCTCTACTCTTTACCCGCTATCTCTTACTTGCTGTACCATTACCTGCTGTACTCATTACCTGCTGTACTCTTACCTGCTCTATTCTTTACCTGCTGTACGATTACCTGCTGTATTCTTACCAGGTGTACTCTTAACCTCTATTAGTCCCCGTTTCTGTTGCTGGATAATTTGCGCAATAAGACGATGGGCCATGTGCTCAGCACGTGCGCTAAAAAAAGGAAAGAACGTTACGCCAATATACAACCGCAAGATGCTTTCTTGTTATCGATGTGCCGAGTCCTGCGCTCTGTTTCCACAGCCGGCTGAACAACAACGAGCTCAGCGTGCTGGAGGCGACGGGAATCTTCAAGAAGCTGCCGCATCTGCAGCGCATGTGAGAGAGCGCGCACGCACGACCTCGCCTCGACCAAACGCGTCGCGCCCCCGTCACGGACGACGATTGCCCGTGCGGCGCGCCAATTCGTCGTTTGCCCACTCCGATAAGCAGGGTTTGCTATGCACGGTGCGAAAGCAGTTCAACGTACGTACGTACGCGGGTACTTATTGTCCTCACGATCTCACGATGTCTGGAATCGAGGGGTCGTGCGGATTGGTTATTGGATGATTTCTCCAAATCACGTGTGACTGATAGGGTAATGTCACATGGAGGCTTGCAGAGCGTGCGCGACTTAAGTAATCGAGACAGGGGGGTGGTGAGCAATGCAAATGAACCATGACTCTTGTATGGAGACAATTCGTCAGATTACCGTTGGGTGAATTCATGAATACCGATAAATGAACGTGTTGAACTCTTTACAGGAGCAATTGTGGTGTTAACACGACCACTCCTAGCAACGTGCTCGTACCATTCATCGTGATCAACCTCATTATCCACATTGTCTTCATTATACAGCTGCTGTAGTCTATTGGCTGTCTGATGGCAAATTGTATAATCATCATCATCAACACTCCCATAATATCACCATCATTTTTAGTTCCATCATCATTATATCATCATCATCATCATCCACCAAATGTCCATGAAAAACCCCAGGCGTCCACCCACTTGCGGTCTCCTGCCTGCGCTCATTGACCGATCGCGACGCCCGGCTCACGGCGACAGACGGGTCCCCGCACGGCAACTTCCCGAACCCGACCAAGCGGCTCACCCACCCCCCCTTCACCTACCCCCGCGACTTCATCGACATCGTCCCCACTTTCTCGTTCTTGCCAGAAACCTGAGCAATAACAAGATCGCCGACATCGAGGCGGGCGCCTTCGAGGGCGCCGCAGGCGTCAACGAGCTGCAGCTGAGCGCCAACCGCCTGGAGAACGTGAACGGGGCTATGTTCCGCGGCCTGCAGCACCTCAAGACGCTGTGAGCTACACGGCCAGGCCCCCCCCCCCCCCACCACCCGCCCCCCCCACCATGGCCTCCGTGCCCGGGCCGAGCGATACCGTTGCCGTGCCGCGCCGTGCACACATTACGCTGCGCCAGATCGGCCGATGCTGCACCGGAGTACATCGCGTTATGCCAGGCCAATGTCATGCCGCGTGACCGTATGACCGCAACCGCTACGATACAACTTTGCCTCGCGACACTGCACCATGTGCGTGCTATGCGCCATGCTGTGCCATGCTTCGAGATACCACGCGACACACACCTTATTCGATTCCATGCCCAGCCAAACACTGCCGCAAGCTACGGACGCCCAGGCCGCACCAGGCAACGGCAACAAATGCCTCCCCACGCGAGCCCGATCCGCTCTACACCGCACAGCGCACCAAGTTATCGCGTACCGTGCCACGGCGCGCTTCACGGCGGTCGGTGCGCATGTGCTGTTTACGGTGCAGCCTCGGACTGTGAGTGGATTCCCTCACCAAGGCCCCCCTCCCTCCCCCTTCAGTCCCCTCCCCTTCCCCCACTTACCCTGACAGCTGGCTCCCAGATAATTCATTCGACAGGATGATTACATGATGAAGTGCGTGATGAGCGTGCGCGTATTATGAGATAATATGATAATGCAAATTAAAGGCAAGAATTATTGTGTTTAAACATTTATGAAGGTTTCTAAGTGATCGCTTAAATTAAACGCAACATGTAATTTTAAACGCCTCTGAAAGATCCGCTTTGACGTGCCGCATGCTAAATCATCGCCGTCCGAGCCCTCATTGTTGAATTACAAACGGATGAGAGCGCACCCCGATGTAATTCGGCAATCGCAGAAAAGCCATCGTGTGAATGCGTGCGCACGACTTACAATCTCCAGATAATTTGCAAAACCCCGCTACTGTCCGTGTCTCTCTATGTCGAGAGTCTCTGTGTCACTCATCATTTCCTAACTCATCTCTCCACCGTCTCCGCCTCGCCCGCCCCTCCCCCCCCCCCCCGCCCGTGTTGTGCGCAGGATGCTGCGCACCAACAAGTTGACCTGCATCAACAACGAGTCGTTCACGGGCCTGGGCTCCGTGCGCCTCCTCTCGCTCTATGACAACCAGATCACGACCATCTCCCTGGGGGCCTTCGGAACGCTTCACTCCCTGTCCACGCTGTGAGCAGCACGAACGAATGTCACGCTCGGGGGTGGGGGGGGGCTGGAATGTTGCGGTGCAGAGGGGGGGGGGGGCAGCATTTTCATCACAAAACCGCCGCATCCCAAGCGGCGGTGCCGTTTTCCGAGTCGCGAAGGGAACTTGGCGCGGGCAGGAGAGCAATGCCTGGGACGCCTTTCCCTGTTACGGACAATTCAAGGAACGCGCAGCTTTAGAACTGACTTCCCGTAGATTGCATTAATTTGTCGATCGTTCGATCAACCAAAATCGATTTTCACGCTCGCGATGCACGCGTCGGCCTTGCAAGAGTGCGAGAGCCGTTTGTTTTAAGTCCGTCGAGATGTCGATTTTATCGCACGCAACGACTTCACACGACCCCTGCTGCAGCCACGAGGGACCTTGAATTCACCACAGTAGAACATTATAATAATTGCAACAATCATATTAATTGATTCTCGAGTTTGAATAGCGACCCCAATACGGCAACATTTCTTGCTTTAGTCGAAACGCTTGGCTGAGCGTCGCCCGCCTTACATAGCGAGGTTTTACAGCCCTTATGGATGAATAGGGGGGCGGGGGGGGGGTGGGAGTTTTGGTTTAAATTCGAATGATTTCAGTCCTTGCAGGGGCTGTGGTCGCTGGCTGCGTTTGAAGCGTCGCTGCTTCGCGGAGCACTCGATTAATAATGAGCACGCGATGAATAACGAGCGGTTCACCGTGGTTCGTTGTCTCTGATTGCAGAGACAACAGACAGAGGGAATGGAGGGCGGCACGCCGGGCGAGGTTAAGGGTTGTTTGTTATTTCAGGGCAGAGGTCAGAGCCAGAGGAAAGTCTTCGAGCTACCGTTTTTGCGTGACGATTCGACTGGAGCAGGCAGACTTACATGCGTGACAAAGAAAGTATTTACGCTCACAAAGACACGTTTTGTAAACACGACGTTCTCCGCAAGTTACAGAGCATGTATAAAGCTTACATTTTTGTTCCAAGTATTAATATACAATCTATTTCAAAATAAATATGCCCTTCACACACATATATATATACGTGTGTGTGTGTGTTGGAGGCATATGGACCTCCATCGTAATGTCCTAAGTTTCCAGGCAATGGTGCGAATTGATATATGCACATTGTAAGCCTGGTAGATAGGTAGGGTACGGTCAGAGATTGAAATGTAATTATGCGGAGACACCTGGGGTGCTCTCGCCATGTGTAATGGTTAGCATGCCGCGTTGTTCTCACAGCACGCCAGTTGAAACGGCAGTGTGCAGGTTTCTTTCATGCCCTCCACTCCTCAGTCCGACCAGGACAATGAATGTGTGACACCACAGTGAGTAAGTGTGGGTACACCCACCTCTCCCAGCATGGTAGAGGAGACCAAGGTACCTTCTGGAGGGTCTCCGTAGAGATCCCTCGAGTGAAGGCCCTTCCGCCAACAGTTGCATGAGCAAGAAATGTTCAGATCTGCGCTTTTACCCAGAATGCTCCACTGTGTTGCGCACAGCGGTGTTTACGCTGTTGGAAAACTTTTGTCGGGAATGGCCCCCAACCCCTCCCCGCCCAACCCCCCCCCCCCCCCCCCCACCCAGGTCGCCTGACGGATCGAAATAAAACGTAATTTTTGTTGTAATTTTTGTTCTTTTTTTCACGAGTGACGGTAAACGCTGATAGAAAGACCCTGCTGCTGGTCACGGGAACGACACGCAAGCGACCACCACAAGCGGTGACGTGATTGGGCTCGCCGTAACCCCCCCCCCCCCTCTGGCTGTGGCGGCTACGCGTGTGTGCGTGCGTGCGTGTGTGCGTGCGTGTGTGCGTGTGTGCGTGCGTGTGTGCGTGTGCAGCAACCTCCTTGCCAACCCCTTC
The DNA here is from genome assembly GCF_048934315.1 of Petromyzon marinus. Classification (NCBI taxonomy): domain Eukaryota; kingdom Metazoa; phylum Chordata; class Hyperoartia; order Petromyzontiformes; family Petromyzontidae; genus Petromyzon; species Petromyzon marinus. The sequence goes on from NC_133677.1 coordinate 1,999,829, forward strand.
AACTGCAACTGCCACCTGGCGTGGCTGGGTGAGTGGCTGCGGCGGCGGCGCATCGTGACGGGGAACCCGCGCTGCCAGAAGCCGTACTTCCTCAAGGAGATCCCCGTGCTCGACGTCGCCGCCCAGGACTTCTCGTGCGACGGTAACGAGAGAGCGCGGTGCTGACCGCCACCACGGCGGCGAGGAGATGTTAACTACCTCGCCTGTTCTCCCTCCCCGTGTACATTTCCACGGTGTCCTCACGCTTGGTTGGTGCAGTGGGGGGCCGGCTCCCTCTCCCTACCTTTGACCCTCCCCCCCCTCTATCTGGTCCCGGTGCGTCGGGACCTAGTCTCCGTGAATTGTGACACCCGGTTATGCGAGCCGTGTGGCGTGCTGTACCGGGCGCACGTTTTGTTAGAACAACAACAACAACAAAAACTACCTCGTCTGGTCTACGGGAGGTCGTGGGTTCGATCCCGACCTTGACGCCTGCTGTATATTTGGAGTCTATCTCTCTCCGTGGTCGGGTGGATTATTCTCTAGGTATTCCGGTTTTTCCCTCCACATTTAGAATCCACGTGCGTTTCCAGTATTTGGCCACCGCTATCAATTTCGACGTGACAAGCCACTTTGTTGAGATACCATTTGTGGACTGGTCACTTCTGAAAAATAGCTTTTGTTTGTCTTGTTTGTCTATCTGTTGGTCTGTTTCACCTGCCTGGTTGTCTGTGTTTCTGTTTCTCTCCGTGTGTCTGTCAACGTCTCTTCTAATTGTCTTCCATCTGAGGATGGATCAGTCTGTCTGTGAGCTTGATTGTTGTTTCTCAATGCAGCTAGAAATATGTCTATCCACCTGTCAATTTGTCCATCCATTCATCATCTTTCTGCCTGTATGTATGTCTGTGTGTCTGTGTCAGCGTATGGGGAGCGGTAGTGTAGCGGTTAGAACTACACTGCGCTACGAACCCGGCCACCTGAGTTCGATTCCCGCTCACGGCCAACACCATTGACGATTTTCTGAACCGGTCGTGAGCTTCCCCTGGATCGCCACAGCCTCAAAATGAGTTCCTGATGCGGTGATTAAACGTCGCCACTGGGGAGACAAAGGCGGCCGGGCGGGGTGTTTGCCACCCACCCCCTCATGTGCCGTAACAGCCTTCATAGGTGCTCGCTAAAAGCACTTGCCCCAACAGTCTGTTAAAGGCTATAACGGGTGGGGTCTTTGCCTTTTTTGTGTAGTTTTCCTCATTCTCAGTTTCTCCCTTTGCCTGCCGTTCTGCCTGTCCATCTCTCTATCAGCTTTTATAATGCTCCCTGTGTCCATCCGTCCTTCTGTCTGTCGATGTGAGTGTATATGTTTGTTTCTCTCCGTTCCCTGTCAATTGTCTTCATATCCATGTAATCTCTCTGCCATCTATCTGTGTGCACAAACGTTTATCCCTATCAGTCTCCCCTGCCTGTCTGTTTGTCTGTCTGCCTGCGATCTGCCTCTCCATCTAAACATCTCTCCTCCCTTCGTCTGCGCGCCTTCGCATTTCATTCGTCGCCCAATCTTCCACGAAGCCGGATCGAAGGTTCTCTTGCGGCATCCGAGGTGGGGTGGGCGGGGGGGGTGAGGGGCAGTTGACCGGCGGGTTGGGGCGGAGTGTGGCAGACCACGTTTCACAGTAGCAGCAGAAAGTTCCTTCTGCTGCAGCATTCACAAGACAAACAGCGGGCTCGTAATCCATCCCAATCGCTGGGATGGCGGTGGTGGGGGGTGGGGGGCGGTGTGAGCAGCATCGCGGGTGCAGACGGTCCCACGGGACCGGGTGAAGTCTGCAGACCTCTTCCACCGGGGTCAGCGGCGACGCGCAGAAGAGCGGCGGATCCTGGCTAATGCAAGCCGTGTTTGTCTCCTGCCGAGTTAAAGAACCCAGCCACGCAGCAGGATTTGTGGGGAGGCGGATGGGGGTGGACGGGGTGGGGGGGGGGAAACGAACAAGCTGGCAAGCCAGCCCGTCAAGGGAGCTTCTCCGTTTTGTCACGCGAAGCTACCGCACGGGGAGCGTGTGTGCACGAGCACACGTGCAGGCGGACCGCGCGCGTCGTGCGGGCGTTCGTAACCACGGCGCGTCGCGAAGGCTGGAGTTTAGGAAATGGTAAAAGACTAATGGACTATCTTGCTCGTAATGTGCAGCGTCTAGATCGGGGAAATGGCATCGGCAAGCTCCGTGGTAAAGCCTTCCATTGCGATCGCCCGACAGGGTTTTGTGGAGTGCACGCGACGCGTCCCTCGGTGGACGGACGCACGGATGGACGCAACATTTCCCGGGCACGGCAAACAAGTAGCCTTTTGGCTGCCGTAAAAACAGCGAGAGAGGACGAGATGGAGACGAAGGGAGAGTTAATGGCAGCGCGCAGAGACAGATAAGAAGTGGAATAACACGGAGCATTTATTATTTTCTCCTTGGCCTATTGTGTAAGAAAACAAAGTCGTTTTAAGCCAGGCCCTTGATATTCAGCAGAGCAGCCAGCTGTGGAGGAATGCGTAATAAGCCCTGACACACACACACACACGAGTGAGCCCGCTGCTGTCCACGCCAACGATAGCATCTGCTCGTGTCTGTTTTCTTTTGCTTGAAAGGGTTTATGAACAGCGTACACCTCTCGTGTGGCTGTTGCTTCTTTTCCTCGGTAGTCGGGGTGGGGGGGTGGGGGGGCGGGGGGGGGGCGGGGGGGGCTCTTTTCTTGCTGAGACGTCGCCGCGACGGGGGTGGTGGGGGTCTAAAGGTTCTGACCGGATCTCCAGGGACAGTCGCGTGACGAGCGCCGATTGCGATCTGCTGCTGATTGTCGTGAGGCTGCTGGGGTGGCGGGGGGGGGTGCAAGTTGCAGTCCCCCACTCCGCCGTGGGCCCAAGTGGGACGTCGAGGGTCGCCCGGTTCACTGCACTCTCAAGGCGTCTCCTCGATGATGAATTACTCAACAGGTTGACGATCACCTTTTCTCTTTTAAGTTTTCTAAAAGAGGCGTCGACGACGCAAGTCGAAGTGGGTCCCCACGTGAATTGAGCGTGGGACTATGGGAATTTTCTATTTATACTTTCGCGGGAGTGGTGGCGGGAAATCCACATTGCCGTGGTGGAGATGTGAGTCTGCTTAATTAGGGAGGACATCCACTGCGGGTTTCCAACAAAGTTGTACCCGTTTTATCAACCGCAGTGAGATTATTGGCCGGCGTGACCCCGTGACCGAGATTTGAACTCGCAGCATTCCGATTCTAAGCAGTGCGCTCACCACCACGGCGGCGGCGCCTGATATATTTGTTCGTGGAACAAATATGTGAACTCCGTTAAATGAACTGTAACAATGTAAGACTCGTCTCTCTCTATATATATAGCTCTGCTTAGGCAGTTCTCACGTTACACCGGAGACAATCGATGACAATGCTGCTTAAAACAGAACAGATGAATATCAGGCAGACACACGAACGAATCAAGAAGCGTTGACAAGATGTGTGTGCGTGGAATTAGGGCTGAAAGGCAGGAAGACGGACACGTGAACTCGAACGCAGATTTATTTTTTTCCTCCGGGTCCTCCGGTTTTTCCCCTCCGCATTTCGTATTGACGTGCCTTTAGAGTTTTTTGGCTGCTATAAAAATTGCCACGTGATGATAAGCCACTCCGTTGAGCTAGCATTTGTGATATCCGGGTCGCTTCTGAAAAACAGTTACCGTACATAGCTCAGTTTTAGTTTAGTCCTCGGACCTCCCGGTCGTGTGTCTTCATTTGTCATTCTGTCCGTCCGTTTGTTTGTCGTTTTACCTGCCTGGTTGTCCGTTCTTCTGTTTCTCTCTTTATCTGTCTGTGTGTCTGTCAAAGTCTCTTCTAATTGTCTTCCATCTACGCGTGCATCGGTTTGTCTGTCTGCGGGTTCGAGTTGCTGTTTCTCTCCGCAGCTAGCTATACGTCGATCCGCCTGTGCGTTTGTCCATCCATTCATCTTTCTGTGCATATGTACGCGTGTGTCCGTGTGATCTATATAGCTCGGTGGGCTTTACCTGGTGAAATAAAACAATAGTTTAGAGTTTAAACACCCCCCCCCCCCGTTTGTGGACCGTGGTGCAGGCAACGAGGAGAACAGCTGTGCCCCGGCGGTGCGCTGCCCCGCGGAGTGTACCTGCCTGGACACGGTGGTGCGGTGCAGCAACCACGACCTCAACGCCCTGCCCAAGGGCATCCCGCGCGACCTCACTGAGATGTGAGAGCCCTCGCCAGCACGCGAGCGGGCAGAGCGCACCGCCGACGCCGTGATTAGCTGTCGGCGTTGTCGGCGGAATTGTGATCGTCGTCATCATTATCGTCATCATTATCAACGTGATCGTGATTTTTAACAGTAGCACCAGAACAATAGTCAGCCCAGATATAAGAATAGGGTTTTTCCCCTTTTTTGGCAACAAAACTGAAACCTTTTTTACGAGGATTCATGTCTGCATTAACCACAATACCTGCAGTCAAAATGCAAAAAAAACACATCCTATAATAATATATGCATTGTCCTTGAAACGGATTGGTCCACACCAAGGGATGGCTTTCTTTTGAGCCTCGACCCAATTGGTGCTGGCAAAGGAGGTCTTATGATATAGTCAGCCCTTCAACGAAACATGTTCATCATGATTGTAATTATCATCATCATCAATCATCCACTATCACCATCATCTTTGTTCTTTTCTCCTCAGTAAACACGCAGCAATAACAAGAATCACATACCATAGTAAAGTTTTTCACGCTCAAATACAATCCGATTAAATATATTTACCTTAAAAATCACAACTATTATATTATCCCAAGCTGTGCTACTCTGAAGGATTTCTTGTTTTTCTACCATCCGTTGTGACAACATCGAAGGCCTGCTTTCACTTTTCCCCCCTATTAGCTCCTGCCATAGAATCAACAGCAGTGAATTGGGCTCAGGCTTTGGACTGATCATGGATCCGGCGTCGCTCGTTTTCCTGCTTCATCACGAACGCAAACAACTCCCTTTCCTGCGATTTTAGGTTTCAAAGCGGAGGTGTTTGTATTTGTTATTGTGTTGTTGAGAAACCACCAGGCAGCATCGTTGCTTTGTTCACGGTGCGTTGCCCGCATGTGCGTGTCCACGTCCATACGTACGGCCACGCGTGCTCGTTCATTCATTTGAACTGGCCCTGGGCCCACCCCTAGATCGACTCAGCTTTAAACTAGTACCTAGTGCGCATTAGGGAAAGAGACAGCCGAGCCCTCATGTTGGCCACCAAACGGCCATCGAGTGAGGTGCTATCACAAGTGCTCCCTGAACAACACTTGCCCCAACCGTCTGTTTAAGCTACAGTAAAACCTTGGATTGCGAGTAACTTGGTCTGTGAGTGTTTTGCAAGACGAGCAAATTTTTTAAATAAATATTAATTTGATAAACGAGCAAGGGTCTTGCAATACGAGCAGTGTACGTATTGACGCTTTCTCTGCCAAGCTTTACGTGGTCACAACTGATATACGAGAGCTTTGATATACGAGTGCTTTAGATTACAAACACGTTTCCAGAACGAACTATGCTCGCAATCCAAGGTTTTACTGTATATGGGGGATCTTTGTATATATATGTCTTTATAGCTTATTTCACACCATACATAGCCAACCGTGCTCATCGGAGGTGCGTTGGTGCGCTTGTGTGCGCTGGTGGGCTTGTGTGTGCTCATTTAGTAAACTACCACTGCCGTCAGCGCACTGAAATTGTTTGGGCACTTTCGCTGTCACTCCGTTATGTAAGGCACAGCTATTGCTCAATTATTGCAATTAAATGAAATTGATGAAAAAATGTCTTAACAATTGTGTGCGCCTGTGCGCGTGCGCATGCTTGTGCGTGTGCCTTGCGTGCTTATGCGTGTGAATCGTGTGTGTGAGTGTTTGTGCACACGTGTGTGTGTGTGCGTGTGTGTGTGTGCGTGTGCGTGTGTGCACGTGTGTGTGTGTGCGTGTGTGGACGTGTGTGTGTGCACGTGTGTGTATGTGTGCGTGTGCGTGTGTGTGCACGTGCCGTCTACAGATACCTTGATGGGAACCAGCTGACCATGGTCCCTCGGGAGCTGGCCAACTTCAAGAACCTGAAACTCATGTGGGTCCCGCTGCACTGGAGCCCAAACGCACAATCACAGCGGCACTCTCAGCTCGCACCCTGCCGCGTCTCTGTCAGCTCTGCTAACCGCCGTAGTGGGGGGGCGGTGGGGGGGGTGATGGTGGAGGCTGGCGGTGCGGCGGATTTATTTGCGGTCTTTTTTAAAGTGCTATCCGACCAAAACGTTTGATATTCTTGGTTCTTACGGTAAAATAACGTTGAAGGGAAACAATAAAATAATAAATATATATAAAACAATAAAATTCTCACGACGTTTCGACTGCAACACAAGCAGTCATCATCAGGTGTGAAAACCAACGGCAAGAACATTTGAAAGAAGTGGCGGTTCTTGCCGTTGGTTTTCACACTTGATGATGACCGCTTGTGTTGCAGTCGAAACGTCGTGAGAATTTTATATATACTTTATATATATTTTATTATTTCATTGTTTCCCTTCAACGTGACTTTACCGAAAGAACCAATAATATGAATCACTGCAGTCACGAAAGCTTTAAATCAAAATTCAAAACGTTTGACTTAAGCTTCATACCGACGACGCAGGCAAATGCTCCTAAACAAAATATATAAATCAATTGTGGCATCAGTCGTCAGCGCGTGGGACAGTTTGAGATGCTTGAGGCTCATAGAGCCACACTAATGCATTGTTCGGATTCCTCGGATTCAGAGTTAATGTCTTAAGGCTCCCCGCAAAACCTGATTAAGGCAAATCTTGACTTAAAGCTTTCACGACTGCAGGAATTCATATTCTTTCGGAAAAGTCACGTGGATAGGTTGAACATATCTACGTGACTTTACCGAAAGACTGAATAAGGCAACTTCAGTATTCCTATGGTCCATTACAGTAACGTTTGAGGCTCATAGAGTCTGATTAAGGCACGTTTAGGATTCCTAGGGATCGGTGTTAATCGCTGTCAATACCAGGAGGGGGAATCGCCTAGTTTTGACATTTTGCCTTGTCGCCCGCTCGTGGTGAACATGAGGTCACCCCGTTGTCCTTCCTCCAACCTCGTTACCGTCCCGACATATGATGTCGGGACGCACACACACGCACACGCACACACGCGCACACGCACACACGCACACACGCACACACGCACACACGCGCACACGCACACACGCACACACGCACACACACGCACACGCACACACGCGCACACGCACACACGCACACACGCGCACACGCGCACATGCACACACGCACACACACACACACGCACACACGCGCACGCACACACGCGCACACGCACACACACGCACACGCGCACGCACACACGTGCACACGCACACACGCGCACACGCGCACATGCACACACGCACACACGCGCACACGCACACACGCACACACGCACACGTGTCAAGGACCCACTACCCATTAGGAACCGTGGGAATTCGTCCTAATAGGCCATAGTGAAATTCTGCACCCGCTGGAAAACATTAGTTAAACTGTCAGTCGATAAATAATTTTATCTCTTAGCAATTATTTTTTTTTCTCCATGCTTTCTTATTTTTATCTGTGAGTGGCAGCGAGCAAAATCGTTTATATGTGAGAGGTGGGGGTGGTGGTAGTGGTGGTAGTGGGTTGCGGTGTTGATGATGATGGGTCAGTGGTAGTCGTGGTGGAAGTGGTGGTGGTATTGTTGGTGGTGGTATTGTTGGTGGTAGTGGTGGTAGTAGTGGTGGAAGTGGTGGTGGTGGTGGTAGTAGTGGTAGTGTTGGTGGTAGTGGTGGTTGTAGTGGGTTGCTTGCTTTACGAGTCGGAGAGAGAGAGAGAGGAAAAGGCATGCGCCAAGATAAAAATTGTTCCTGACTTATTTTATTTTACTGTATCGCACGCATATTTCATGCGGAACGTGCGTTTTCAATATTTCCAAGTAGACCGTGGGCTTGTTTAATTCCGAGAAGAAAATAATAATAGCGCTCATAATATTATGAACAAAATGGGTTTACCCGAGTTCCGTGTTTTTCTACTTTTCCATTCTTGCAGAGACCTGAGTAACAACAGGATCAGCACCATCGCCAACTTCTCATTCGCCAACATGAGTCAGCTGTCTACCCTGTGAGTGAGGCAGCTGTCTCCCTCTTCAACGCTGTAAATTAAATATGTGATTAAACCACTCTTGTGTATTAATTTCACCACAAAGACAAATATCCCCCCGATCGCCATATACTGAACATTGTCGTGGCAAGTTATGTTAGTAAGCACCTATTTATTTACATATTATTTTACATATGCACTTGGTGATGATGCTGCTGCGTTGGCAGTGGCACGCAAAAAACTAAAAGAAACTCAACACACGTCACAGTCAATGTTGCTTGCGACGATGCGTTACGAACCAGGGTGTTGAGTTTTCTATTCCGGCCTGGAATGACACACGCAGGAGTGGCAAGGCGAGCGGCAAGCCCCATCCACCTCTGTCACTCCAGTGCTGATGGAAAGTTGTACGCTGCAGCAGCTACTTATTTAGAGTTGAGTCGCATCAGGGGAAGTCCCGGAACATGTTCAGATACCACTTGCCACGAATATTATTTGAGGCCAAGAGATTATTCTACTTTCCTGGGTTGCAAAGCACAGTGCACTATCCACTGCGCCAAGGGCTCAATACTACACACACACACGCATATGTACAAAACCAAATGACAAAGATCCCCCATATAGCCTCTAACAGGCTGTTGGGGCAAGTGCTCCAACAGACAACAGCAGATGCAGACCGTTGTTCACCTTCACAATTAGCATCCCCTCCTTCAATCAGTCTGTCTCGCTCAGATAAACAAGCCCCTCACAATTGCATCCATGCTACGTACAGTTTTAAGACATTTTAAAATCATGATTGTCATAATAAAAGCACGTAAAAAAAATCATTGCAATTTTAATCCTTACACGGACCACAACTCCTCAAGGCAACTCGACCTTAGTGCCGTAACGAAATAGCTTTTTCGGAACGGCTAAAAATGTAAAAACAAAATTTAACTGCGGCAGATTCTTATCGATCTCTGCATAGCCATTGCGGAGGCACCGGCGTTCGCTTTCCAACACGGCGGCTCCGTGACCCACGTAGCCGGCGACGTGACGCTGATTGCAGGTGGCACCCCATTAAACCGGCGCTGCTGCAGCAGACTCGCGAATAGGAGCCGAGCGTTGCCTGCCACAGGCTTTAAGTGGTGCAGGCGTGCATGCGGGCGGGAACGGTGAGATGGCAGCGGTGAGTCAGGCACACGATGTCGACATTTTTCCGTTGTATTTTTTTTCCACAATTATATTTACGATTGTGCTCTCGGTGCGGTGTCAATTAGACGATGGCATTCCCATTCGGCAATTGGCCCCGGTCCGCAGAAGACGATGTCGCAGAAATACTTCCCAAAGACGATGTCGCAGAAGAACGATGTCGCAGAAGACGATGTCGCAGAAGACGATGGCACAGAAATACTTCCCAAAGACGATGTCACAGAAGACGATGTCACAGAAGACGATGTCGCAGAAGACGATGTCGTAGAAGACGATGTCGTAGAAGACGATGTCGCAGAAATACTTCCCAAAGACGATGTCGCAGAAGACGATGTCGCAGAAGACGATGTCGCAGAAGACGATGTCTCAGAAATACTTCCCAACGACAATGTCACAGAACTACTACTTCCCAAAATCACTTCAAGGGGCCCCTCGCTTTGCATCGCTTTTATACGTCGTAGCGTTGGAATTTAACCATTACGTTGGACAAAAACCCCACGTTTAATTGTGATGGGGTTTTGTGTGTGTGTGTGTAGCTGTCGGTGACCGGGTCTAAAACCATCAACTGGCTGCGCTCGAGAACCCAGATTAATCGCAGGTGTCTACCCGGATTCTAACAAACGGATCTCAGTGGCGCCAGCTGATGTTTAATTTCTCGCGTTTAATTCGTGATTGTTTTTGGCGTTTTGCAGGATTCTTAGCTTTAACCGGCTGAGGTGCGTTCCGCAAAAGGCTTTCATGGGGCTCAAGTCACTCCGAGTACTGTGAGTTTTTTAAATATATATGTAAGATGTCTAAGATATTTAGTGAAAAACAAAATAATTATACGTGTACATATACAACCATTTATGTCTGTCGACTATCGTATGAGGGCCTCAACACTGTGCAGTTTGTAGGTGTCATTTGACCATACTTCACCACGCTGGTCAGTGCGGATTTATGAACGCGGGGCACACGGGAGCATATAAGTACGGTACAATAATAGATTTTACTGCACTGCCCTCAGCTTTCTACGATGTATCAACTCTGACAGTCAATCCACGAGGTGACCACCATATTGCAGTACAGCATTGGATTCTCGAATCCATCTGTGCAGAGCTTCGAGTGTGTAGCTACCCTCATGTGTTTAGTGGGTTTTCTCCACGTACTCTTGGTTCTTCCCAATCGAATTGGAATTGGCCAAACAGACTCTTAAGGGCACCCCCTTCTATGGAATCTCAGTGCCTTCCCCATAAACATACAAACGTCGGCATGCGGTTGGAACCGTTGGCCCAACGTTGCCGCAACGTTCCATGTTACTGGGTGAGCCTGGCTCTTTAAAACCTCGGGAATTAACACTGAACCCTAGGTGTCCTAAGTGATCTTCGGTCACCATGAGACCAAACGAAAGTGGTCCGGACCCTCACAGAAGGTCGGTAGAACTTCTCAGTGTAATTTGCGCCGTGTATTTTTCTATACAGCCGTTCGCTCGACTAACCTCGGCGCAACGTTCGCGTTGGTCTTGCGCGCACAATTTGACCGATATGTCACGAGCGGGAGAATCGGAAGCAGTGGGCGAATCGGCGCGGCGTTGCAAAACCCTCGCGACCGCGCGTTGTTCACGTCTGCACGCCTGCTGCGAAACAAAGACAAAGATCCCCCGCGTAGCCTTTACAGACTGTTGGGGCAAGCGTTGTTGGCGAGTACATATGAAGGCCGGCACGGCACACACGAGGGGGTGGGTGGCCAGCATCATGCCCGGCCTCCTTTGCCTCCCAAGTGGCGAAGTTTTTGCATGTTGCACCAGGTAAACATTCGAGGTTGAGTCGACCTAGGGGAGGTCCAGGTCCAGTTCAGATAATTGTCACTGGTGTTGCCCGTGAGCGGGAATCAAACTTGGGTCGCCGAGTTCTTAGTGAAGTGCGCTAACCACTTCACTGCCGCTCCCCGCACACACACACGCACGTGCACGTGCCATAGCAACAACATGCACACGCCTGCGTGTTCTCTGCCACAGATCCCTGCATGGGAACGACATCTCCATGGTGCCGGATGGAGCCTTTGGCGACCTGACCTCGCTCTCACACCTGTGAGTGCTGCCACGCCAACCCCTCGAAGCAGACATTCACACTCTGCGTGGGCGTGCGGGCGTACGACGTGTGTGTGCGGTGAATGATCAGATCCACCTGTGCAGAAATAAATGTGAGTGTGTTATCCCCTACCCACCCACCCGGGCCCTCTCCTTCACATGCGTGATAGGTTTTCTCCAGGTATTCCAGATTCTTCCCAAACGACAAACGCTCCGAGTCTTAAGGATCCTATAAAACGCAATGGGACACGTGCGTGCATTAGTGTGTGTATGTGTGTGCACGGGGAGCGGTGGCATAGTGGTCGGCGCACTGCGCGACAAATGTGATGACTCGAGTTCGATTCACCGCTGTCAGCCAACATCGGTGATGAGTATTTGAACTGGTTCTGGGCCTCCCCTAGGTCCATTGCAGGTTGGTTTTGGCGGCAGCGGCGTGGAGGGTGGGGGACAGCACCAATCCACGCATCACCCGCCACTGACGTTAGCCATGGCCTGGAATCGAACTCAAGTGACGTGCTCGCGCCCGCCACTTGCACCGCATTGCCGTTCCTGACGGTGACGTTGGCTCTTCGTTTTCACCGCAGGGCCCTCGGCGCCAACCCGCTGTACTGCGACTGCGCCCTGCGCTGGCTCTCCGACTGGGTAAAGGTGGGGTACAAGGAGCCGGGGATCGCTCAGTGCATCGGCCCCAGCGAGATGGAGGGCAAGCTCTTGCTCACGACGCCCTCCAAGCTCTTCGTCTGCCAAGGTATGTCTGTTTGTATGCTGAGCTTCTTTCGCACCGTACGTAGCCAACCGTGCTAATCGGAGGTGCGATGGAAGGACGACGCGAAAAGCAGTTCTCAAGAATTTAGTTTTAAATTTAGCTTTAAAGGTGCATAGCTCCAGTGGCTTCTAAATGTTTTGTCTCGTAGTCTGTGAATGTTGCCGCTTTTTGTTCCTCCAAAAGTAGGGAAACTGTGCAGAACGTAAACGAACCGACGGAATAGCGGACGGACAAACAAACCAACAATAGTGCCAGCCACGGCAAACAGCCACACCAACAGGCAAATAACGAAACCCACAGACACGTGGTGAACACAAACACATGTGGACACACGCAAGCACACTGCACAATTAAAGCCGTGAACAAGTAGGCATTTGGACCATGTGTGTGGGTTCGATCTGCCTGCCTGGTCACCCTGCCGGCAGGATAACGACTCGGCAAATCCCAGGCAGGGCCACCCTCAAAATCAGTCCTGGATAAGTAAAGAACTGATTTGGCGATGCTGCGATGGCAGTTGTGCAAAATTTTAAATAACATAATAATTACATAGAATTAATATATAGGGCCACTTCCAGAAACATCACCTTTATGTTTCATGTAAATACGTATTTCCTTTTAAGGCCACAGTGTTATTGACGAATGTGTTGAATTTCTTGGTTCATAAAGGATTATGATGTCATATATAAATGAATAAAAAGGAATTTAACAAAAATGCTACCAACAGGGGCGAGCACACAAACACACGCACCAACACATGAACGCACACACACGACGGTCCGCCCGGGAATAGGAACGCTCATCGTAACTGGCCGCCCCAGTTCTTGAGCGAGACATTTCGACCACAGGAAGAAGATTGCAGTCCTCATCGGTTCTGAGACTCGCCTCGCTCACTGTTGGCCCCGAATAGACCGGCAGTCCATCAGCGGCAGTCGGCTGCTGCCTGGAGGCAAGATTGAGGTGGACGGTTGTGTCGACATGTATACGGGCGGAGTGTGCGCCTGTGTATGTGGGTGCGCGACTGTGCATGTTGGGAGTGGCAGTGTAGCGGCGACCCAAGTTCAATTTGCCACTCACGGCCAACACCAGTGACGATTATCTGAACCAGTCCCGGGTCTCCCCTAGGTCGACTCAACCTCAAATGAGTACCTGGTGCAGTATGCAAAAAACATAGCCACTGGGGAGACAAAGGCGGTCTGGCGTGGTGCTGCTCACCCACCCACTTTGCGTACTGTGCCGGCCTCTATAGGTGCTCGCTAACAGCACTTGCTTCAACAGTGTGTTAAAGCTTTACGGGGGATCTTTGTCTTGTGGGCAGTGCTAGCAAGGTAGTTAACGCCCTGCGCTAAGAACCTGGCTAAGGCTATCATCAGTGGCGAGTGACATCTAAACTTGTTCAGCCTTACATGAGTACCTGGTACGGTGTAAAAACATTGCCACTGGGGATACAAAGGTGGCCGGGCGTGGTCCTGGCCACACCACCAGATGTGCCACGCGGAATTCGCAGGATTTACGACTCCAGGGGCATCTTTGTCTCTGTGTGTGGTTTGTCCCTTTCTGGGAACAAACAGGCTGAAAAACAAGCAAATGCTTCTGCAAAAGTGTATTTATCCTTTGTGTGAATTCCTCATTTTGGTATCCAGTGTTGCCATAGTGAATTGCCGAGCGGGCGAGCGTGTGTGTGTGTGTGGCACCGTGCCGGCCAGCTGAAGTACGGACAATCAAAAATGACATCAAGCAAAGTAATTTGCTGTGGGAATGATTTTTTTTTTCTATGATGACACAAAAAACGAAAATACGGGACTGGAAATTGAATAAAAATGTAGAAACGCAATTGTGTACGCGTGTACGCGCGAGGCAGAGACAGATAGATATTTATTTAAACTGAAATGGGGGATTGGATTTGCTTTCACACACTCCGATCTGTAGACCACGCTGTGTACAATGTCAGGTCCTCTCGATCAATGCTTTAATCAGGCCCTGCCTCACAGCTCTTGCCAAGGGCCGGTTGCGAGGACTTGCTGCTGTGTCCACAGCAGTGCTCTTACAAAGCGTGCACCACTACGTCATGTTTTAGATCATTCTTGAGAGATGAGTTTTATAGCATTGAAGAGATGTAAAGATAATGAATCTAATTAATGAAACAAAAAAAGAGTTGGGACACGGATTATTATGAATAATGGGATTTAGGAATGTGGGCTTTTACAGCAATATCTAATTACAGTGCCATTTATTTACAATGGGCACTCCGGTGTGGTGTCTGCATCCGACCCTGTGGTGCGGCGAGCACCACGGCCGCACGTGGCGGCCTTCGTCGGCGGTCGCCAACGGCGCTCGCCCAGATGGTCTCGGGTGGACGCTACGCTTGGCAGTGGGTGGGTGTTGATCTTCGTCTCTGGTGCAGGGCCTCCACCGGACGTGGCCATCCTGGCCAAGTGCAGCCCGTGCCTGTCGGAGCCCTGCAAGAACAAGGGCATGTGCAGCGCGGACCCCGTCGACTACTACCGCTGCACCTGCCCCTACGGATACAAGGTACGGCGGCTCGCCGCAGCCAACGCTCCGTCGCGGCGACACGGGAGAGAGAATTCCCACGGCCGGCACACGTGCTGCGTCCGGCGTCGAACGGAAACGCGCGCGTGACCTCGCCTAGCGTCGTTGGGGGCGCGATGCAACGAGCGTAGAGGGCAAAACTAAAAAAAACTGTCAACGCGTTCGTCGAGAGGGGACGCGCGCGAGGTGACGGCCCCTCGTTTCGTAGCAGAGAGGCCGGAGAGGCCGAGTGCGTCACACGTCATCACGCAGCAGTCACGCGGCATCACGCGGCAGTCGCGAGCTGTGCAAGAGAGACTTGCGGTTCACACCTTTGGCGTGGCTGTAGCTCAGACCCACAGCCACGCACAGTGGCAGCAGGAAGCTCGTAGGGAACCTCCTCAAGCCGTCGTCGAGGTGTGCGCGTGCTCCAGCATCGCGTCGAGTCACCGACTCTCCGTGTCATCCCAGTACCCCCTCACTCGTACCCCTCACTGTGCTGCTGTCCATGTCAATTGATGCACTGCTCGGATTTTGTTCTGTAGCCGCCACATCGATAAGTTGCCCGCCATTCGGGAATAATTTTTTTCCAAAAAGAACTACATCCTCATCTACATTTGATTGAACTCTTTTTATACCAATATGCACGCGTGTGTTAGTGCAGTGTACAGGGACCAGTGGCAGAGTGGTTCGTGCACCACGCTACAAAACCGAGAGCCCGAGTTTGAGTCCGGGCTATGACTAAAATGCGTGGCTAGTGATATCTGTGGACCACACTGTGAGCCAGGAGACCTGAGTTCCACTCTTGGCCATGGCAAGCATCAGTGGCGAGCAAAGTCTGAACCCTTCCTGGGCCTAAACCTCGCTGCCAACCTGCGCTGACCAGCGTGGTGAAGCATGGTCAAACAACCCTCATAAACCAACACGGTGTGAAGAGAACTTTGTCCAACAGTGGATTGACAAAAGCTGTCAACTATTATTACTTAGCATCTCGACACGGTGGCTAGGAGATGTTTACTACCTCGCCTGGTATGCAGGAGGTCGTGGATTCGATCCCGACCCTGATGCCTGTATATTTGAAGTTTGAATGTTCTCTCTCTGCCCGTGGTCGTGTAGATTTTTCTCCGGGTTCTCCTGTTTTTCCCTCCACATTTAGAATCAACGTCACTTTGTTGAGCTGTCATATATGGCCAGGTCGCTTCTGAAAAAGAGCCGTACAGCTCAGTGGGCCTTACCTGGTTAAATAAAAAATAAATAGTTTAGTTTAGTTTAAAGCATATTACACGTGCGCCCGATGAAGAAACCCAATCTTTGTTTAAAGTAACCCTGTCTGTGTGAGCACCTTTTCGCCTGCTGACCTCATATCCTTCACTAACAAAGAGACCCCCCCCCCTCACCCTGCCCCTCCCTCTTTTCAGTGCCTTTTCAAAGGGGGAATAAACGCACGCACAATGCAGGTACATGAAACAACCAAAAACATTCCGGTCCACGCAAAATACAAAAGCGTGGGCCAAAAACGCCACCGAGCGACGTGAATGGGGGCTGTTGTCGCGCGCGTTTATTATCCGGCAGCGGCGGCGGTGGTGGCGGTAGCGGCAGCCGCCATGGCATTCTGCGCCGCTCTTTTGATTAACGACGCCTCTCGCGCGTCGTTCCGGTCGGGCCGCTCGCGTTTGGCCGTTTTGGAGCCGCGGGGAACTCCGTGCCGCCGCTGCCGCCCCGTTGGCGGTAATGCGGGGAGGAATCCGACTCGCCTGACCCGGCCCGCTCTGAAAGGCGCGGCCGGCTAATGGAGCACCCTGGGAACGCGTTGGGGGCCCCTTGGCGGGTGCTGATGGCCGCGGGGGGTTTTTGTCGCCCCAGGTTTGTTGGGGGGGGGGGGCGGGAGCGCGATCTTCGATTGGCCGATTTGAGTTTCACGCGGTCGACGAGGTGTCGGAGGTCTCACTTGAGCACAAGAAGTTGCAGTTTTTTTTCTGTTTGCCCTCCCCCCAGGGAATGACTCTCCTAAAATAGAAGAAATATTTAAATAATATCATTGCCCATTGGTGTTTGTGACAATCTGCTTGATTTTTTTTCTGTCCATCTACGTGCGTCTGTCTCCTTGTTTCTCTCTGTGCGCTGTAATGTCTTGGTATCGCATCTTATTTTTGTTTTGTGTGTCTGTCTTATCTGTATGTCGCTGTCTTCATTTGTCTCGCTCGGTGTCTTTCTCTCTCCATGTGTCTCCCTCCCTGTCTGCCTACATCTCTCTCTCTCCATGTCCATCTCCGTCTGTCTCCATTTCTCTCGCTGTCCTGAAGCCAAACTTCATTTTCATTATAAAGTCACGCTCGTTTCTACATGGCTTCACCGAAAGAACCAAAGAGTGAACCACAATATCTTGCTGATCGCATCATGGACCATAAACAATCACACAAACTCCGGTCATCCTCGCAGCAGCAGCTCTTGGCTCGCCATCGAACCAAGATCGTCACCGCATCGCGCACTTTCAGACGGCTTCTGTGGCCGTCTGGAACGATCTTCCTTCCGATATTAGGAAGCCACTGGAGCTATGTACTTTTAAATAATCTAGATTGAAAACGAATTTCTTTGGAACTGCTTTTTGTGTTAAGTTTGTTGTCCTTCCCCCGCACCTCCGATCAGCACGGTTGACTACGTACGGTGCGAAAGAAGTTCAACAAACATAAATTAGCCGACCCTGAGCCCAGCACCCATTTTGCCCTGACTTTTTTTCTCATTAACCAAACAGCCCAGAACGCGCAACCTGGGCACACACAATCCTAGGTACATTTAGTGTCTATGAGTTAAATAACTATTTGTGCCGATTACATCTTCCGTTGAGGTGTATTTAAGTAATCTTTTTTTCCCGCCGGCTTTAACGGCCAAAGTGCCGTGGCTGAGGAAGCGCACGGCAATCAGTCGCGTCCCGTCGCGGTCTGCGCCGGCACCCTCGAGAGAGGTCAACAGCTGATCGACGGATAATCGCCTGGTCGTGGTCGCGGACGTGGTTGCGGTTGTTGTGCTTACCCCCCCCCCCCCCGGAGTCTTCTCAGGCCACGTTGACGACTCGCACGGGCCGAGGCCAGCCTCCCAGTATACCCCGGGACCGCACGCCGAAGCGCCGAAGCGATTGATACGGCAATTAGAATCGGCGCGTACTGCTCGTTGGATGCGTGCTGCGAACTGCGTGCACGCTCCGTGTCAATTATTCCTCGATGCGTGCAGATTTTATATTTAGGCTAACGGATCGAGCCAAAGCCCATACATGAGACAAGATGAATTGGGTATACGACAAAGGAGGCCGAAATGGCCACGAATTTTGCCTCTAGAGTTGGTGGACTAAAACAAGGCTACGTGTGGCCACGTCACGAGCCACGCACGGCGGGATTAGGAGTGATCTTCACAATCGTGCCGTTCGCTGCCGATAAATCACCTTTTTGGGTGTATCATTACTCTCACTTTGTAACCGCTGATGTACGTGCGCCGTACACACAACACGGGGTTGGGAAAGTTGCTTTTAGCACTGTGATGATTGATCGCGGGGAGTAGCTGACTTCACCCGGCTCTCCGTTTCCGAGTCTCACTCAGCGCTTTTGACCCGACGGGGTGAATGAGGAGGGTGAGCTGTTTTCCCCATGAGTTCGGCGGCGATGAGAGCGCCTCTCTCCCCTTCAGCTACCAGCATCGTAGATCGCACAACTTTTGATTCGGCGCTCATTCATGCAGCGGCACGGCGACCGGCTCGGGTAGGACTGTAAATTAAAAAACACACCGGCAAGCCAGTATGTTTTATAAAAAATTTTAGCCCGCTGGCCAGGATTGGGCAAAAAAAGTATCACCTGACCATGCTCAAGAAATGTTCACGCGTGCGGAAATGCGCGTACGCACGTGCGTACAGACGTCTGTGTGTACACGTTCGGGGCAAGCACGAACACCTACACTGCTCTTACGTCACATGCGTGCGGCAGTCACGCTGATGCGTATAATTATATAATTATTATGTTTTATTCAAAACGCATTTTCTTTGTATTTCAGTGTCAATATTTCCCCGAAACCTTTGCAGATATGGGCATTACCATTAATGAGCTCCGTGCTACTTGTCTTTTTATCGGGCCAGGTGGCTCAGCGGTAGAGTGAAAGGCTCGCAACTGGATGGTTGCGAGTTCAAGTCCTGCGATTGGCGGTTGACTCAGCCCATTAACCCTCCAGGGTTGTTAAAAATGAGTACCACTTTGTGGAGAATTCGACACTGGTCGTCTTGCGGATGAACTCTCCCCACCGTCACAGGAATGTGGAATTTCCCCTTGACCGGCTCAGGGCTGTAAACAGGAGATGTGCGCTGCCTCGATGCGCATTAGAGCAAGAAAATCACCGTGACTGGACTCGTGGGTACGTTTAGTGGTCATTGGTTTTGGGGGTTTTGTAGTTTTTATGAAAACCTGAGAAGCGTCGGCTCGGCCAGACGAACACGTGGACAGACTTGCCGACGTAACATTTCTTGAGTGTAGCAAAAAGTGGCCAGCGAGTAACCAATCGACCGCCTTAAGGCGGAATAATAAACTTCCGACTGCAGCACGACTGCGATCATGAAACAAAACAAAAAAACTCATCACCGCTTTGGAAGTGGCCCTCCAGATGGAAGCGGGTTTGAAAACGGCAGAAACGTTATCCTGGCGGCCGTAGCGAAGCATCGGTCGCAATTACGGCTCTTATTAGCGAGCGCCAGCGGAAGGATATTGTGTTGCGCTTGCGCCGCATTAGCGTTTAAATGGCCCGGTTGATGGCTGGCAATTTGTTCAACCGTTTCAGGGGTCGCAGATCCTAAAAGGGCACTGATCATCAACGAAACCCTAAACCTATTCATGTCGCGTTACGCGATCCCGGAGACCCCCTTTGGCTTGGTGTAATTTCCAACGGCAAGGCTCATGGCCGCACGGGTGCCCCTTTCGTCCTGTAATGCGCGTATGTACGTATGTTGTCCCTTTCTATTTCACCGTACGTAGCCAACCGTGGTAATTGGAGGTGCATAATGAGGCACCGCACGTCGCAATCGGGGGGTGGGTCATACCCCCGTTTACGTTTTTTTTGTTGTCAAAGTTGTCGCGGGCATTAATGGGACGGAAATTGCCCGACAGCGGATTGCGGTGCCATTCATGTGTCTGCGAGGGTGCCTTCTTGTTGAAGTAATGCTGGTGAACACTGTTGCAAACAGTAGTTGCAAATTACCAAGGTGGTGGTGTGTTATGACCATTGAATCAAAAGCCTGGGCCTACATCTGTTTAAGTCTGCGATGATCTTGAGAACTTCGTGTTGAGAGAAACCTCTGCGTGGTCTTACTTTGCATGCCAGCGGTGAGGTTTAGAGTTGCCACCTGCCCTGATTTTCCCGGGATCGTCCTCTTGTTGAGGTAGCTGCGGGGGACATTGAGAGTGTCAATGTGTGTCAGCTGCATAGCAATCCATACACCTCAATACAATGCATTTCACGTGCAGTTTTCCCCCTCTTCTGCTATTGTAAAATATTGTCCTGAACTCCGCGATATCCCCCGACGTTTTGCAAATCAGAAGTGGCAACGCCAGGCGGGGTGCGTAGGGCCCACCGCTAACTGGGGCATCACATGGAAGCCAAAGCTTGGCGGTGGTGGGGTGGGATGGGGTAGAGAGCCGGGGCCAGAGGTCGCGACATGGGAAGTGTTTATTTGACAGCGGGCAGTTGGCGGCACTTCCTCCCACGTTACCGCCACTCAAAGGTCGGGGGGGGGGGGGCGCTTTCGTTCCACCAATCAACGCCGACCGCTGGGAGGTTTTTTGCTAAAAAATTTTTGTTCAACTAAAAACGATGACGGAGAAGAAAAATGGTCACTTTCGGGGCCACTAGATCTCGTATGGCGAATCGCGAGCTAGGCAGATCGTACCGGCGTGGAATACGGGCAAGCGATGCTGGACACGTGCGCTCGAAGCAAAATGCGTGTTTGCATTAAAATGCAAATCAATTTATAACATTTTTGACATGCGTTTTTCTGGATTTTGTTGTTGTTATTCTGTCTCTCACTGTTCAAATAAACCTAACATTAAAATTATAGACTGATCATTTCTCTGTCAGTGGGCAAACGTACAAAATCAGCAGGGGATCAAATACTTTTTTTCCCTCACTGTATATGTTGAACTTAAATCGCACCATACATAGCCAATCGTGCTAAATAGAGGAAATCCTGTGCCCCCCCCCCCCTTCGTTTGCCTCGCAGGGTCAAGACTGCGACACGCCGATCAACGCGTGCGTCACCGGACCCTGTCACAACGGGGGCACCTGCAACCTGCAGGACGGGCGAGACGACCGATTCTGGTGAGAGATGGGGCCTCACCCGCAGGGAGGACGCCAGCGGCTTGTCCGTTGCTCGAGAAGTAGGAGGCAAAACTCGGCGCTTAATTCGAAAGCGGAATGCAACCATGCGTGTTGAGCGGCTTTGCATTTTACCTCAATTTAATTAAAACTTTTTTTTTATATCCTGCGTTAAACTGTAAGTATTTCTTTTATTTTACCAGGTAAGGCCCACTGAGCTCTTAGTGCTTTTTCAGAAGCGACCTGGCCACAAATCATAGCTCAACAAAGTGGCATATCGTGTGGACATTTATAGCTGCCAAATGCTCTCAGCACATGTTTATAAATGTGGAGGGAAAATCCGGAGGATGCGGAGAAAAATCCACGTGACTACAGGGAGAACATGAAAACTCCATATATACAGGGTGCTTAAAAACAATGTTAACACTTCCGAGAATTTGCAACAATACCACAAGAAACGTGCCTCCGAGCTCTGGAGACCACTTGGAAAAGATTCCAGGCCACGTGTTGACAATGATGGTGAACAGGTGGAGACTTTTTGAAGCTATTAACATTATATTTGTTATGATGTTACAGTGTATTATCCGTTCTTTTGTCATGAAAAGAAAGTCCCATATCAGTGTTAAAAAAAAAATTTAAGCACCCTGTATATGCATGAGGATCGGGATAGAACCCATGACCTCCTGAATACCAGGCGAGGGAGTTAACACCTCACCACCGCGTTGCTGCCGCGGTCACTTAGACACTGGGCCGGCAATGCGCTGAGACCTGTCCGGGCCAAAGAGGCCAAGTCCCCACGGTAGCCGAGCTCTGGGCACACTCAGCACAAAAAACAAACAAGAAACCGGACCACGTTTGTCATTAGCACAGTCTGCTCGTGGAAGAAGAAAAAAAAACATATTAGTCGGTTGAGGTTTTGACCAATGGCTCTTGTTCAGAATATAAGACGGGGCAAGAGAGATTGGCCGTGTTATTGCTGGGGATCACACTCTACACTTGCGGTGCTTTAAAGACTTTGACGAGAGATCGATCACGATTCCCAGGCAGTTCTACAAACATATGGAAGGAGCTCTCTTCATAGATTTACCACGTTTCTGGGAGGCTGAACTGGAACACGTGTCGACCCTGCCCACTCCTCAATAGCCACGACCCCCACCAAACCACTATTCCTGCCCACACTGCGAATGGCACATTATTTTTTTTCTTCACACGTGCAAGTCTGATCTATAGTGCCCCATCTGCATATCGCGTGAGCCTCATTTGAATATCGAGCATGGGGAACAGCCAAACCTGTTGTGCAGCTGCTCCTGGGCTGCTCCAGAGCCAGCAGAGCCCATTTGGTGGTGGTGGAAACAAGGCATTAACCTCTGGCCCCCAGCACGACCCTGGAATATTGACCTCAACATCAGCACAGAACCCACCCATAACGCCAATTCAAACCGTAACCCAAACATGAACCCTCGTGTGCATCTAAACGCAGCCTAACCATAGCCCCATGCCTCGCCCTCCTGAGTCTTGCCAAACTTCCAAGTCACATCGTGTCATGCACAATCGTGCTTGTGGCCCCATAAGCTTCACTTAGAACTTTAGAAGTGCCATCTAAGTACGCTCCTAACCCCACTCCGAACTCCTAACCCTAGCACCATGCACGGCACTGCATCTAACCCCGGGCCCAAAAGCAATCCCGGTTCTTTCCCTTCCCCCACCCCCCCCAGCCGCCAGCCGTAATCCTAACTCTTACACCAGCAGCTTTCTGTCTCCGGGTAATCCCCCTGCGATTTGTGAGTTCAGCGAGTAGGTGAGGGGGGCACCTTTCGAGCGCTGCTGAAAAGGCAGGCGCTCGTGCGCTTTAAATCTGGAAACCGTGCGCGCAAAAAGGGGCGATCCATTCCCATTGCAATTTTTTTTCACTCCTGGGTAAAACCGTTTTTTTTTATATCGGCAGCGTCGCCCATCGCGGTAAAAACAAATTCCTCGCACGAAAAAAATCGACTTTGAAACCCGATAGCAATTGTATCGACTTGCACGTTTGTTGATGTTTACGGAAGAAGCCACTTTGAAAGGTCCTCGACGGGGATCGTCCGGAGGGGGAGGGGGGTGGAGGTGTTGACGCGCCGCCGATTGGCGGCGAGGGTGCCATAACCGCTGTGCTGGTGGCAGTGGAAGCGGCACCTGCCAGGTTCGGCTGGGTACCACGGTGGCGAGATGTTAACTGCCTCGCCCGTATACAGGAGGTCGTTGGTTCGATCCTCACCCTGACGTCCGTATTTTTGGAGTCTGCGTGTCTCTCCCATCTGTGGTCACGTAGATTTTTCTCCGGGTCCTCCGGTTTTTCCCGGCACATTTTCGAAGCATGCGTTTATTTTTAAGCAGTGTTTCACTGCTTTAAATTCCCACGTGATAATCCACTTCATTGAGCGATCATTTGTAGCCAGGTCGCTTCTGAAAAAGAGCTGAATAGTTCAGTGGGCCTTACCTGACAAAATAAAAAATATTTTTTATAGTTTAGTTTTAACTCCCCCCGCCCAACCCACCACCTGCAGCTCTCCACCTGTTTCCCGCCATGACCACTACCACCACCACTTCCATAACTACCACTATTACCATCACCACTATCATCATAATCATCACCGCCACCAGAACCATTGTCACCAACACCACCACCACAGCCGCCATCGCTACAACAACCACCACCGCTACAACAACCACCACCTAAAGCATCGCCACTGCCACCACAGCCACTATTATCACCATTTTTATCATCATCGCGACCGCCACCACTACCACCACCGCCTCCGCCACTCCCTGCAGACTCCCCCTCCTCCGCCCTGACCCGCTTGCCCTCTGCCAGGTGCGCTTGTGCCGACGGCTTTGAGGGAGACCGGTGCGAGGTGAACATCGACGACTGCGAAGACAACGACTGTGAGAACAACTCCACCTGTGTGGACGGCATCAACAACTACACCTGCCTGTGCACGCACGAGTACACAGGTGAGCGTGGGGTGGGGGGGCGGAGGGGGAGAGTGGAGTGACGAGACGTGAATGCGATTGTGCGCGCTAACAACCCCGTGCGAGGGACACAGCAAAGACAAAGTTCCCCCGTGTAGCCTTGACTGACTGTCGGGACAAGGGCTGTCAGCGAGCACCCAGACGTACGCGCACACGGGCGGTGACGCGTTTCGTCGCCTGCTGCAGAGGTTCGTCCCGATTAATACTGCGCTGGTGTGGTGCTAGCCGTAAAACAAACACCACAAATACCACACGACGTCCACTTTGAGCGTAGTGGGACGTTCAAAGATCCCCGCGATCTCACTCGTGAAGGGCAGGCCACTGCGTGTGCAGGCGTCGGAGAACAAACATGGCAAAGTTGAGAAATTAAACGGCAAATTACCCATTCGTAATCTCCGTAGCAACGCAAACGTGGCAGGACCCTCCTTGTAAAAGAGTCGCGAGACTTGGTGAGGCTTTTGTGCGCGAACACGTGAGATAAAAAAACAACAACATATAAATAGACACACACACACACCTATCACACACATAAATACATATACTCGCACGTAATTATATACTCTACACACGTAATGTATCTAAAATATATGCGTAAGCACCCTAATGCTGACAAAAAAAATACTTAAGCCGTGGAACAAGAGCACAGTTGCACTCACACTGGGAGGTGCAGCCCAATGCAATTGTATACATTGCGGGGAGCTTCAGACATGCGGATTGTATCGTCGGTAATTTGAAAATAAAATCAAATCAGGTCGACAAGCTTTACCGCAAACACACACATCAATCGGTCCTCGGGCATCGGCACAATCACGTGAGCTGGCAACTCGTCGCTAGCAGACTAAATTTTATTATTTTAAAAGCGAAACTCTTTTTATTTTACCAGGTAAGGCCCACTGAGCTATATAGGTATTTTTCAGAAGTGACCTGGCTATCACAAATGATGGTGCAACGGAAGTGGCTTACGTGGAAATATAAACCAGCCAAATACTGTAAGCGCAAGTTTCTAAACGTGGGAGGGAAAAACCACAGGACCCGGAGAAAAATCCACGTGACAACGGGGAGAGAGACACGCAAGCTCCAAATATACAGGCATCCTCCTACATACCAGGCGAGGGAGTTAACATCTCGGCACCACGGCGGCATGGGACGCATCGTGGCTGCGGGAAGGAGGTGGGCGAAGTCGTGTTATGGCCAGCGCTCGTGACCCCCGCGGCCGCGTGAAAGGACGTGACGTTTTAATGCGCTTACGGAATGCCAATTAGCCCTCGCTCTCGTGCCTCGCGGTCAAGACGGGGCCGGCATCTTGAGCCGCGTCGAGATTTTCCCGAGCGTGTGAGCGGGAGGGACTTGTTTCCCCTGATCCCTTCGGCGTGAGTTGCGGGCGGGGGGCTAGGGGCGGGGTGGCGTGGTTGGGTGTCATTCGTGATGAGCTGAGATTTTCGGCATTGTTTTTTTAATCATTTCAATTATTGCGATTGTGCAATTGGCGCTCTGGCTCGAGACGAAGAATCTGTTTGGAACTTTCACAGATGTGTGGTTAGAGGATGACCTGTGGAATAAAATATGATGGAACTAATTCGTAGATCCCTTTTAAGTTTTATCCGCAACTCAGGAGCGCATTTTTCCATGCACCGTGTTCGAGAGTCGTCCGTCGCCTGGTAGTAAATCCAATACATGTTTTTTTTTTATTCTCAATGCTGGGTTTTTGCCAGACTAAGTGAAAAAACTGATTTAATGTGAGACATATGTCTTTTGTACAGTCACCATCGGTGCCCAGGCTTAGACCGACCATCAACGCACTTGAGAACCCGGTTTAAAGACAAGGAGCCGAAACGTGGATCCCAATCCAGGCTCAGTTTGTCTCTGTACACGTCCAGCTAGCGCGGTTGGCTGCGTGCGGTGCGAGAGAAGTTCAACGCACGTACGTGCGTAACACCGAGCCGCACGTTCACCTCACATTCTTTACGGCTTTCGTTTAAGTCAGCGTTCGACACATTATTCTGGAATATAGGTGGGCCCCTTGCTGGGCTGTTTTGACGAAACCCATTTACCGGCACTTCACAGCTCGATTCGCGAGTCGCTCCTGTTCGCCCGACGCTTATTTACGCGCCGACGTATTTACCTTCAGATTTCTGCGTGGGGGTGGTAGTGGATTTCGCATTTTTTTTCTCTCTCTCTCTCTCTCTTTTCACGCGGAAAAAAAAAATTAGTTTTCCTCACGTCCGAAATCGTCGCGCTGGGCTTGCACCTGCCATGGTTTCCGAGCAGGACGTAATTTTTTTTTTATATTGTGAGGTAAGAAAAAAAATCTTCACGGGACTTCCCGCCCCCCACCCCCCCCCGTGGATTTTTCATTTTTCTAATGGCTGCTTGCGCCGATCCGTTTAGCCCCGAGGCTGTGCAAGCAAAAGGTGCTCCAAGCGGGCACCAGGGGTGGGCGAATGTTTAGCCAAAACACACAGTTTAACAAAACACAACAATTAAAATGTTTTTTTTTTTAAACCTTTCCACTGCACGCAGCTCAGCAGCTGTTTTTAGTGCAGTGCGAGTCTAAAGACTATGTAATGCAAAAAATGCGTGCACGCCCGGAATGCGCGGGTATTTATTTTGAATATTATACACAAGACGTAACCTCATTATCGTATCGGATTGGCTTTAAGAAGTCTCAGGGTGGCTTAACCGTTGCTCGAATGTATTTTAGATATCACATGAAGGGACTGTCAAGCGAGTGTATCTTGAGAAAGCACAATTATGGCAAATTTAGCGCAGATTCATTAAATTTCATGCCTTGGTTGTCAGGTGCCACGGCACATTGCGCACCATTCCCATACTGCCAGGAACCGCCGCGGGGAGGAGGCGTTCGCTCTCCCGCTCTCTCCACCCGCTCTCTCTCCCTCCCGCTCTCTCCACCCGCCCTCTCTCCACCCGGTCTCTCTCCACCCGCTCTCTCTCCCTCCCACTCTCTCCACTCGCTGTCTCTCCACCCGCTCTCTCTCCACCCGCTCTCTCTCCACCCGCTCTCTCTCCACCCGCTCTCCGTCCACCCGCTCTCTCTCCCTCCCGCTCTCTCTCCACCCGCTCTCTCTCCACCCACTCTCTCTCCACCCGCTCTCCGTCCACCCGCTCTCTCTCCCTCCCGCTCTCTCTCCACCCGCTGTCTCTCCACCCGCTCTCTCTCCACCCGGTCTCTCTCCACCCGCTCTCTCTCCACCCGCTCTCCGTCCACCCGCTCCCTCTCCCTCCCGCTCTCTCTCCACCCGCTCTCTCTCCACCCGCTCTCTCTCCACCCGCTCTCCGTCCACCCGCGCTCTCTCTCCCTCCCGCTCTCTCTCCACCCACTCCCTCTCCACCCGCTCTCTCTCCACCCGCTCTCTCTCCACCCACTCTCTCTCCACCCGCTCTCCGTCCACCCGCTGTCTCTCCACCCGCTCTCTCTCCACTCGCTCTCTCTCCACCCGCTCTCTCTCCACCCGCTCTCCGTCCACCCGCTCTCTCTCCCTCCCACTCTCTCTCCACCCGCTGTCTCTCCACCCGCTCTCTCTCCACCCGCTCTCTCTCCACCCGCTCTCCGTCCACCCGCTCTCTCTCCCTCCCACTCTCTCTCCACCCGCTCTCTCTCCACCCGCTCTCTCTCCACCCACTCTCTCTCCACCCGCTCTCCGTCCACCCGCTGTCTCTCCACCCGCTCTCTCTCCACCCGCTCTCTCTCCACCCGCTCTCCGTCCACCCACTCTCTCTCTCTCCCGCTCTCTCTCCCTCCCGCTCTCTTGCCCACTCGGCCGCCCGCTCTCTCTCCACCCGCTCTCTCTCCTCCCGCTGTCTCTCTACCCGTTATCTCTCTCCCACCCGCTCGCCCACCCGCCCGCCCGCCCGCTCTCTCTCCCATTCGCTCGCCTGCCCACCCACTCTCTCCCACTCACCCACTCAGTCGCCCGCTCTCTCTCCCACCCGCACGCTCTCTCTCCCACGCGCTCACTCGCCCACCCGCTAACTCACTCACCCACGATTGCTGGCTGCTCAGCTGTATCAACACAATGGTCGTGCATGGGCTATTGGACTATTGGACTCGCATGCGCGCCGTCTGTGCTGCTGCTGCTTCCGCACGCACGCACAGCCCACGGCGCATGCAGTGCACGTGGGAGGGCCGCATCGCGCCCCAAGATGTTTCTGTTCATCCGCGTTCCGCGCTCCTATTTCTAGACCTAACAGCTGTCGGTTCACGATAATATTTGTTTTACGGTCAAAGGTGCCTTCGCCGCCAAGTGCGTAAATTTATTGACGCATTAAACCGGATTGGAGCTCCCTTGGAAACGTCGATCCGCATTTTTACGCTACCCCTCTAGAAACGGTTAATGGCAGTGAGTTTTTTAAACAAACATGAGAAGTGTAAAGTTTTTGTGCTTATAACTAGGCCAAAAAAACCATTTAGATGTTGTTTTTGTAACCTTTTTTCAACCAGGAGATGAAATAAACCGCACTGAGGTGCGTGAAACGGCGTGGCCTTTTTTGCAAAGGTGATGTTTTAAATACACTTCAAATATAGACAAAAAAAATTGTGATTCATTAATACAATACAGCGTGAATAAGACAGGAAAAAGAAAAGGCTTAAATCTCTTAAAATTGCAAATCTATAAAACGTGTAATATAACTTTAGGAATTAGAAAGTGACAAAATTAAGCAAGTAGAGGAAATAGAGAGAATTGTACAAATTGTGAGATAGAAATAACCCCCTGGCTGTGGCCATCGGGAAACCTGAAAGCAAAGGGAGCCAATCAAAACATTGACAGACGTTGACACGGTGCGTACTCTCACGCGTTTCCTCCAAGTTTGGGCATGGTCGGGGATACATTCACTCTGTACCTCGTAAATTTAGTGACGTTTGCTACGTGGCGAGTCACGCCGGTAATGAACACGAGAAAAAAATCGTCCCCAACGGTCCCAGAATCGTGCTGCTTGAACTGCATGAGGCAGCCAGCATGGCCGGAGCTGCATACAGAGCTGCTGCCTCGAACCGTGCAAGTTCGATTCCCGACCCCAGTAAAGATCTGCTGCCAAGTGATATCTGAAGCGGTCTCTAAAATCCTCCCTTCATCAGCACCCACTGCCCAGAATGCCAAAGTATCGTCAAAGAATAACCGCCCGTGACTGACACCGCGTGGGGGGTTCTTCATCCAGCAGTGGATTGACGTGGCTGTCAATCATTATTATGATTATGATGAAGTATACGATGTAGACACACATCATTACCGCACGCGTCATCGCTCATCTTTTCCCCGTGCAGTCACGATCCCTCTGCCGTGCGTCACTGCCGCGGCTGACGCGATGCACGCCGTGGTGGTTTGCATGTAGCGTAAGCATTGCGGATTCCTACGCACGTGATTCTGCGCTAAATGTAGTTGTTGTTTTCTACTTCTTTATCCCAAGCCAGCCAGGCCGTGCGATCGCCGCGAGTGGAATGTACAAACGTTCGTAAAATGTATTTAAACCAGGTGAGGGTTCACTGAGACGACAACACATGTCTTTTTAAAATATTTTTTTCGCTAAGGGAGAGAGAGACATGGTGTGGGTGGGGAGGGGGTAGACAAATGCATGGAGGATTGCCGGTGCTGAGACACCGAGGGAATCGATCTGACCACGGTGGAGATCGTAACCCCGCGTATGGCACAAAGCTCCCGTCGCGTTCATCATCCCCCCGTGACCTCCCCGGTGAACCCCAATCGCGTGCAGATAAAAAAATGCGTCCCGCGTTTGCCATTGGCGCCACATCAAAACGTAAGAAATGCGTGTGTTGGCCAACAGTTTTGGCAGTGGCGTTTCACAGTGTGTCTCGTTAATTTGCAGAATAAGGGTAGCCAGCCAGCTGGGCTGCTAGCTGTCAATATGCTATTGGATTTTTCATATTTTCAAATAAGTAATTTTTCCTCCGATTTTGGTCCAACAAGTTTTGGGGCCACCCTGAGATTAATTTGGCCTGGCTTTCAATAGGGTGAGTCCCTTATAGCAACGCCACTCATATTGCGTCATCTTCGCAAGAGGTAATGCATTTCAGGCGGACGGACGGAGGGACGGCGCTAATGCATTATTGCTTTCAACCTGAGCTGAAAAGCGTTAATAAAAGAGATACACCTCCCCAACCCCCCCCCCGACCCGCTCCCAACTCATCGGCTCATCACCGGAGCAGAACAGGGGCCTCGGGAGCGCCTGGCGTGGCGAAGCGACCGGTCAGCGGTGAGACGAGTGGGGTTGAGCGGAGGTTGCCGGCGCATTAGCGGGCATCAGCAGGTGCTTGCTTCTCACGTGAGTGCCCAGCCACGCCAGAGCTTAATTGGCTAAGTCCGAGTGATGAAATCCTGACAGGGGGGCCTCGCCGTGGCACCCCCTCCCTCCCTCCCTCCCTCAATGGCTTCCTTGTCCAAAACACGGGGGGGGGGGGGCGAGTTGCCGATGGCGGGAGGAAGGGGGCGGCGGTGGTCGTTGGGGATTTGAGCGAGAGTAACGGCGGGAGGTGAAACGGAGTGGGGGGGTGGGGAGCTGGTGTGGAGGGGACGTTGGTGGGCGGTGGGACGGGGGGGGGGGCAGCAGAAATTGCGGAGAAATTGGAAGGTGGTGGAAGGGGGGGGGCAGGGAGGGACGGTGCAGAGTGGGGTCCGCCGCCCCTGAGTCTCGGCACATTTTCCCGGCACGTGGCCACGCTGCTCTTGGTATTCCCACTGAGCACCATTTAGTCGCCACTGCTCCGGCAGCCCGTTCTAATTTGCCATTTATTTTTCTTTCGGGTTTTCAATCCTTACGGTTAGACCATCTTGACCCGCGGCCCTGTTTTTTGTAACGGAAAGCGGCAGCAATAATTCGGGCAGCCTGCGCTCTTCGCATGCACGCACACACAAAGACAAAGATCCCCCATGTAGCCTTTAGCAGGCTGTTGGTGCAAGGGCTGTTAGTGTGCACCTCTGAAGGCCATCACCACACCCGGAGTGGTGATGTTTACACATCACGCCAGGTACTCAGTTGAGGCTTAGCCGGCCCAGTGGAGGTCAAGAACCGGTTTAGATAATTGTCACTGTTGGTGGTCGTGAGCGGGACTCGAACTCGGGTCGACGGTTTTGCAGCACAGCGTGCTAACCGCTACACCACCGCACACGCACGCACGCGCACAGGGACGCGCACACACACATACACGCACACACACACACAAGAGAACAACCACTCCACCCGTTGATGCCAGGCATCTGCAATCTCACTGCAATTGCTCTAAACGTCTTGCCTTGTTTATTGTTTGTGTGTCTCTCTCCCCGCTGCAAACGGCAGACATAAATGAGGTGGAGGAAGGTCAGTGTGCCGCCGTCGTGTTTCCGTGCGATGTGGATGTTTAACGCGAGTTTTGTATTCGAAGGGACACATATAAGAAATTGTCTCTGCCGCTGTAGCTGAAAGCGTGGAGTTGTTGCTGCGCCGTGCGCCCTGCATGCGCGTTGTCACAGGATCCGTGTGCTGTGTACGACCGTGTGCATGTGTGTGTGTATGCGTGTGCGCACTTGCCCCAAAAGTATGTTATGGCTATACGGGGGATCTTTGTCTTTGGTGTATGCATGCACATGTGTGCGTGTGTACGCGTGCGCATGTTCCACGCATGCTGTGCCATGTTTGTGTGTGTGTAAACAGGGCATGTGCGTGCACACACACACCAGGTTATAAAAGGTTAATTATTTCATTTTCACCTCCGTTTAACACGGTTGGGTACATACGTTGCAAAATAAGTTCAACATAATACCATGCATACGTATGTACAGTGAGGGAAAAAAGTATTTGATCCCCTGCTGATTTTGTACGTTTGCCCACTGACAAAGAAATGATCAGTCTATAATTTTAATGGTAGGTTTATTTAAACAGTGAGAGACAGAATAACAACAACAAAATCCAGAAAACGCATGTCAAAATGTTATAAATTGATTTGCATTTTCATGAGGGAAATAAGTATGTGACCCCTCTGCAAAACATGACTTATACTTGGTGGCAAAACCATTGTTGGCAATCACAGAGGTCAGACGTTTATTGTAGTTGGCCACCAGGTTTGCACACATCTCAGGAGGGATTTTGTCCCACTCCTCTTTGCAGATCTTCTCCAAGTCATTAAGGTTTCGAGGCTGACGTTTGGCAACTCGAACCTTCAGCTCCCTCCACAGATTTTCTATGGGATTAAAGTCTGGAGACTGGCTAGGCCACTCTAGAACCTTCATGTGCTTCTTCTTGAGCCACTCCTTTGTTGCCTTGGCCGTGTGTTTTGGGTCATTGTCATGCTGGAATGCCCATCCACGACCCATTTTCAATGCCCTGGCTGAGGGAAGGAGGTTCTCACCCAATAGTTGACGGTACATGGCCCCGTCCATCGTCCCTTTGATGAAGTTGTCCTCTCCCCTTAACAGAAAAACACCCCCAAAGCATGTTTCCACCTCCATGTTTGACGATGGGGATGGTGTTCTTGGGGTCATAGGCAGCATTCCTCCTCCTCCAAACACGGCGAGTTGAGTTAATGCCAAAGATCTCCATTTTGGTCTCATCTGACCACAACACTTGCACCCAGTTGTCCTCTGAATCATTCAGATGTTCATTGGCAAACTTCAGACGGGCATGTATATGTGCTTTCTTGAGCAGGGGGACCTTGCGTGCATTGCAGGATTTCAGTCCTTCACGGCGTGTGTGTTACCAATTGTTTTCTTGGTGACTATGGTCCCAGCTGCCTTGAGATCATTAACAATATCCTCCCGTGTAGTTCTGGGCTGATTCCTCACCGTTCTCATGATCATTGCAACTCCATGAAGTGAGATCTTTAAGAGTGTGCTCCTAATCTCAGCTCGTTACCTGTATAAAAGACACCTGGGAGCCAGAAATCTTTCTGATTGAGAGAGGGTCAAATACTTATTTCCCTCATTTAAATGCAAATCAATTTATAACTTTTTTGACATGTGTTTTTCTGGATTTTTTTGTTGTTATTCTGTCTCTCACTGTTCAAATAAACCTACCATTAAAATTATAGGCTGATCATTTCTTTATCAGTGGGCAAACGTACAAAATCAGCAGGGGATCAAATACTTTTTTCCCTCACTGTACATACAAACAAACGAATCAATCCCCGAATCAAATTTGCAACCCTGGATTGTGCGAATTCGTCGAATCGCTCCGTGGGCGAATCTTTACAGCCCCAGCCGACGGCGCGCTCGCTTAAAACGTAATCCCTCACGCGTCCATCACTGCGTCTAATCCTCCTTCCCCATGATCCCTCTGGGTGAGCAATAAGCTCGAGTAAACAGGGGAGACCGGCGAGGTGACGTGGCGGTCAGCGAGTTGCCCTCGCCGTCTCGGCAGCTTCACGAGAGTTCAAATCCCGGTCGTGGATCGACTTGCCCCCCCCCCCCCCAATCATCCCTCCGAGGAGGGACGCTAAAGACATTAAGCGGCGCTCCACGAGGAACCCAACAGCGGCCGGTTCGACAGATCGACTCACTCGCCCCACCGTGGCAACGGGACATTTCTACCACATTTTCAAAGGGGCTGTGAACCAATTAAAATGGAGCGCCGCCTTCACCTTGCTCACTTGAACCGGAGCCGCAGCTTCGCGAGGGGAGGCTGCGGGCGGGCACGGCCGCGTGCCCTCTCCCCGTGGGAACATCTTCCGCAGCGTGGCACTCGAGGGCTGCCATCGCCTTCCCTCGAGGCACGTGCGAGGAGTTGTCGCCGCTTGCCAACGCGGGGGGAGGGCGGCGGCGGCGGCCGGGAATGACGCAACGAGCGAGTCACGTAGCTCCGCGCGGGAGTTTGCTTCTTCTTCTTCACTGCGATGTGGTACTACCAGGTGCAGCCCGTTGCTCGCAAAGCAGACCGACCGCCACGTGGCAGGCCTCCCCTGTCGCTCTTTCGTACCCAGCACTCTTACCCCAGCCCCCTCCCGCCCCCTCCCCAATTCTTTACAGTTCGTGTCATTCTCAATTTGGGGGGTCGTTAAGGCACCACGTCTCCGCAGTTCCACGGGTATTCGGTTTTTTGTCTTTTGTCGAGGACGCCCCTTTGCGTAATCATTTGTATTTTGTTTCACGTGTTCGTTGTGAGCGATCGTCGTTTATTCGGAGGCAGAGAGACAACCCTGTTAATCGGCGTACCGTGCACCATGTTTAAGTGGCGGGTAAGCTCTCTCTGTTCGTATATTTGCTGAGCGGACGTGGTTGGTGGGAACTGCACTCTGGTGGCACGCTTCAGCTGTAATGTTTATTACAGCCAGACTTGTGCAGCTTACTAAGGCCCCCGCACTGTGGCACCGTCAGATTAATGTGTTTGCTTTCTGGACCTCTTTAAACATTTTTTTTTTATGAGGCACCAGAAAAATTAAAACGTTTAAAAAGATAAACACACTCGTGTCAGTGCCGTTTAGAACCCACCAAAAATTGAAAAACTCCCAAAAACCCTCACTAAATGTTTTTTTCAAAAAAATGTGTAATCTGATGCGAGGCTGACTTTTTCCCCCTTGTGCTGTCTGCCCGTGCCTGTCTCTCTCTCTCTCTTGTGTAATTGTGAGGCAAAATAACTCGGAGCAATGTGCGCAGCTGCCAAGGTGCAAGGGTCTATTACGATCTTTGACCCCGAACACCTAAACTGCAGCTGTGGCAGCGCTGCCGCTGCGGCTATGGGAGTGTAAACTCAAAGTGTAAACTTGGGATGGAGAAGGTATTAGCCACCCCAAGCACCCCAGCGTGACTCGTCTCTTCTCACACATCTGACCGCCAGTGAGACGGCGACGACGTCACTGGGCCTCTGGCATACAAGTGCTGCCCCCCCCCCTCACGCCTCGCAAATCTAAAGCTCGCTGGGTTTTATTTCGTGGTCCAGTTGCTTTCTCCGTACGTTTGCTTTTGGGGTTTTTTTTATTTTCAAACGGCCGTGGATTGAGGTTTTACAGATTTTTTGGTTTGCGTTCTATCATCGCAGAAGTTTTTCGTCGGACTTGGCTTTGTTTTTGTTCCAAGCCTTGCCGACAAAAATGATTAAATGGATTTTTGCAAAATGGAGAGAAAGAAAATAATTGTGCCAGCTATATCAAAGGGCTTATTCAGTACCGGGTCACTAACGCAGCTGGGTTTTTTTTGTTGTTGCGGTATGCTGGAAGCATGCCCTGGAATACTTTATTGTTTTAAGACTACATCTGTGTGACTTTACAAGTGTAAAGGCACACAGATGGGTGCAATGGCACAGCAGTGGTGGGAAATGTAAAATATCTGAACCTTGCCTGGGCTTCCCTTAGATCAAGACGGCCAAAAAATGAGCACCCGGCTCATCAGCATTGGGGAGGCAAAGGCAGCTGGGGTGTGCCATGCTGCTGGCCATGCCGCCGCTCCTCCTGCACTCATTGGAGTCGTTTGGCAGGCGTGTAACCATTAATTTATTCGGCGATTTAAATTGGTGTTAATACTCACGATACGTGCCTCGAATCGTGTGTGTGTGTGTACGCGTGTAAGCAGCAAAGATTGACAACATGCACAATTCGTACGCAAATGTTACCGTTACTCTCATGGCCGCGACATGTGAAACAAACCCTCGTCAGCGACAATTTAAATATAAAGGAGGCAGAATAAACGAGACCTAAGATAAATTTCGATTTAAAGCTTTCGTGACTGCAGGGATTCA
Source organism: Petromyzon marinus (assembly GCF_048934315.1). Classification (NCBI taxonomy): domain Eukaryota; kingdom Metazoa; phylum Chordata; class Hyperoartia; order Petromyzontiformes; family Petromyzontidae; genus Petromyzon; species Petromyzon marinus. The sequence continues at coordinate 2,035,571 of NC_133677.1, forward strand.
TCTTCTGGGTTCTTTCGGTAAAGTCACGTAGAATGGGAATAAAATAATAAAAATAATAAGAATATTCTGTTATTATTATTATTTTTTATGATATTTTTATTATTTTTATTATTTTATTCCCATTCTACGTGACTTTACCGAAAGAACCCAGAAGGAGACCAAAGATTATTGACTATTCTATTCTGACCCCGGAATTCGTGCCAAGTCATGGGAGAGTCGAGGTTGAGCCTGTAATTTCATCATCAATAGGCGCTCGCTAACAGCAGTCGCCCCAACAGTCTGCAGCAATTAAACTTGGCCTTGGTGTGTTAGTGTGTGTGCGCGTGCGTGCGGGTGTGTGTGTGCGTGTGTGCGTTTGTGTGTGCATGCATGTGTTTGCACGGCTTCACCTCCGTTCTCACCTTGCCTTTGTCTCCCTTCCGTCCCTGCAGGTGACCTCTGTGAAGACCGCGTGAACTTCTGCACGCCCGAATTGAACCCGTGCCAGCACGACTCCAAGTGCATCATGACGCTTAAGGGATACAAGTGAGCGTTAGTGTGGGTGCCATGTCTTTGTGTGTGTGTGTGTGTGTTTAGAAGCTGTAGCGTAGCGGTTGGCGGACCGCACTACGAACCCGGCGACCCACGTTCGATTCCCACTCTTGACCAAAATCAGTGATGCGTATCTTAACTAGTCCAGGACCTCCCCTAGGTCGACTCGACCATAACGGTGTACCTGGTGTGGTGTGTAAAACATCAGCATTGGGGAGACGAAGCCGGCCGGGCGTGGTACTGGCCACCCACCCCCTCATGCGATGTGCCGGTCTTAATAGGTGCTCGCTAACAGAGCTTGCCCCAACAGTCAGTTCGGGGCTGTGTGGCGGTTCTGCTTTCTAGCGGGGGGCCATGTACCCCCAGCGCTATCACCCGTGGCTACAGTCATGGCCACAGTAGGTCGGATCTGATCCAGAGCAAGCGGTCCCACGACCCCACGCCACCGTAAATTCATTATCTGTGACCCCGGCAGTGGTTTCAGGGAGGCCCCTAATGCTAAACTAATTGGTGATTTACACGAAACTGACTGCACGGGTGCCTTTGGGGAGTTTGCTCTGTGCATGTCAGGACGTTCCGTCATCTCCGCGGCTGCAAAGTTGCACTGTTGGGATTTCCCATTCAGTGACTTATGTTTTGCAATTAGCGATTTATGTTTATTGATTTGCATTTTCGTTGAACCGTTTGTCATGAGCTGCAATTCGTGGTTTGCGGATTGGGATTCAGCACCGTGTGACGTTGCGTCCTGAAGTTCGCAGATTTGCATTCCACGTTTTTTTCGTCACTCGCTCGCTTAGCAGTTTTGCGGCATATTGTGCACTGCGCGGTTCGGGATTTGCGTTCCACAATTTTGGTCCCGTGGTCGTCCCCGTATATGAAGATCTCTCCGCCGGTGCGTGCTCGTATTTGCACGCGCCGCGTGCCGGTCGGCACGGCAACGTCCGACGTTTCCCCATCTGTGGCACTGCGGCAGCTTCCACTGTGAAATGTTGGACGTCTTTCGCAATCCCCCTCTCCCCTCCCCTTTAATTGCAATCTCATCCTCGTGATTCTACCCCCCCCCCCCCCCCGGCCTCACCACTCAAGGTGCGAGTGCGCTCCGGGCTACGTGGGTGACCACTGCGAGGTCGACTATGACGACTGTCAGGGCAGCAAGTGCCAGAACGGTGCACCCTGCGTGGACGCCGTCAACGGCTACACCTGCAACTGCCCGCAAGCCTACAGGTGTGCCACGGCGTGTCTCTCTCTCATCATCATCATCACGGTGGCTCGGAGATGTTAACTACCTCGCCTGGTCTGCAGGAGGTTGTGGGTTCGATCCCGACCCTGACGCCTGCTGTATATTTGGAGTTTGAGTGTTCTCTCTCTCTCTATCTCCCCGTGGTCGTGTGGATTAGTCTCCGGGTCCTCTGGTTTTTCCCTCCACATTAATAGTATTTGGCTACTGTTATAAATGTCCACGTGGATAAGCCACTTCGTTTGGCTATCTCTTGTGGCCAGGTCACATATGAAAAAGAGCTATATAGATCAGTGGGCCTTACCTGGTCAAATAAAAAAAATAGTTTAATGGTTTTATTTTGAGTTTGAATGCTCAGACGCTTCTTCTCGACGGGGCTTTGCGTTGCCATGTACGGTCCCCTTCCTTGAAAAGTGACGGATTGCTTGCGGTCGGACGTGGGAAGAGTTCGCTATGAGAGTTCATGAGCGCCGGCTTTCTCGACTGCCCCAGCCTCCATCCTTCTCATAGCCCAGCGGGTTTAGCAGTTTGACACTCCTCAACGTATACTGGCTGTATTACTGCCAGCGCGTGACACCTGGAGCATGAACGTTTAGTTTGTTCTCCTTCCCCCCCGCCGCACCTCCGACTAGCACGGTTGGCTACGTACGGTGTGAAATAAGTTCAACGTACACGAACACGCTTGGTAAAAGCACTTTGGGTGCCGCGAGACGCTCTGTAAATAACGACGACGATTTAAACGTTTCTCTCTGAACACCGCCGCACGCCCTCCTCTCTGCCCCTCCCCCTGTGCCCCCCCCCCGCCCTCGCGCCCCCCCCCCCCCCCGCCTGCCATCGTCCGGCACCGCCTCCCCAGCGGCCTGTTCTGCGAGGTGCCCCCGATGGTGCTGCCACGCGCCAGCGTGTGCCTGGAGCACGACTGCCAGAACGGCGCCGAGTGCATCGAGCAGCACGCGTCGCCCGTGTGCCAGTGCCTGCCGGGCTTCGAGGGCGAGCGCTGCGAGAAGCTCGTGAGCGTCAACTTCGTGCAGCGCGACGCCTACCTGCAGCTGCCCTCGCCGCGCAACCGCCTGCACACCAACATCAGCCTGCAGGTGAGGCGGGGGCGGTGGGCGGGCGAAGGGCGGGCGCCGAGGAGGGCGCCCGGCACGGACTCGTCGTCCGACAACGGCGTGTCGTCTTTGCGTGTAACGCCGATGTACACCACGCGGGAGTTTGCCGGTCAAGAAGAACGAATGCTATAATTAGGCGCGTGATGTTAGGCTCTGGGTTTGAGGAGGAGGAGGAGGAAGGTGGAAGGGTGGAGGTTGCTCCTTTTAGCACTTCCCCCTCATGCTGTTCCCGAGCTCCACAACACGTCCGTCGCCATAGCGGCGCAGTGACATCACTTGCATTGAAGTATTAAAGCATAATGTTCTACGAAATGTCATCATTAAAATCACGTTTCGTGTCCCTGCCCCACTCCCCCTCCGCTCAGGTGGCGACGGATGAGGATAACGGGATGCTGCTGTACAACGGGGAGGGAGACCACGTGGCCGTGGAGCTGTACAGGGGCCGCGTGCGAGTGACCTACGACGGGGGCAGCTCCCCCACCAGCACGCTGTACAGGTGAGGGTGATGGTGTCCAGATGAGGGCAGGGGCGGGCAGGCCGGGACGTTGGACTTGGGGGTTGAGATTTGTGGCGGCCCTCTGAAGAAACGGTAGCGGTGATCACAGCAGACAGCGCTCATCTGCTCGAGGAAAGAGAAACGGCTCGCGGAGAGGGGGGGGGCTGACGGGTTCTGGCTCACCGTCAAGCCAGATTATGACTTTTGAACACGCGGCCACGTTTAGTCACGTAGCGCTGCGTTACATCAAAACTCCGTGCAGGATACAAAATATTCAGTTTAGAAATTACTGCCTGCGTCTCGCCCCCCCCCCCTTGCAACTCCCCCCCCCCCACACGGCTCTCCGCGCAAATAAGCACGGGAGACGAGACACACGCACGCACGCTCTGAGTTAAACTGAGAGGCAGAAGGAGGAGCGTGTGGATCAGGGAACAAACGCAAATCAGAGAGAGAGAGAGAAAGACGTCGTATTGACTGGAGAGAGGGACTGATGGCCACTTGACGGGATGGACGTGTTAGCCAAAGGAAAAAGGAGAGAATTCGCCAAAGAGGACGACCATCGCAGAGATGGAGCGACAAGACCGGTTCGTGTGCAGGACTGAGGCGGACCGTAGCATCCGAGGGACGGTGAGGGAAGCAGCAGCATGGGGAGCCCTCCATCCAGCAGTTGATAGACCATGCTTCGTGGTGATGACGAACGCGAGCATTGCATGCGATGTAAGGACATTCTTTGATTATTTATATATATATAAGCCACGCAAATTAAAAGGGCCGAACATGTGTTAATAAGATTTTAGCAATTTCCATCTGCACACCACTTAGAACATTGCATGCGGGGCATTTATCTTTTTAGATTCAAATTCCCCAATCTCACCGGGTAGAGCTTTTTTGTGCGACGTACCAACCGGCTGCTGCCGTGTGTCGCTCCCGTCGAGCGAGCCACACCAGGGCACTCCTCTTACATTCACTTCAAAGGGCCCTTTCATTTATGCCCTGCCATTTTTTGTAATGGAGCTTCTTTTCGTGGCCATCAGAATTCTCGGTCGGATTGTTAGATCTCATTTAAGCACCCCCCCCCCCCCCCCGCGTTTTAAGTCTGGAATTTGCATACTCATTGATTTCATTGTAATCTTTACATAAATATATATAGATAGATGGATGGCCCTTTATACTAAACTAAAAATTTTTTTTTTACCAGGCAAAGTGCACCGAGCTATACAGCTCTTTTTCAGAAGCAACCAGGCCACAAATGATTGCTCAAAGAAGTGGCGTATCACGTGGAAATTTATAGCAGCCAAATACTACAGGCGCATGTTGATTTTTAACGTGGAGGGTAAACCGGAGGACCCGGAGAAAAATCCACGTGACCACGCAAGGTAGTTTTATATTTCCTAGCCACCGTGATGAAGATGATGAGAGACATGCAAACTCAAAATATACGGAAGTCAGGGTTGGGATCAAACCCACGACTTCCTACATTCCAGGCAAGGTAGCTAAAACCTCACCAATGTGTAACCCAGCCACGGTGAAGTATGGTTAAACAAACCCCCTTACCGACCGAGTGGGTGGAGATCTCCATCTAGCAGTGGTTTGACAAGGGCTGAAATAAATACTAATTTTAAACCGGAAATCTCATTTTTAGGGGAGACGTAGGATTAAACAATTACAGAAAAACTACATCACTCAAACACTTTGATTTTCAGGACACAGAGACCGTGGCTGTACTAAACAGAAATAATTGTCATCAATTTCATTGCGGAGAACACAAGTAGCAAAATAAATAAGGAGACAATATTCCTCCGTCAGTACGTCTCTCCAACCCAGTATATGAGCATGTATATTTGTACATTAAATAAAGTTATGTTTTGCTATGTAATTTTGCGTCAAACCAGGACACATATCTTAAAGAGAGGGCCCTTGCCTGTAATATTGGCAGTTCACCAGCATGGATTCAAGCAAGGCTGTCTCTGCTGATGAGACACCGTGTCAAAACTAACCCAGAGTTCGCTTGTTATGGATCGGTGCCATTTAAATTATACACTTCCAGAAGGCCCGTAGGGTTATTGGGTTGGATTTAAAAAAAGCTTATTTTCGTGTGGAGACAGATATATGGAGACATTGTCTGCTTAAATAATTCATAGTTTTAAATAAACTTGTATAGATGCCTCTATACGCTTAAACAGAAATTCTTAGACTTACATGAAGATACCAGCTCTTAAATTAACTTGCATAGAGTGCCATTGATTTGCGTACAATCTCATTACATTCATCGAGACCCCTATGCTCTCTCTAGCCAGGGAGAGCCCAGGAGACCATTGAGGGATCTCAGGATTAGTTCTCTGATATCCACTTTCACGGACCGTTGTCAAACACGGGGTTATAACCACTTCACCGGGAGAGTTCCTAAACGTATGTTTAACTTATTCGCACCATTCGTAGCCAACCGTGCGAACTGGAGGTTCGGTGAGCTCACTGGGGACCAAATAGCGTGAAAGCAAACAAAGGATTGCACCGTCAAAAGCACACGAGAGTGAACGCGGCTAAACTGTCTCGTGCCGTCCCAGCCTGGAGACGATAAACGATGGGCAGTTCCACACGGTGGAGCTGGTGACGCTGGAGCAGAGCCTGAAGCTGTCGGTGGACGGAGGAGTCCCCAAGAGCATCCCTGGGGCCACCAAGCCGTCGCCCATCGCCATGCACAGCCCCCTCTACTTGGGCGGTGAGCTTTCGCTACGTCGGTAGCGCCGTCACGACCAGCCCCCACGCGACGGCGCGGCAGCGCCGGTGGCGGTGGCGACAGCGTCATAGTTGCGTTGGTCCCCTATTGGGCTCAACGCTTTCACAAAGGGGCTCGTGAATGCGAACCATCGTCCAGCATCATCGCCATCGTTGTTATCGGCCCCATGACCTTTCCACGTGGCTCTACGATGCCACGATCTATTTTGTCTCTTGCGCACGAGCGGCTTTCCTCGCTCCGTCTCCGTGGCGATCGTGCTCTTCGGGGGAGCATTCACACCTCTGGGTGCCCATTCCATTACTGGTTTTGTCCATTGCCCATCTTGCACACTGAATAATCCGAAATTGTAATAAAGTTACTTTAAGCACGAATAATAATAGATTGAAATCATCTGAATTTCTGTTTGTGTGACTTCACACCTCTCATGCTTACACACTCGCACTCACATCCACACACACGCTCATACACCGACACACTCACACACCCACCCACTCACTCTCACACCCACACACACACACCAACCCACTCACACCCACCCACTCACACACCCACCCACCTACCCACACACTTGCACACCCACCCACACACACACACACCCACCCACTCACACACCCACCCACTCACTCACACACCCACCCACACACACCCACTCACACACCCACCCACCTACCCACACACTTGCACACCCACCCACACACACACCCACCCACTCACTCACACACCCACCCACTCACTCACACACCCACCCACACACACACACACACCCACTCACACACCCACCAACCCACACACTCGTACACCAACTCACACTCACAACAGGCATGCCCAACGACATCGCGGTGGCGGCCCTCATGCAGTCGGCGGTGCACAACGGCACCGGCAGCTTCCGCGGCTGCCTGCGTCGCCTCTACATCAACAGCGAGCTGCAGGACCTGGGCGAGGGGCGCGCCGGGGGCAGCGGGGGCGGCGTGCTGCCTGGCTGCCAGGCGTGCCAGCGCGCCGCCTGCCAGCACGGCACGTGCCGCCCGTCCGAGGCGCACCCGCTGGGCTACGTGTGCGACTGCCAGCCCGGCTGGGCGAGCGAGCGGTGCGACCGGCGCATTTCGGAGCCCTGCGCGGGACACAAGTGAGCGTGCCCGTCACTGCCCCCCGTCCGTCTGTCCGTGCGCTCGTTCCTTCCATCCAAGTGTGTCTGTGTCCGTCCAGCTGCCTGTCTGTTCTCACCGTTTCGTCCGTCTGCTGATTGTTTCAGATCCCTTTGCAATAAATTATACTATAAACAGACACAATGCTAATTGGGCAAGCCCACGGAATGATCTGGTTATTAGTTGTGATGATCGTTCTCACCAACTTAACAGATGGCGAGCTGAAACAGCAATAACTGGCACGTAGTTCAATGCTTGTACACCACGTGGCAATATAAGTCGTTTGGCTGTGTCGGGTGGTGGAGGGTTACACAACGAACATATTTGACCTGATCATGTGGACGGCCTCACCCCGCACACACACACACACAACAACAACAACAACAAAAACAATCTTCAATCACAACTCTGCCTTCTTCAGACAGACATTAACTCTGTCCCCGCCGCCCCCATCTCCGCACGCCTCTCGGCACGCGGGCACACAGGTGCGTGCACGGGACGTGCGTGCCCACCGACGCTCACTCCTACAGCTGCCGCTGCGAGCCGGGCTACTCCGGGGTCCTGTGCTCGCAGGCCGACCCCGAAGAGGGCGGCGGCGTCGTCGCCGGGGTCGCGGGGGACGAGTTGCACAACCCGTGCCGCGCGCTGCGCTGCAAGCACGGCCGCTGCCGCCTCTCCCCTCCCGGCAAGCCGGTCTGCGAGTGTGCCAGCGGCTACACGGGCGAGCACTGCGACCGAGGTAAACGCCGCCGTCGGCCGGTACGCGGTGCGGCCGCGCCGCGCTTGCCGTGCAACTCGTACGGTGGGGGGGAGGGGGGTGGGGGGGGAGGGGGTGTGGGGAGGGGGCGGGGGTTGGTAATGTTCTCATAGGTTCACTTTCTTTTTAAATCGTCCGCATAGAACAAAAAAATGCAGGAACGCTTGCGGGAGTGTTGTTTGCAGCATGCGTGTGCGCGAGTGTGACTGCATGTGTGTGAATACGTGAGTGTCTGCTGCGGTGAGTTAACGTCGCAACCGGGGCGACAAAGGCGGCGGGGCCCAGCGCTGCAACCCACCCCCCTCCTAGCTGCCGTGCCGGCCTTCGTAGGTGCTCGCCAACAGCACTTGCCCCAGCAGTCTGTCAAGGCTACGCGGGGGATCTTTGTTTGTGCCGGTGCGCATGTGTGCGTTCGTTTCGGAAAACTGCCGCTGTGGTCAGCGCACTGAAATAGTTTGGCCCTTCTTGTCGTCGCCCCGTTATGTAAGGCACAACTGTTGCTCGTTTATTGCAGTAATAGTTTCAGTGTATTTTTCTTAACAACAAAGGGTAACCCGTGGAACGTTTTTTTTTGCGTGCCTGGTTTTGCGATGGGCTCCTCTGATCAGACAAAACCCTCTTGGATTTGCTGGGGGCATTCGCTGTGCTTTACTCAATTCCACCTTTATGTGCGTGGAAGCCTCTGATTGTCTGTCTCTCTGTTTTGTTTCTGTTTGTTTGTTCCTTTGTTTTTGTTATTATTTATTTTGTTCTCCCCCCCTGTTTTGTTGTTTGTTTATACGTGTCTCCTTGTCCTGTTATTTTGTTGTCTGCACCTCTCCTTCCTGAAGCCAAAGTGAATAAGAGCCAGGCTAACAGCACGGACGGTCTCTCTGCCGCTAACGCCACCGCTAGCGCTAGGCCTGACACTAACCGTAGCTCTGCCTCCCTACAGGTGAGATGGGGCGAGGGGGACGGGCCAGCGTCGGTCGCAAATCTCACGACGGTTTCTCATCGACGTAGGCAGAAGAAAAAACGGATTACAAAAAAATAAGATAATCGACATCGAACTTGTTCCGCCACTCAAAACGAGTGTTTGGGCTCAGCTCGTTTCCATCAGCGGGGCCCTAAACCAGCGGTGGAATTTCCACATTCTCATGGCCGAGTGCATTCTCGCCATAGTGGAACCGATTGTCGACTTCAAACAAAGTGGTGTATACAATTTTATCGGCCCCAGGGGAAACAATGATTGGATGAGGCTACCACCGACCTGGATGTTTGAACGGTGTCTTTCTGGCTCGATATAAACCACATTGTTCAAATGCGTTCCCGTTAACCCCTTCTCTTCCGCTCCATTTGTCACTTCTTTCGTGGCTGTATTCGTGTATTTTCTGAGCCACGGTCAGCTCGGAAAGTTGAGCTGGAAACTAAGATTGTGCTCGTTATCCCCGGTTTGCGATTGATGCAGGGTCACAGTTCCATTGCGACCGTTAGAATCGAGCTTTAATCGAATCCTTACGCTCGCCGTGTTTTTTTTTACCTGTGGAAACCGTCGTCAGTTTTTTTTTGCTGCAAGCGTCTCACTTTTAATATTTGAACTCTGTCCACTAACAGCATAAACCTCTAACCCCCCCCCCCCCCCCGGATGTGGTTTCCCCGATTCTATTTCGCTCCCACTGCTTGCGTAGGTCTCATTCCCCCCTTTAAAGCGGTGACCAGCAATAACGCGCGCTAGTGGTGTTAAACCCTACCGTTGAGTCGGAGGCCGGCATGTTTCGCGAAATGCATGATTCATTTCAAAAGTAGCAGGAGTTCATATTGCCTTGAGCGAGCGAGCGCACGTTCATTATTCATGCCGTGATGTCACACTGCATCGTGAACATTCTGAAAGGTCAACAATGTTTTAATTTTAATTTTCATATTTTGAACTGAAGCGTTTTCCAGCTCGCTCTGAAGTGACCCTTTGCTGGTGCCTCGGTACCCCAAAGCGGTCCGCATTGACTCCGATCGCCACTGCAGGAATTAAAAGCTCAAATTCTAAAGCCGCTCTTGTAAATTGGGTGGGGAATTGACAACGAGAAGGGAGTGATGGCAAGGCGCGGGGGCATGCTGACCTCTTGACCTTGATTGCAAAAGCACGTCATGGTCTGTGAAATAAATAAATGTCAGGGACTATGCAGTGATGAGTCATGGACGTGGCCAGCCATCCCAGTTGAAGGGTCCTCCCGATGAAGTCTTGAGACTCAGTGAGGCTTTCCTGGAAAGGTTAATGACGAGAACAAATGAGGACACGCAGTATGTACAATTCACATATCCTCAAATGTCAACTGTTTTTTTGTATTAATCTAATATAATTTTGGGTTACCCAGGTCTCCAATGCAAAGAGCAGTAGGATCTCAGCGTATCCACTACTGGGCATACCAATGGCACCGAGTTGGGTTTAAATGGAATAATGGAATAGTAATCCAGTGGAATAGTAATCCAATTGAATAGGAATCCAATGGAATATTAATCCAATGGAATAGTAATCCAAAGAGGGGTCATTGCCTGACACATTGGACGATCACACAAAGGGTGTTTTAATAACTAAGGGACTAATGAGACAAATGTTATTTTTCAGAGAGCATTTCTTAGCATCAATATGAAGACAGACTCTATTTCTGACCCTAGTCAACCCCACTAAAGGCACACACCCGCACACACATGTCCCATTGTTCCCCGGAGCTTCGTATGGCCAGCAGCACAATTTTCCTTTTCCTCATCTTTAAAGCTACGATGATGTCACCACTGCTTTCACAGCCTCATCACTATCGACCGCCTGCCACGTATGGGGCTTCTCTCAGAGGTCTGTGCAGATGAGTCCCAGGGGGCAGGGCTCTCTTGGCTGAATTATCGAATCATCCACTAAATAAATTAATTTCCTACGACCACATTTCATCGCTCTGACCGCTAACATGTGCTTCAACTATATTATGAACTAAACTATTTTTATTTTAGCAGGTAAGGCCCACACTGAGCTATATAGTTATTTTTCAGAAGCGACCTGGCCACAGATAATAACTCAACAAAGCAGCTTATCACGTGTCAATGTATAGCAGCCCAATACTCAAAAAACATGTTAAGTCTAAATGTGGAGGGAAAAACAGGAGGGCCCGGAGAAAAAAATCCACACGACCACGGAGAGTGAGAAACGTAAACTCCAAATTATACAGCAACCGTCAGGGTCGGGATGAAACCCACGACCTCCTGTATACCAGGCGAGGTAGTTAACATCTCACCACCGTGGCGCCCAGTAGCCCAAATTCCTCGTTCGTGTGGCTTTCGAGCCACACTGAGCTTGGCTTCCCCGCCTCAGAGTCGTGGGCATTCATGTCCATGAAGTATTGTGTGCATTATCAATTGCATTATAACTTTTAATCACGACTCGCCTCTCGTAAAAAAATCAGCCTTTCAATATGCGCGACCTTGGCTGGAGTGAAAGCGTCAAATCTCTTCCTTCTGTCATCATCATAAACATGCTTACGCTCCGATTTATGGCTTTCCATCCATTTTGTGAATGTTGACATGCTTCATACTGTCGTAACTGTAATACATTTTCATTACAGTGAGGGAAAAAAGTATTTGATCCCCTGCTGATTTTGTACGTTTGCCCACTGACAAAGAAATGATCAGTCTATAATTTTAATGGTAAGTTTATTTGAACAGTGAGAGACAGAATTACAACAACAAAAAATCCAGAAAAACGCATGTCAAAAATGTTATAAATTGATTTGCATTCTAATGAGGGAAATAAGTATTTGACCCCCTCTCAATCAGAAAGATTTCTGGCTCCCAGGTGTCTTTTATACAGTTAACAAGCTGAGATTAGGAGCACACTCTTAAAGGGAGTGCTCCTAATCTCAGCTTGCTACCTGTATAAAAGACACCTGTCCACAGAAGCAATCAATCAATCAGATTCCAAACTCTCCACCATGGCCAAGACCAAAGAGCTCTCCAAGGATGTCAGGGACAAGATTGTAGACCTACACAAGGCTGGAATGGGCTACAAGACCATTGCCAAGCAGCTTGGTGAGAAGGTGACAACAAATTTTGATTTAAAGCTTTCGTGACTGCAGTAATTCATATTCTTAGTTTTTTCGGTAAAGTCACGTTGAAGAGAAACAACAAAATAACAAAATATATATAAAACAATAAAAAATTCTCACGACGTTTCGACCATAACTCAAACGGTCATCATCAGGTGTGTCGGTTTGCATAAATTTATTTAGAAAACGGCATATTTATTTATATATATAAAAATAACGTTTGCGTCACGTGCAACGATGGCAGTTTGCCAGGACTAGTCCATCTATTTTTTGAAAAGAGGAGGGGGGAGACGAAATTTGTTTTTATGTATGCTGTCTGAAAGGCACTGTAAGCGTGAACAATCAATCAAGAAGTGAAATGATTTATCAAATCTTTCCAATGATTGCTAAGATAGAATCCATCTTCTCGGTTGAAATTGTCTCTGTGTTTGTATATGTGGATAGCCTCATGAACGAATCTCTCATGGAAGCCAGATGGCTTACAAAGAACCTCCGTCTTGGAAAAGTCAATGGCATGTGAGCCTACTGAATTAGAACAATGATCTGCTACGGCCGAGGTGTTGGTCCTACCGTGTTTAAGGTCTGCTTTATGTTCACGAATGCGGTCCGAGATATGGCGTTTGGTTTCTCCAATGTAACTACTACCACAGAGGCAACTTAGTTTGTAGACACCAGGGTATTGTATGTCCGGAATCACATCTTTTACAGACGGAACCAGATCACGGATTTTATGTAATGTGTTGAAACGGACCTGGATCTTGTGTTTATTCAAGATTTTGGAGATCTTTTTTGTGATCCCAGCAATGTAGGGTAAAGTGATGGTTTTGAAAGGCTCCTCAAGAGGGTTCTTCTTCATGGTTTGAGTGATAGCTTTGCGGATTGTATAGTCGGAGTAACCATTAGCCCTAAGAGCTTGGTGTACGTGCTTGAGTTCACTGCTTATGTGTTCCTGGTCGGATATGCATTGGGCTCTATGATACAGAGTCTTGATGAGAGAATTCTTCTGTGATGGATGGTGGTGGGAATCCGGTTTCAGATAAGCATCCGTATGGGTAGCTTTCCTGTAGACAGAGTGGCTCATTGAACCATCAGGTCTCTTTTTAATTAGGACATCCAAAAAAGGTATCTTGCCATCTATTTCGACTTCCATGGTAAATCTGATGGCTGGGTGTATGGAATTGATGTGGTCGAAGAATTTGTCTAGAGCAGGCCGGCCATGTGGCCAGATGACAAAAGTGTCATCCACGTACCTCTTCCATAAGGTTGGGCGCAGAGTGGCAGTCTGGATGGCGTCAGTCTCAAATTTCTCCATGAAAATGTTAGCTATAACTGGAGAAAGGGGGGAGCCCATTGGGGTGCCCTCAGTTTGTTTGTAGAAAGTTCCATTCCAAGTGAAGTATGTATTGGTTAAACAGTGTCTCACCAGGGGGGGTACCTCAGTGTTTAGTCCTTGATGAACCAAGTCTTCAATGATTGCAATGGTGTCAGGTACAGGAACCTTGGTGAATAAGGAAACTACATCAAAACTGACAAGCAGGTCGTCTGGGGACAGGGAAATACCCTTGATTGTTGATACCAGGTGAGTAGAATTTTGTACCGCAGAGGTGGTCTTTCCAGTGAAAGGACGCAGGATTTCAGACAAAAAACGAGCTAGTTTGTAGGTGGGGGAGCTGATAGTAGAGACTATGGGACGAAGAGGTGTATCAACTTTATGTATTTTTGGTAAGCCGTATAATCTTGGTGGCCTGGCAGCAGAAGGTTTCAACGAAAACTGTTTAGATTGATCAATTAATGCGGTTGAATCAGAAATTATTTTGTTGGTTTGTGTGACGAGGCTGTTGGTGGGATCTCTTTTTATTTTTGTATAACTACCATCGTCGAGTAATTCTTTAATTTTGTTGTTGTATTCTATTTTATCCATGATAACAGTAGCATTGCCTTTGTCAGCTGAGAGAACTACAATATCATTCCTCTTTTTTAATTTATATAATTCAAAACGCTCATCTTTGCTGAGGTTGCTAGCTGGCATCTTAGCGTTTTTGAGGGTTGCAGCGATTTCAGATCTTGCTACGTCTGCAGCGATGTGACCCAGGCCCCTGAGAGCAACGTCTACTTGGGCAATTATATCATTAACTGGTATGTGTTTAGGTGTGACTGCAAAGTTTAGACCTTTAGCTAAAACGGATTTCAGACCATCGGAAATAGAACTGTTACTGCGATTAATTACGACTTTATTAACGTCTAACTTTTTGGTGTGTGGGTCCGGTCTTTTGTTTAAGAGGAGGTTAAATTTGGAAATCAGGTTTTCCTTACATTTGGTCGACATAGTAGCAGCTGAAGAGGCAGTCATATTGTCTACATGTTCCCAATCCGATGTGGACATTATTGCCGTCAATGATAAGTGTGATTTGTAGAGTGTCTTGTCTAACTGATCTAGTTCTGTGCGTATAAGTCTGATTTTTTCTGCTACTGTAACTTCTTCTAATGCGAAACGAATTCTTTTCAAAACTAGCTTAGCTCTTATCTCAGAAAAAATCAGACTTATACGCACAGAACTAGATCAGTTAGACAAGACACTCTACAAATCACACTTATCATTGACGGCAATAATGTCCACATCGGATTGGGAACATGTAGACAATATGACTGCCTCTTCAGCTGCTACTATGTCGACCAAATGTAAGGAAAACCTGATTTCCAAATTTAACCTCCTCTTAAACAAAAGACCGGACCCACACACCAAAAAGTTAGACGTTAATAAAGTCGTAATTAATCGCAGTAACAGTTCTATTTCCGATGGTCTGAAATCCGTTTTAGCTAAAGGTCTAAACTTTGCAGTCACACCTAAACACATACCAGTTAATGATATAATTGCCCAAGTAGACGTTGCTCTCAGGGGCCTGGGTCACATCGCTGCAGACGTAGCAAGATCTGAAATCGCTGCAACCCTCAAAAACGCTAAGATGCCAGCTAGCAACCTCAGCAAAGATGAGCGTTTTGAATTATATAAATTAAAAAAGAGGAATGATATTGTAGTTCTCTCAGCTGACAAAGGCAATGCTACTGTTATCATGGATAAAATAGAATACAACAACAAAATTAAAGAATTACTTGACGATGGTAGTTATACAAAAATAAAAAGAGATCCCACCAACAGCCTCGTCACACAAACCAACAAAATAATTTCTGATTCAACCGCATTAATTGATCAATCTAAACAGTTTTCGTTGAAACCTTCTGCTGCCAGGCCACCAAGATTATACGGCTTACCAAAAATACATAAAGTTGATACACCTCTTCGTCCCATAGTCTCTACTATCAGCTCCCCCACCTACAAACTAGCTCGTTTTTTGTCTGAAATCCTGCGTCCTTTCACTGGAAAGACCACCTCTGCGATACAAAATTCTACTCACCTGGTATCAACAATCAAGGGTATTTCCCTGTCCCCAGACGACCTGCTTGTCAGTTTTGATGTAGTTTCCTTATTCACCAAGGTTCCTGTACCTGACACCATTGCAATCATTGAAGACTTGGTTCATCAAGGACTAAACACTGAGGTACCCCCCCTGGTGAGACACTGTTTAACCAATACATACTTCACTTGGAATGGAACTTTCTACAAACAAACTGAGGGCACCCCAATGGGCTCCCCCCTTTCTCCAGTTATAGCTAACATTTTCATGGAGAAATTTGAGACTGACGCCATCCAGACTGCCACTCTGCGCCCAACCTTATGGAAGAGGTACGTGGATGACACTTTTGTCATCTGGCCACATGGCCGGCCTGCTCTAGACAAATTCTTCGACCACATCAATTCCATACACCCAGCCATCAGATTTACCATGGAAGTCGAAATAGATGGCAAGATACCTTTTTTGGATGTCCTAATTAAAAAGAGACCTGATGGTTCAATGAGCCACTCTGTCTACAGGAAAGCTACCCATACGGATGCTTATCTGAAACCGGATTCCCACCACCATCCATCACAGAAGAATTCTCTCATCAAGACTCTGTATCATAGAGCCCAATGCATATCCGACCAGGAACACATAAGCAGTGAACTCAAGCACGTACACCAAGCTCTTAGGGCTAATGGTTACTCCGACTATACAATCCGCAAAGCTATCACTCAAACCATGAAGAAGAACCCTCTTGAGGAGCCTTTCAAAACCATCACTTTACCCTACATTGCTGGGATCACAAAAAAGATCTCCAAAATCTTGAATAAACACAAGATCCAGGTCCGTTTCAACACATTACATAAAATCCGTGATCTGGTTCTGTCTGTAAAAGATGTGATTCCGGACATACAATACCCTGGTGTCTACAAACTAAGTTGCCTCTGTGGTAGTAGTTACATTGGAGAAACCAAACGCCATATCTCGGACCGCATTCGTGAACATAAAGCAGACCTTAAACACGGTAGGACCAACACCTCGGCCGTAGCAGATCATTGTTCTAATTCAGTAGGCTCACATGCCATTGACTTTTCCAAGACGGAGGTTCTTTGTAAGCCATCTGGCTTCCATGAGAGATTCGTTCATGAGGCTATCCACATATACAAACACAGAGACAATTTCAACCGAGAAGATGGATTCTATCTTAGCAATCATTGGAAAGATTTGATAAATCATTTCACTTCTTGATTGATTGTTCACGCTTACAGTGCCTTTCAGACAGCATACATAAAAACAAATTTCGTCTCCCCCCTCCTCTTTTCAAAAAATAGATGGACTAGTCCTGGCAAACTGCCATCGTTGCGCGTGACGCAAACGTTATTTTTATATATATAAATAAATATGCCGTTTTCAAAATAAATTTATGCAAACCGACACACCTGATGATGACCGTTTGAGTTATGGTCGAAACGTCGTGAGAATTTTTTATTGTTTTATATATATTTTGTTATTTTGTTGTTTCTCTTCAACGTGACTTTACCGAAAAAACTAAGAATAAGGTGACAACAGTTGGTGCGATTATTCGCAAATGGAAGAAACACAAAAGAACTGTCAATCTCCCTCGGCCTGGGGCTCCATGCAAGATCTCACCTCGTGGAGTTGCAATGATCATGAGAACGGTGAGGAATCAGCCCAGAACTACACGGGATGCTCTTGTCAATGATCTCAAGGCAGCTGGGACCATGGTCACCAAGAAAGCAATTACTACGTCGTGAAGGACTGAAATCCTGCAGCGCCCGCAAGGTCCCCCTGCTCAAGAAAGCACATATACATGCCCGTCTGAAGTTTGCCAATGAACATCTGAATGATTCAGAGGACAACTGGGTGAAAGTGTTGTGGTCAGATGAGACCAAAATGGAGCTCTATGGCATCAACTCAACTCGCCATGTTTGGAGGAGGAGGAATGCTGCCTATGACCCCAAGAACACCATCCACACCGTCAAACATGGAGGTGGAAACATTATGCTTTGGGGGTGTTTTTCTGTTAACGGGACAGGACAACTTCACCGCATTAAAGGGACGATGGATGGGGCCATGTACCGTCAAATCTTGGGTGAGAACCTCCTTCCCTCAGCCAGGGCATTGAAAATGGGTCGTGGATGGGTATTCCAGCATGACAATGACCCAAAACACACGGCCAAGGCAACAAAGGAGTGGCTCAAGAAGAAGCACATTAAGGTCCTGGAGTGGCCTAGCCAGTCTCCAGACCCTAATCCCATAGAAAATCTATGGAGGGAGCTGAAGGTTCGAGTTGCCAAACGTCAGCCTCGAAACGTTAATGACTTGGAGAAGATCTGCAAAGAGGAGTGGGACAAAATCCCTCCTGAGATGTGTGCATACCTGGTGGCCAACTACAATAAACGTCTGACCTCTGTGATTGCCAACAAGGGTTTTGCCACCAAGTACTAAAGTCATGTTTTGTAGAGGGGTCAAATACTTATTTCCCTCATTAAAATGCAAATCAATTCATAACATTTTTGACATGCGTTTTTCCGGATTTTTTTGTTGTTATTCTGTCTCTCTCTGTTCAAATAAACATACCATTACAATTATAGACTGATAATTTCTTTGTCAGTGGGCAAACATACAAAATCAGCAGGGGATCAAATACTTTTTTCCCTCACTGTATGTAATACACTTCACTGGTATGTACACCCCTAGAGGACAAAAACGTGAATAACAGCTCTGTGCTCTTCTAAAGTGCAGTCGTGCAAGGGTGCCACGTATATTTTATCGTGCGATACATCTGCCATCTAGTGGTAAGATCTGGAAAGAAAAAATATACACTCGACGATCAGAGCCGTGCCCACTTTCTGTACGACATACGTTACAGAACTATTAGAAGTCCCTTCACTTACTGAAACTCTCTCCTACATTCCGTTACAATCCAGCGTGAACGTGCCCTTTACATCCACCATTTGCGGGCGCGCTCCCTTGACCTCCCCGCTCACCCGCCGCCGCTCTCTCCCTCTCTTTCACCGTCACCTCCGCAGAGAGCCCTTGCAAGGAGGAGCGAGTCCGAGACTACATCCAGAAGCAGCGGGGCTACGCAGCCTGCCGCTCCGAACGCAAGGTCGGGCGAATAGAGTGCCGCGGGGCTTGCACGGGTGCCACCGGCGGCACGCGCTGTTGCAGCGCGCTGCGCGTCAAGCGCCAGAAGTACGCCTTCCACTGCTCCGACGGCTCCTCCTTCCTCGACGAGGTCGAGAGGGTCCTCAAGTGCGGCTGCGCGCCGTGCGGGGGGGCGTAGGTGCCGGGCGCCGAGCGACCCACGCGTGCCCCCCCCCCACCCCCCCACCCCCACCCCCTCGTTCGTCATCGCCTCCCCTGCTTCCGCTCGACTCCCACACCCCCCACCGGCCCCGTGCGTCACCCGCCACCTGCCCGGTCGCCCGCCTGCCGCCACCGATCTGACCCCCGTGACCCCCACGTGTGACCCAGCTGTACCGGCGCAGAGAAGTCCGGTCGAGATTGTGACGCCCGCTCGCCCGTCCGCGGGTCCGTCCGTCCGTCCTGGGAGCCCGACGATGCCACGCACGCCCCCACCCCCCCCCCACCCGCCACCTCCCAACGGGAGCCACGGGGAGGATCTGCCATCGCCGGTTTTTGTCGTGCTGTTCCTCGTCGTCAGCCTCGTCCCTGCACCTCCCCGCACCCGACCCTGCCTCTCAAACCTTTCCTTCGTCGTTTGTGTCATAGAAATATATATTTTAAATTGTATTGTGAGATTATTTTTTAAGGACTTGTTCTCAGTATGGTAGTCGCATAGCAAAAAAGCAAACGGCGTCAGCAGCGGCGGCGGCGGCGGCGGTAAAGAGGAGTGCTGTGATGACGACCCTCGTGACAGAAGGCAGTGAAATTTTGAGCCAGCAGGTGTTTCCTCGACATGTCAAATATAATTTTAACGGTTGGCTCAATAATATAATTAATAACATTAATAATAATAACACGGTTAAGAGTACGAACAGGAAAGGAATAAATGCTTGGAAATGTTCATCAATTTTTTTTGTAATTTTTTTTTGGTTTGCCCCCACCCACCCGCCCGCCCGCCCGCCCGCCTGCCCCACCAACCCCGTTCCTCCTGCTTCAAGATGTCGTCGTTTCGTGACGTCCTTTCACATCGAAGTGTTTTGGCGTTTTGAGCATCTCGGGCCCTGGGGGCGTGCGTATCGGAGGGGGGGGGGGGGGTGATGTGTGTCGTTGTCCTTGAGTCGCGTGTGCCGTAGTTTCTTTCCTCGATGTCGGCCCGAC
Organism: Petromyzon marinus; assembly: GCF_048934315.1. Classification (NCBI taxonomy): domain Eukaryota; kingdom Metazoa; phylum Chordata; class Hyperoartia; order Petromyzontiformes; family Petromyzontidae; genus Petromyzon; species Petromyzon marinus. Next base: position 2,055,359 of record NC_133677.1, read on the forward strand.
CGCCGTGCGCTGTTTAGCTGCTGCCTCGCTGGCGGTGAGGACATTGGGCCCTGTGGAAGCGAAGCGGGGGGGGGGGGAGGGAGGTACGGTGGGGGGGGGACCCAGGCAGTCACAGGCGAGCATTCTCAACGATTGTGGGGGGTGGATTTGATGTGGGGTGAGGTGGGGAGTTCGTTTAATTTTACATGTACGACATTTTATTTCATGTTAACATTTTGGCTATTAAAGTCAAATCGTTGCATTAAACATGCATTAATAATGCAGTAAGAACAAATTAGCAAGGAAAGTTCTGGTTTGTTGCCAAAATTACGTTAAATGGCATTTGAGTCGATGAGGCAGTGAGGCTCCTGGATGACGGCTTTCCTGCTGCGTTTGTTGAAGCAGGAAACCCATGGCTCAGGTTTAAACTTTCTGGGTCTCATCAGCATGCTGTGGCTTTTTGAGCGTGTTGCTGGAAAACAGTGGTCCTTGAGCCATTGGTTCACAAGGCTAATTGGTTGGCAGACTTGAATTGTATTTCATAATAAAGAGAGACACATTATTACATGGCATTAATATTTTGATATAGAAGTGGAAATTGTTAATTCAACCCACAAAGAATTATAAAATAGAAGGAAACTTCCCCCGATGCATATATTATCACTGCCTTAAAACATAAAACGTATTATAATGGGCTAATATTTCATGACATGATACTCCTTCAGGGTTCCCGAGAGGCCCTTAAAAGCTTTGAAGAAGGTTGACCTGAACAGTTTAAAAGTCAGATTTATGAACAATGTAACTGATCGTAGATCTAGAGCAGCACCACCACGTTTCGTTGAAGATATTTTTTTGAGAAAAAAAAATCTCCATGTCAATTGCGGACTGCTCACATCAACTTTCTTCACAGTTTTTTTTTAATTTTTAATATATGCGACACCGCCGTGTAAAGCGTGATCTCCAGCGCCAGGTTAGACCAGGGGTCGGCAACCAAAATAACAACAAGGGGCATCTTTCGAATTTGGTAAAACGTTCAGTATTTCAAGAGCCGCCGCAGTGAATACGAGAGACGGTGGTGCTCCTTAACGAATGACGTCACGAAGCAGCTCCTGAAGAGGAGTCGCACGCGGCCAGTGCCGGATTAAGATAGTGCGGGGCCTGTAGCATATGATGTTATAAAGGGGCCCTAAATAAAAAAAAAACACAAATATTAAAACACAAATTTTTTACTTGTATAGTAAAGTAAATGTACGTTTTATTTTGCTATACAGCCAGATAATACGACAAATCGCTAACCTTAAACACCCAGTCGTTTATAAAAGTTGAAGGCGGTATAGTACTATGGTAATAGAGCAAGCGCAGAATCACTGAACCGGAATTGATAGCTTGAAAGCATTTAGCGCGGAGACCTTGAAAGTGCGGGGCTCGTAGCTACTACATATGTAGCTACTACATAGCATATGATGTTATAAATGGTGTAGCTGCTACACCATGTAGCTGCTACACCATGTGTAGCAGCAACATGTGTAGCCACTTTTGCCATGAGGATAATCCGGCAGTGCGTGCGGCTCCAGAGCCGCAGGTTGCCGACCCCCGGCTTAGACGATGCCTGCCAAGCCTCAGCTCTGAAGAAGGGCCAACCCTTTTCGATGTTTGTCTGTGCTAAGGCGGTGTTCGTGTCGAATGCGGTGGGGCCTCTGATGTGCGTACCGCTGCCAAAGCAGTTGCCGATTATTCAAAAATGCAATGCGGATAATTGACCCCCCCCGGAAAGCCTCATTGGGCCTCGAGACTCTCTGTCGAGAGGGTTCCGCTCGCTGTTTTTTGGGGATGTTTGGCCAAATCCGTCCCACGAGTGTGCGTGCATTCGTGCGGGAGGAAACTTCAGAACCCGCGACGAACCCCCCCAGCAGCTCTCCACACTCAGGGGGTGACACTCGGCAGCGTCACACCATCGCCTGGTCACAGCCCGAAGAGCCGCGCCGAGAACATCATCCGGCAAGCCCCTGGGCTGGTGCACACCAAATCTAAAGCAGCTCGCCCAGGCTTGGATCTGTGCCGAGCTTTACAAAACCCCCCGTTGGGGTTGGGTGCACGGCAGGGTGGCTGAGTTCGTTGCGTTTGAAAATGAAGAAATGCTCTCGCATGTAGGGGGCTGCCTGCTGGTCGGTCCACAGGGTTCCCAAAGGGTTATCCTCTGCGCCAGCGACGATCTGCATTCATATCCTCGACATGCTTACAGTTGTACCATAGGTTAAAGAAGTAACACTGTTTTCAGTATTAATTTTGTAATATATATTTTTTGGGGGAATTAAATGTTGTTAGAGATAATTAACAAAAAAATATCAAAATACACGAACAAAAAAAACAAAAAAAAGAAAATACTTAACCTTTGTTATCGTCGACGATATTTGATATAATTGCTCTATATTGTGGGGGAAAATATACAGTACATGAGTTCAGTATTCAGAATATTATTACGTGCTAAACAAAAAAATATTTATTTACAGTAACTGCTTGTATCTAACTGTGCTAATCCTTCTTCTACTCTGGACCATTTGCCTTGTGTTGTAAAATATAATTTATTTCATGTCCGTATTGTTTTAGTCTGGCTAGTGCCGTATTTAGGACATTTGGGATTAACTAACACAGTGCATGGACCTCATTAAATTTCCTTCTTTCCTTAGCCACAGACTCCCATCTCCTCGCTCGTTTCTTGTTTTCTCAGTGTCGTTGTTTGTGCGGACACACACACGCACACATACATACACATACACACACGCACACATACATACACACACACATACATACACACACGCACACATACATACACACACACATACACACACGCACACATACACACACGCACACATACATACACACACGCACACATACATACACACATACATACAACAACCGCCATTCGCCACTAAGTGGCGGTGACGTCATCACGACGCTTGTGCCAGGCTATGTGCACCGTGAGGCCACGTGAAGTGTCGAACGCCCGCTGGCAGGAGGTCACTGGGCAGACCAAGGTGCCACGGGTTGACTGACTGAGATGACTGGCTGATGCACCACCTGTGCCCCCTACTGTGCCAACCGCTCCTCCGCCCTCCGTTGTTGTTGGAGGGCGACTGCCTCCAACTGCCCAGCAACGTCCTTCAAGAGCCTTCTCCACAGAGGCCGATCTTGACACCGCTGGTACCAGTCATTAGCAAGTCCACTCAGCTCCACGTTCTCCTGTACCACATCACTCCATCTCTTCTCTAGCCCATGCCGCGCCCGCCTAGCCCCCTCGATCCGGCCGAACAAAAGCTGTTTGGGCATGCGGTGGCTGGGCATGCAGGCTACATGACCCAGCCAACGCAGCCTTGCCTGCCGGAGGAGCTCACCGATAGGACCGTGCCCAGATCTTTCAAGGATGTGTGAGCTCACACAATCCAGCCTGGTTAAACACAGGATGGATCGTAGGCAGGCCAGCCTAAATATTTCTAACTGGCGAAGATGTTCCATTATGGGGTTCCACGTCTCGCAAGCGTAGAGAAGGGAGGGAATGACCGTGGCCGAGAAGACCTGAAGCTTAGTGCGGAGCGACAGACCAGGTAGCTTCCACACAGCGTTACGCAACCGATGAAAAGATATTGCCGCTCGACTGATTCGGAGTGAGACCTCTGCTGTTAAACTGTAGCCGGTCATATGCACACTGCCCAGGTATGGGAAACTCCCCACTCTCTCCACAACTTCCCCATCACCGATTGGGAGTTGTGGGGATGGAGTGTCCGATGGTACAAAATACCCAGGCAGGTGCTTAGTTTTGGTGGGGCTGATGGTAAGGTCCCATCTCGTAGTGGCACGCTCCAGTCTCAGCAGCAGCGTCTCCAACTCCTCCTCTGAATGAGCAGCTATTACCAAATCATCGGCATACATAACGTGGTTGAGCAATAGGGAGCCATCCCTTGACCGCACCCGGGCATCGATCAGCCTCCCATTATATCTGTACCATATGGAGATTCCCCCGGTACAGCTATTGAAGGCTTCACAAACTACGTGGTCAAAATAGATGTTAAATAATGTGGGAGCCAGAAGGCATCCCTGTCGCACCCCAAGGTGTACAGGGAATGGCTCTGACTCCCGACCACGTAGTTTTACCTGGGCCCGCTCACCATCATGAAGGTCCTTAATGATCGTGAGCAGAGGGTCAGGTACTCCAAAAGCACGAAGAACAACCCAGAGCCCAGGCCTACTGATGGTATCATAGGCCTTGACCAGGTCAATAAAGCAGAGATGTAGGTCTTGCTGGAATTCCCTACACCTCTGCTGTAGCAGACGGACAGAAAATATGGCATCTGTGCAGGACCGCCCTTTCCTGAAACCGTATTGGGGCTCCGCAAGCCTCTCCTCAGCGTGCCTGGCAAGGCGTTGTTGAATAATCCTTGCCAGGACCTTTCCCGGCACACTGAGGAGTGAGATGCCCCTGTAGTTGTTACAGTCTGTGCGGTCCCCCTTCTTAAAGAGGGGGACCACCAGGGCATCCTTCCAATCCTGCGGAACCCGTCCAGCGGTCCAGACTGTTGTTATGATGTCATATAGGGCAGTCTGTGCACAAACGCCACCCTCCCTCAGCATTTCGCTTGGGAGATCATCTCTGCCCGCTGCCTTTCCTGGTCTCAGACTCCGGATCGCCTTCAGTACTTCCTCAACAGATGGCACCTCAGCCAGCCACTCACAGGGGTGACTTCTTCCAATATTTGAGGTACCGCAGCCTCAGCAGGGTCATCCTCACTTTGTGCCACGATATTTTCCTGGCTGAGGGATTTTCTCTCCCCCAGGACCTTAGAAATACTCAGCAAATCTGCAAACCTGTTCCTGGGGGTCGGAGATTGGATCACCGTTTTTTTCCCCTAATGATGGTAATAGGTGTGGCGCTGCAGGTTACTTTTTTGATGGAGTTAAATAGAGATTTGTGATCGCGGGCCACTGGGGCAGACTCCATCTCCTCAGCAACCCGCGACCACTACCCATCCTTGCAGCGCCTCACGGTTCTCCGAACCTCCGAGCGAAGGCTGCGGTAAACCTCCTCATTCTCTGACGTGGGATTCTATAGCCGATGACAGTGGGCCTGTCGCTTTTTCTCAACTATCCTGAACACCTCCTCTGTCAGCCAGGGTCTCTGGAGAGGTCTGGACCGCGTACCCAAAGCAGCCAATGCAGCTGCATGAGTGACAGTCCTAAACCTCGCCCATTTACCCTCGACATCCGGAGGAGTGGGGGACGATGCCAACCCCAGCCGCAAGCGATGATGGAATTCTCGCTTGCAACTTTCATCAGATAAATGAGACCAGGCCACTTTAGGTTGGAATGGGGTCCTGGGTGTACACCCACTACCGGAGCAGAAGAATGGCAGGCGCATCTTACAGATGACAAGTCGATGGTCAGAGGGCAGATCAGCTCCACGGTAGGTCCTGGTGTCAAGGACATGGGCTCGCACACATACACACACACGCACACATACACACACACGCGCACGCACGCACACGCGCACGCACGCGCACACACACAAAAGATCCCCGTATAGCCTGAACAGACTGTAGGGGCAAGTGCTGTTAGCGAGCACCGATGAAGGCCGGCACGGCACACGAGGGGGTGGGTGGCCAACGCCACGCTCGACCGCCTTTGTCTCCCCAGTGGCGATGTTTACACACCGCACCGGGTACTCATTTGATGCTGAGTCGACCTAGGTGAGGCCCAGGAACGATTGAGATAACAGTCACTGGTGTTGGCCGTGAGCGGGAATCGAACTCGAGTCATCGGGTTTGTAGCGCCGCGCTAACCGCTGCACCACCGCTCCACACACGCGCACTATTAATTGACTCACGCTGCTAAATATAAAAGGTTTCTATGAGAGATGCATTTCGGATTCAGAGTTGTAGGACTTTCGGATTTTTGAATTCCGGATAAATCAAAATGTAGGATTTGTTAATTATATTTGTTAAGGACAATTTTTTAAATATTTTTTCAGATTTTCGGATACTTTATGTACGATGCAATCATTTTACGTGGTCTTCGTGCCAACAAAATGAGAAACGTGCAGACCGTGTTAAAAATACTTTCTGAATGATCCGAAACGAGAAATATTTTCTCCCAATATTTTTACATTAAATGTCATATCTTTGGCTAGATTATCATATATTATATATATTTTTAAGATTCATCTTAAGGTCAGGAACGCATCCTTAGAGTTATTCATGTCTGTGGCTGGGTCGCCTGCCTGTGCACCTCACCTCCCCGTGACCGCCGCAGCTACCACCTGCTGGCCAGTCAATCGAGGTCCTACAGTGGACCCTCTCTCCCGCGCTGTTAACTGCCATGCTTTTGTCGCAATCCGGGGTCACGAATGGGTTCGGCAATTATAAAATAATGTGTTATCGTGGCGAATGTAGCGCCCACTGGCGCCCGGATGGCGTCACACACAACGCATGACACACAACATGCAACGTGGTGCCTTTTGGCGGTCCACTGCTGGATGCGTGCCGTGCGGGCAATGAAGGTTATTTGACCGTACTTGGCCATACCGGTCAGTGCAGGTTGGTGAAGTTGGAAAACACGAACGTGGGAGCGAAGAAGTAGAGTACAACAATGAATGTCGCAAAAACAAAACCGCCCAAAAATGTCAAAAAGGAACGTGTCGTGTCTGAGGACGACAACTCTGAAAACACAACAAGCGGGGCTGACCACGTGGTTTACTGAAGCAAACAACGAGTGCAAGACCGGGGGAGGCATTGCATCCGTAGACTTACAGAGTGGCCACCTCTGAGACACTAATATAACTGTGACATATCAATGGAAGAATAGGAAGCCTGATATCGCACAATACAGGAAGAGTGGAGAACTGCATGCACTTTCATGATATTGAGTGGGTGTGTTCCTGCAGTACAACATGGGACATTTACTGTCAGTATCAAGGTAGAAGAATAAGTTTGATCCTTTCTGGCAATAAAACAGGTGTTCAGATGTTCAAACACCAAGCAGAACACTTTTGCAAGGGATCATGTTTGTATTAGCCACACATATGCATTGTCAGTGAATCCGTTTCAAAGACAATGCATACATTACCAGAGCATGTTTTTGTTTGCACGTTCAAGTACGTGTGGTTAATGCAGACGTGATTCCTTCCAAAAAGGTTTCTGCTTGATGTTTGAACATCTTAACACCTGTTTTATTGCCAGAAAGGGCAAACCCTATTCTTATTCCTATATTGCACAACTAACAAAAACCCGGGTCTGTTCATGTTCCTTTGGAAGATTTTTATATTTCCCAGGCCAGCCACGGTTCGGGCATCGGCCGTCTTGATGAACGGCAGGACAGGTGGCAACCCGACTCACAGACGAGACACGGCCTGTCGCACCCACGCGTGATATTTGTATCCAACCGATCTCGGCTAACACAGTGAATAATGGCATTACACATTACACACAGAACGCATGCAACGCGGACACACGCACAGCTGACGCCAGAGCACACAACTCGCTGGCACAAGGTTGCGAATTCAAAAGCCCGCTAGGTGATTTATTCGGGGAAGATCGAATGAATACCAATCTGTGGGAAGCCAATCGTTGGTAGTCCCGTGAATGTAACTCGCCGCCTGTTATAGGAATATGGAATTTCCACCACTGGCTTGATGACTGTGAGCGTGAGATGAGAACCATTGAAAACCCACGTTTATGCAGTATAAGCACCCCGGAATCACTCCACACAATGGATATCATCACCGGCCACGCTGTATCTACTGCTGGATGATAGACTAGCCAAGCCGTCGTGATCCCGCTTTCTAATTATAATAATTAATTATCGAACCTTGCATCTGTGACCGTCGCCCAGCGGTAGCGCGTTCTCCCATTCGGAATCTTTACTTAGACTCCCAGGGGACCGCCGGTCAGCAAGTTGCATTCTCCGCTTGTTGTCACATAGGGTTCGCGGTTCGAATTCCGAGAGGCCGCCCTGATTAATACCACGGTGGGTTGTTAAACCGCCGCCTACTTCACAGCGCGCCTTGAATATCCCGTGACGTCGTTCGCAAGAGTGAGGCCACTTTGAGCCGCCGTCATTGTCCAACAATTTGCAACTTTGAAACGGAACCTCAGATTACTCAGTGGGGTCATACACCGCAATCGTCGCGCCCAATTGCGAAAACGTGGCAAGACCCTCCTAAAATACATATAAGAAAACGAATTCGGTGAAAAAGAGCTTCATAGCTCATCGGATTGTTCCAGTCTAAATACAGATTCTGAACTCAAATAAGAGTATTGAGACTCGGTGAGGCATGTTCTGGGTAATCGAGCGGAATAATCGGCACTTTGCGAGCTGATTTAATAGCTCCGTGTGCTGGACGGACGTCCTCTCTCTCAGATGCCTTCCTCAAATGCGATGAGCATCCACAGCTTGGTGGAGTTTCTGTGGACGTGTCCCAGTGTATGCAAGCGTGGTGGTGCATCCGCGACGCGGCAAAGCATCAAGGGCACGGATGAACAATGTCGCGTCGCTGCTCACGTTCCCTGTGGTGTTCCACGGATCACGCAGGTGTGGTGCAGTACGAGTTTATGAAAAGTAAAAGAAAATGATTTAAAAAAACACGGGCCTGGAAGACTGTGGCCAAAGCAGATGTTTTTAGACCTCTAAAATTAGAAGCTTAAATTACTATTTAACTATATACAATATTGTATGTGCTTTATCTTACAGTAAACGTTTGTATGAAGGGGACATCAAAAACCCAATTTGAATGGAACCAGTCAAACATTAAATTTATGACCCTCCCAATGAAGAAAATTAAGTTTCCTTGATTCAATTATGGGTCTTACATTTCAGGTTTTTCCACCCAATCCTCAGCCAGTGTTGTAACAACGCGATGTTTGCTCGGCTGCCTCTATATGAGGGCAATTGCATCTTAATCAATTGGTTATTATTTTTACGAACGTTCGATGCAGATTTTCACTGAAGCAGTAACTCTTGACGATTGTTCAAACCTGGCATCTGTTGGACTATAGATAGTTCTGTAGATCTTGCAATAAAAACAAAATCTTGGTTTAAAGCGCACTCAAAATACGTGGCGTCCCAGTTTTCGCCTTCGAATAAACGACTAGACTTGATCAAAGTAAATTAACCGAGACATTTCTCTCCACCTAATGTTTTAGTCCGGCAGTCTCTTGGGCCTGCGGATTTCTATAATCCTATTATTGATCAACATTTCCGACTTGAACTCTGAGCCGAGAGGAATAACGCCGCTTATATCGGAAGAGGCGTTTCTGTAATCAATGGTGAAGTCCATCATTACTTTAATTTAGGTGGAGAGGAGTTAACGATTGCCTGCGCGTCGAGGTGTCCGCAGTAATAACAACAATGCGCGATCTATTAGAATGATCAATCCACTGCTGGGCAATGGCTTCCCTCCTCCCACGCCGTGTCGGTCATGAGGCTTATTTGGCCATACTTCACTACGCTGGTCAATGTTTTCGTGAAGTGGGTGAGAGGCCAGGACCGATTTGGATATCAAACACCACGGATGTGAGCCGTGGCCGGGAATGGAACTTAAGCGGCCGACCGGATTAATCGAGTGGAGTGCGCTATTCGCTCCAGCCCAGAGGCGTTCTCTCTGCAATGAGCTGACGGTGACCGCCCACAGACGCTGGGATTGAGAGCGAGGTAAGCAGAGGCACGGAATGAACAGCTGCAGAACGACTCATTTCATTATCTGCCTCCTTCATGATTGAACCTTCCTCAGGCATGCAATGCGTTCTTCATGTATACTATCTTCCTGCTGCTCATATTTATGCGTTTTCTGATGTTGATGCTGCTGCTGATGATGTTGCTGCTGGTGAAGAATTTGGGATATTGCAGGCGACAACGTTATTAATCATGATTATTTCTGCTGATGATTATTCGGTGATGCTGCTGCTGCCCGGCCTCCTTAGTTCCCCACGTGCTGGTATTTAAACAACGGCACCACGTACTCATTTAAGAGCTCGCCGAGCGGAGACACACGACCGGTTAAGATATGCGTTGCTGATGCGTGCCGCGCCTGTGAATACAATTCTACTTAGTGGGCATGTCGAGGATTTACGCTAACCGCTCGGCCACCACTCCCGGTGTCTCCCTCTCTCACGCGGTCACTGGAACAACAACAACAACAACAGGTGTATGTTTCGCACCTGGATGAGCTCGTTAGTGCGCCCCCCAGGTGGTGCACAGGTGAGACAAATAAACAGCGAGGTTCAATCCGGCCTTCAGGGGAGATGGCCGTCGCGGTAGGGTCCAGTGTTCCACAAGTTGTAAACAATCAGACTTTGATATTTTTATTTTATTTTCTTTACAGCGATGCTGCCTTTTCTCTTGTGGGAAAGTCGCCCTGAATGCGCCAGATCTCTTGAGATTCCAGGAGCTAAGCAGTCTGGTGTGATCCTTGGATGGGTAGACTGCCTGGGAATAACTAAGTGGTTGTCGAGAGGCTTGGGTTGCGATGTACTGGTAGGAGATGCCAGCACAGCAGTTGATTCTTGAATCAATCTGTGCGGAGTTTTGAGCGTGTTACCGCCTCGTGCGCGCTGTGGTTTAGTCCACGGGAAGTCAAAGAAACTCGACTGGATTTTTCATGACTCTTCTGAAAGGAGTCTTAAGATTCAGCGAATATTATAATGATAAAGAACACCGCGTATGATTTCAGTATTCATCCAGCAGTAGATAGAGGAAGAATAGTGAAAATAATTATGCTGGTGGTGCTAATAGTTGTGGCTGCATTGATAGAAAATGTTTGGCCGTTGAAAATCTGGTCTGAGATTATTATTATTTTAATGTCGCAAGTTTTTGCGCAAGAATGTATGTTTATAAGGGTCTAATTGCATCGTGAAGGATGGAAGAAAAATGCTGAAGCTTACCACGCACGCACGCAGGGAACACTCGCAAGAACACACATGGATGCGTGCGTGGCAGTGCACTTCATGAGCATGCACGCATGAATACTAATGCACTACAATTGTAACGCAATATTTTCCCTCCCTCGGTTTATTTTGACCACGTCAATGTCGAGCTCAGCTCGGCCATTATGTTTGGGCTTTGTGGGTGGCAACATCCAGCGAGCGGGCGCCTCGGAGGGGGAGCCCCTACAGAAAAAAATAAAATCCCCAACTGCTCTAACTCTGAAAGCACGGTGCCCTGTTAAGCATTTACTCGGCACAGCTCTCTTCACCATCTGCAGAGGGGGTTTTTTTTTTGCTTAACATGAGTGTTTGCATGGAACCTCGGATCATTGCGATACACGCCGTCTGCAATTTGCAGCCTGCAGCTCGTTGTCCCTTCGCTGCGCGTCAAAGAAGGTTTACAACGTTTTCGATTGAGGTGGACCAGATGCTGGGCCGCTGCAAATCCGTACATTTCAAGGAGCGACCCTCGGCGACCGTGAGCTCGTTATTCAAATCCAATCAGCGAAATAATTGCGGTCTGAAAGCCGGCTGTTGAGGAATGTGAGAAATCTGTTCAAGCCACCACAGGACGATGATAATTAGTCCTGGCCACCCGCAAATGAAGCCCCCTTTTTTAAAACAGGCCGTAGCCTTGACGTAAGGCGACTTGGAGGATGCAAAGCGGCACTTTGAAGGCTCAACAAAAGCAGGGGCCTGCGGCAGAGAAACGCTGATCTTGCTACAAATGCATGCGGCGGGATGCATCGTGGTGTTTATATGGAGAATTAATCCACGAAACATTATCCGCCATGATCAATCCACAGCTGGATGAAGGCCTCCACCCCCCCCCCCCCCCGCCAACACCTCCAACTAAGCCGTCGCCAACTCTCGCAGCCTTGCGAAACAACAATCCATGTTAAAATACATATATAATAAAATAAATTAAGTAAATAATGCATGCATTTTCGCTTCCTGCCCCTTCGGCAAAATTGCTCCACAGGTGTTAAGTTTTACCAAACGAGTTTCGTAGTCGGCAGAAACACAAAGAGGGGGGGGGGGGTCGATGTGTGACTCGTTCGAGGGTGTCTCCTCCATCCCGTGGAGAATTTCGCATTACAATTATTAAATTCGCCACCCCCCCACCTCCAACAAATATTTTTTTTTGTTATCCGTGGTCATTTGAACCCCCTTGAAAGGTGGAGTAGCGCCCTTCCTATTTGTTACGTGTAATTGCTGCCATGCCACTCCACACCACGCCACGTGTGCCTGCCGATTATTTCTATAAAGTATAACGACCAATGAATATCTAAATATATATATACACACACGCGAGGCATTCAGTTGGTCTATTTTCTACCATGTGTTTCTTCTTCTTTCTCCTCTGTGTTTAATAAATGTAATTCTCGAACATTCTCTGCAGCTGTGCTAGTTTAGACTATATAGGCAGTGTTGCCATGCGCTTTGAATAACACCAAAAACAACAAAACAAATGGATAAAAGAGTTGTGAACTTACCATAACATCATCATTTTCAGCCCTCTGTCAACCCACTGCTGGATAAAGGCCTCCCAGCACCATGCATCAGTCACTGGAGTTGTTTAAATACTAAACACTAAACCGAACAATTTTATTCGCCAGGTAAAGTCCACTGAGCACTTCTTCAGAGGCGACCTGGTCACACGTGATGGCTCATCGAAGTGGCTTATCTCATCAGCACACGTAGGAATTAATTACCGCATCCAAATAACCTACGTGGCTTCATAGCGCATTACGCGAAATACCGTGCCAACGTTCCACCAAGTGATTCCAAACTTGTTACCCCACACGGTATCGGATATAATAGAACACGGTCTGGATGTTAATTCTGAACTGTTTTGCCTTTAAGTAACCATTCTGTAGAGTGGAATTTCTTACTCATTGTCAATCAATGTGTCTGCTCTCTGCTCTGAAGAAGAGCAAGTGTCTAAAGTTGTATCGTGAAGTATAGTCTTTTTATCTTCATGAGGCCATATTCATGTTAAAAGTTGCGTGGTAGGGAGGGGGGGGTTATATGAATTGTCCTCTTCCGTCAACGTATCAAATAATCTACAAACCTTGCTTACTACTACTAATACATTCATCTTGTAACGAGCACAGTACTAAGTGCGCGATGGTGTAGAATTAATTTTGACTTCCATGAATAGACCTACTACTTTGTGGAGAGACATCAGGGGGCTTTGCTATGGAGAGGGCACTCGGCCACATTCAATAACCGTCAACAGTTCCTGAAGAGCTCAACTCTGACCCTCTTGTCTTCGGACATCATCAAAATCGCTTCGAGCAAATGCGACCGACGGACGGGCGGCAGTGGGACACGGAGACGACTGTAGATTGGCTTCGTCCTCTTTAGGACTCATCAGTACAGTGTAGTCACGAATGCTCACGGTAATATCTGCGAACCAGTATTGCCAATTCCCACTTCTGCACTCGGAGACCCATCAGCGTGGCTAATGGCAACTATCAACGGTCGTCTCACAATCTCACTGCTGCTGCCAGACAGTCACATCTGCTCAAATTGATTTCGATTGTCACCTTAGACAAGAGGACCACAATGCAGTTCTTCAAGAACTGCTGACGGTTTTTACATGACAAACAAAAAGAGGCTGAATATTTTTGTTGCAGACGTTTCTGCGCGTTGTTTTCAAACTTGTTTTCTGGTCTCCGCCAATTTGTATTCTGTTATGATGGCTTTTACAGAATTGGCTATGGGGAGATTAGCCCAAATCATAGGAATGTGGAATTAACACGGAGAGAAACGCTTCGGCTTGGCTCGGAAAGCTGCTCTAATACTGAGAACAAACCATCTGGGATGCACACGACTGTGGAAGCTAAGCAGGTTAGGGCCTGGATAGTGGATGAGTAATCACTACGGTAACCAGCTGTGGAGAGGTTGCGGATGAGCCATGCAGTGGCGCAGCAGGGGGCAGGGCAGCAAATTAAATTGTTGTCCTTGCCTCTATGCTCCCCACTTTCACCAATGTACCCGCGCTTGCTTCGCCAGCGTGGTGAAGTATGGTCACGTGACCTCCACAACCCACGCGACGTAGACAGGCTGTCATCCAGCAGTGGATTGACCACGGACGCGCTCTAAACAATATCTATACGTACGTGCTGTGCTCGCGGCCTCAAAGAATGGTAACAAAAGAAATCTAAGTCGCCACCCAGGCTGGCCTGCTTGCCATTTGTTACAAGTCTTATTGTTTATGCGGTAAGGCAGTGATACACTAGGGAACATTTTTTGGGCCAATTTTCGCCGGCATTTATCACTGGCTATGGTCTCCGAATCCGCTGCTCTGGTAAATAACCCAAATGGCCCAAATATGGAACATCCATGGGCAGCTGCTCTCCCTGAGGTGGGCAAATCTGGATGGCAACGTCCAATAAGATCGCAGACAAGAGGTCACATGGCTAAGCGAGGCAGTGTGCTATGTATTGTAGATCAATCGTTGTTGCCATCAAAGTCGCTTTTGAACATTGGCTATGCCAGGCTCCATCGCTCGATGCGGCTGCCGTACCAAGTCGCCATGGTTGTTTAGGGTTAATCACAGTTTGACGCATATCTGTTAATTGTTCTGCATAAACTTCACTTTGCAATTCTTGAATCTTTACACAGTCGTACAATACGTTTTTTTGTAACTTAATTTTGAAATTGTGCTATGATCAGTCTAAGCACAGTCTACCCAAGCCCACTGGACGTCTGTAAAAAAAGAGTTTCATAGCTTATCGGATGCCTCCAGTATAAAATAAATATTCTGATTCTGACTCGTTCTTGGGGGACTTTGTTGCTTCACGTTTGTGCACTACTTGAGATTAGCTCATGCGACGTAGTTGCTTTTGCGGGGATTTATATTTTCTTTCATTGCGAAAGGAGGCTCAACATACCCACACTACGCATATCCCATGTGCTTCGCTCTTGTAACCCATGTCCCTCGTTGGAAATGAGACTCATCCTCCTCTCGTGGGTCCTCACCTGCACGGTTAAACAAAAAAAAGAATAAAAACCTTGAACTTCAAGGGAAATGCTTTGCCAGTTAAAGAGTGGCGGCATCGATTTCCATGAGAGTGACCTTATTATATCGTGACGTTCAAGAGTACTGGCTTGCCTTAACAGAGACTCCGCTTGCAAATATAGAGAGGTGGGGGGAGGGGGGGTGGTGGGTCGATTCACATGTTGTTAGCAGCGCCCCGGCGTCTTCATTACCAAGTAGTGCGGGGCAAGTTCCAATGCGATGCGTTCCAGCCGTGTCGTCGAATGCCACTGTCCCCTCCCCCCCTCTATACAACGGACGCCAGAAATTTTCCACTGTAGAACCCTGACCGTGCCGCTGACGTCACAAGCAATGAATTAGTCGATTCACCCCGCCGCCCAGACCCTGCTTGGCCCTGGGCCAGATTCAGATGCTCACGATTTGGTTCTGGTTCGGCTCGGCTCGGCACATATCCAGTGGAAAACCACCTGTACGGTGCTGTGGTGGGGCCCGGTGCTGTGGTGGGGCCCGGTGCTGGCACGGCTCGGATCAACAAGGGCTGCCAGGGACGATGGCAAAAAAAACTGTTGCCCATGACGTGCAGTATTTGTTATTGGAATAGCCAATTGTGAAATGCATTTTTTTTATTTTTTTAAACAATTTTATTATTGTTATAATTACAGTACACAAAAAACAAAACGCCGAGTTGGTGGGCCCGTGGCGAGCGCTAAGGAGTTTTTGTTGGATGTTTCCGTGGGCCCCAGAGAGGATGTGCTTTTGTGCGTACGCGCGTGATTAAAGGATCGGCGGACCGCGCGCATCCGCAGCGCTTCCAAAACAGGGCCCCCGTTTATTTTTTGAGAGTTTTTGGGAAATAAATGTGTGGCCCGCTACGCGTACATCCGCGTGAGTAATGATAGGTGACAAGCACAGGAAGCAAAGATTTGACCGAGCACCGTTCGCTATGAAAAAATGCAAACGATCCCTGTGGCTTAATTCACACTCTGGTTGCGACTGAGACCCACGTGGGTCATGGCACTGCACTATGAACCTGGAATCCTGAGTTGGATTCTCATCAGTGGTGAACATCGGCTGTGAGCGATATCAGCACCGATTCTGGGCCACAATTCTTTACGAGCCCCCACTGACCAGCATGGTGAAGTATGGTCAAACAACCTCAATGACCGATACGGTGTGGGATCATCCTTAATCGAGCAGTCGATGAAAGGGGCTGTGAATAACACCGCACTCTGCGTGCTGCTGATGCTGCTGTCGCGTTGCGTGTTACGCAAGTTGGTGAGTGAATGCGAGCGATGGGTTCCTAGTCCAACAGTGCCACATCTGGCAGGATAGAGCAAGCGACTTGGAAGTTGACCACGAGAGGTCACGGCAAATGCGTAGGACGCGTAGTGCAGGTCGGTGGAGGAGGGCGGGCGACCGAGAGAGGGGCATTGCAGTGCCACCCAGAGCAAGACCTCGTCCCAGATGGTGGGATTCTGTAAACAGCTGACCTTCCGGAGGTGGTCAGGTGTGAACTTTGCGGATCCTGCAGGATCTAGCGGAAGGAAGGAATCAATAGTGCGGCGTGGTGCCGTAGACGACGTCTTAGGCTGCGATAACATCTTGACTTGGCATTGACCTCGCCGGCGCAGACTCACGAGGAATAAAAGATGCACCCCCTACGGTGTTTCCGCAGAGAACAAAGCTGACGGCGTCGGGAGAAGGCGACGACGATGAAGATGACACCCACAACCAAGTACCAACGCTGGTGTCTCACGAAGCTCCCCTGCTTCTTGGCTTGTTCCTTTAATTCCCCCAGGCTTACACTACCACCACACTTTCTGTAGATTTGTGCGAGTGTGGTGGTTGCTGCTTGTGGTGGTGGTGGGTGGCGTCAGTACATGGTGGTGGTGATGCTAGTGGTCTTTGCTAGTGGTGGTGGTGCTGGTGGTGGTGATGCTAGTGGTGGTGCTGGGTGGAATCGGTCGTGCGTGGCGGTGGTGGTGGAGATAGGAGTCTTTGCTAGTGGTGGCGGTGGCTCTGGGTGGTGACGGCGGTAGTGTAGAGTGGTGGTGGTGCTGGTGTAGAGTGGTTCTGGTGGTGGTGGTGGTGGTGAGAGTGCGCCACGCGTGTGGTGGTGCTGTTATTGTTGCAGTGCACATGAGGAACATGAGTTTTGGGTTTGTCTTCTCACGGTAGAGACTTTTACCGCGTGTGAGTTACGCGTTGCGACGCCTCGTTGCCTCGTCCAAAGAAAGCAGCTTTGAATGACTCAAAGTGCCCGTTTCCCGTAAAGCACTTTTAAAAAAATGCATGCAATATTTCAAAAACACAGGGGGACTAAATGTTGAACAGAGGACGACGATGTGTGTTAGGGGAGAGGGCGTGGGGGGGGGGTTGTTGGCCCTGAGAGGAGGGAGAGAACAAAAAGAGGCAAAATGAAAGAAAACGGTTCTGGGAATCGATGCACAATCGCGGCGCGTGTGGGCGCGCGTAATGTGAGTGTCGCGTAATGTGAGTGTCGCGTAATGTGAGTGTCGCGTAATGTGAGTGTCGCGTAATGTGAGTGTCGCGTAATGTGAGTGTCGCGTAATGTGAGTGTCGCGTAATGTGAGTGTCGCGTAATGTGAGTGTCGCGTAATGTGAGTGTCGCGTAATGTGAGTGTCGCGTAATGTGAGTGTCGCGTAATGTGAGTGTCGCGTAATGTGAGTGTCGCGTAATGTGAGTGTCGCGTAATGTGAGTGTCGCGTAATGTGAGTGTCGCGTAATGTGAGTGTCGCGTAATGTGAGTGTCGCGTAATGTGAGTGTCGCGTAATGTGAGTGTCGCGTAATGTGAGTGTCGCGTAATGTGAGTGTCGCGTAATGTGAGTGTCGCGTAATGTGAGTGTCGCGTAATGTGAGTGTCGCGTAATGTGAGTGTCGCGTAATGTGAGTGTCGCGTAATGTGAGTGTCGCGTAATGTGAGTGTCGCGTAATGTGAGTGTCGCGTAATGTGAGTGTCGCGTAATGTGAGTGTCGCGTAATGTGAGTGTCGCGTAATGTGAGTGTCGCGTAATGTGAGTGTCGCGTAATGTGAGTGTCGCGTAATGTGAGTGTCGCGTAATGTGAGTGTCGCGTAATGTGAGTGTCGCGTAATGTGAGTGTCGCGTAATGTGAGTGTCGCGTAATGTGAGTGTCGCGATGAATTTCGCGTACGGCCTCCACCCCCCCCCCCTTCACAACGCGGGCGCCATGCAATACCTGGGCCCGCACAAACCACGCCAACGCATCGCAGTCGGCATTATCATCGGCATCATCATCGGCATCATCATCATCGGCATCATCATCATCATCGGCATCATCATCATCATCGGCATCATCATCATCATCGGCATCATCATCATCGGACGCGTAAGCCACCGAGAGAAGCGCTGCGCTTCTCGCAATGACCCCGCGTGCTTGCTCTGCCTCACGCACACGGACCCCGCGGTGTGGTGGCCAAAGCCTCCCCTCTCGCCTCCCCTCTCGCCTCCCCTCTCGCCTCCCCTCTCGCCTCCCCTCTCGCCTCCCCTCTCGCCTCCCCTCTCGCCTCCCCGCTCGCCTCCCCTCTCGCCTCCCCTCTCGCCTCCCCTCTCGCCTCCCCTCTCGCCTCCCCTCTCGCCTCCCCTCTCGCCTCCCCTCTCGCCCCACGACGTTCGCGTCGACACTTTCCCCGCAATGAAAATGCCCAGGCAATGTAGGTGAAGGGGACGCCCGCCACGGCGGCTTGCGAGCGCCGTGGAGTCGCCTTTGACGGCGCTCACGCCGAGACTACCGACCCAGACCCCTACGCCCCCCCGCCCCCCTCGTGCGGGCGCGAGTGGGGGGGGGGGGTTGCCAGTCCCATGGCTTCCTTGCCCGCCCCTCCTCCTCTCCACCACCAGCACTCAGCCCGTGTGCACCGTTTTGCCCAAGGCTGCAGGGCAGCCGAGTGAAGAAGGGGGCGTAGGGCGGAGTGGGTCTGTGCCCCGGTGACAGACGAACTGAATCGCCTTGGCCCAGAAATTATTCGCAAAGAGTGTAAATCCAGAAAAAACAGAGACACTGAAAGCCTGGGTCAGCACCCCCCCCCCATCCCCCACTCCGTCGCTGTCGGTCTCTCATGGGAAATTGTGTCAGGCATTTAATAGAATATACATTTTTGTAGGGGGAGGGTAAGGAGAGTGTGTGTGTGGGGGGGTGAGAGGAGCATTGTTTATATATTTAATTGTTTTACTACAAAGGTCACGCAGTAAAGCCAGCTGTTCTTTCATATGCATGCGGTATAAAGAGTTGCAATGTCTCGTGTCGCTCCGAGTAGAAAATGACACGCATGCCCTGTGCCGTGAGTGCTTCGCAGTGTTATATTATACTGTAATCCTACTCTTTATTGAATGTTTAAGCTGTCAGAACAAATAATTAGTTTCTGTTTTATATTTGGGCTTTTGTAGTAGTAGTAGTAATAATAAAATAACTAAACGTAATATGTTGAGAACGGCTCTCAGAATAAAATGCACGAGTGAAATTTACAAGGGTGGAAGGAAGGGCTATGTGGCTAAGCAATGTGAACAGAACGGAGCAAAAGAGTGCGTTGTGGTTTCGCAAGATGTTATAAATAATGATCACACCCACCACAACTATCCACCTCTCATGAGGGCCTATATCCTGCTCTTTGGTTATTTCAGTAAAGTCACCGTAGGTAGAAAAATAAAATAAAAAATAATATATTACGACGTTTCGACCGCAACACAAGCGGTCGTCCTCAGGCGGAAAAAAAGCTGATGGAATAAGTCATTCGTGCCAAGTGGTAATTTATGGAATCCTGAGACTCATCGAGGCTTTCCTCGGTGAAGGGCGTGATTATTTATTCGCATCATCATCAGCCATGACCAATCCACTGCTAGATGCAGGCCTACCCAACCTGTTGCCATCTATTACGGTCCAGCAATATAACAATCCGCCTGCTCGTGCACACGTGCTCATTTCATCGCTCCATCTCCACGACATCCGTGTTCTTTTTATGGAGATTACCGAATGGAATGTGTCTATTTAGAACATATGAAACAGACATTGTACACCGTGATGCTATCTTGTGGGTAATTAATACAGTTAGAGATACGAAGACATGTACTCTGTGTCAACATAACGATTAAAATAAACGTCGGTCCACCATAATTTACGAGCCTATGATGGACTATAATGTTTTTTTTTCTGGAAATTAATTTTAACGTATTGGGTGAGAAATGCTCTAATTTCAGGAGAGTAATGGCTTTGAGTTTTGATTGATTATGGTGTGACGCAGATGCCTTCTCGCAATTGTGCCTTTGTGACCACGAGGCAGAACCTCCGAATTACATCCCTAATTCGTATTTTCTGCATTTCAATCGTTATTTCTTTGGCCAGCGGTGGATATACGCTGAAAATAATAATCTCGCCCCGCCTCCCTCTCTCCCACCCACTTAAAAAAAAACGCACACGAAAAAGCTGGTTTGTGTTTTCATTCTCATTTTCTCGTCGTGTGTTGTACAATTCAATTAGGCCGAGGCTTTCGGCCAGTTTTTCGTGTGGGCCACATGGCTACGGAGTAGGAACGAAGTCGGGCAGGGCAATTAAGCGGCGCGCGTGTGCGAGTGGAGAGAACCGCGTGACATGAAACATGTAAGCACTGATGTCTGGCGCACAAAGGCCTCCGGTTTGCCTTGGGGCTCGGCCAACCCTTGGAGTCCGCGCGTTTGTGTCGCATGCTCACCCCCCCAACCCCTAACCACAACCACCACTGCCACCACCGCAACCACAACAACTCTTGCCACTACTGCCACCGCCGCACCACCATCACCATACCACAACCATACTGTAACTGCTGCCATCGCAACCACTGCTGCCACAACCACCGTTGACACCAACAACTACTGCCACCACCGCCACAACCACTGTTGCCACCACTGCCAATGCAACCACCACCGCCGCCACTGCTGTTGTCACCCACACTACCAATGACACCAACATCACCACCGTCGTTGCTGCTGTCACCACGGACACCCACCACACGTTCCCAGAGTCCGCCGCCACAGACAACGAGTCTTTTACGTCACGGTCAAAGACGCACACCACAACATCCACTATCCCTCTCGCTCTGCGGCCATGGCAGTGGCCACGAATCACCGGGGACCCAGAAACATATTCAGTGAGAAAAACATTAAACGCTGATGCCACATCTCTCTCTCTCTCTTACTATCTCTCGCGTGTTATTAACTTGGAGCTTAGAGAGTGTGTGAGGTTTCTTCTTCAGAGCTTGTGTGATTCACCAACGCCCTGTGCTGGCAGAGCGCCGGATCACAAAGACGTTGGGGAGACGTTGGGGAGACGTTGGGGGCACCCCCCCCCCCCCACCACGCCCCGGCTCAGTTGAATCATCGAATCGACTCCACGACGCTTCCGCTGCCGTTTTAACCACCATCAGTAACGTGGAACCTGTGGAACCTGTGGAACCTGTGGATTTCGGGAAAAAATAAACAATAATCGTGGCTTGCACCAGTGTGTGCCGAGTGTGTGTGTTCGGGGGGGGGGGGGCGTGGGAGTTGTTGCGTCCTGCGGAGGGGGGATGCGGGAGGCTTCCTGGACCCCGAGAAGGGCAAAGCTCATTAATTAATGACATGGAATGACCCAAGCGCAGAGAGGAATGCCCCCAAGCCCCCCCCCGGACTCGGGCACACAAAGGCAGCGGTGGCAGATGAGGTCACTGGGGCCACTGCGCATGTGACAATGTAAATTCCACTCTCGCGCAAACCGGCTCACAAGTCTTTTTTTTTGGTTGGGTCTGTTGTGTAATTTGTACCAAATGTAAAAATACCGGGGGTTTATTTGCGTAGAATGATTATGTTTTTTTAATGTTAAAAAAAGAGAGAGAGAGAGCATGCGAAATTGCAGCTGCTGTCACGTCTTTCCGGAAACGTACCGACGACAACAACAACAACAAAAGGGAATTATTTTTGGAAATGTGTCTTCAAATAGTTACGCGTGTGTGTGCGCACGCGCGTTTATTGTTGTTGATGTTGTTACTTAATTTAAAAATAAATGCTCACGTTGCTAATTCAAGCAGACGGAGCGCAGATGTTACATTGAGGCATGAACGAAAAAAATGTTTCTCATTTTGTTCGATATCTGAATGCATATTAAATATAATGTCCAATTAATCTCTCGCATAATCAACGAGATACGGTCCACCATAGAACCGATCTAAATAGTCGCGCATCCCCTTTCACAACACCCCACACCCAACCCGCAGCGCTCTTTGCGAGCATCTTAACATTGAAATGACGCGGTGATTGATAAAGAAGAAGAAAGAATATCTTCGCTGGATTTGCCCCCCCCCCCTCCCGCCCCTGTCTCGTGAACACCGGGGAGGGTGATCCCGACGGGCGCATTCGCCGGCAAGCCCGAGGTGAAGGAGTGAGGCTAAGGCAGACCACCGCAGGAGCCGGGACCTCCACCCTAGCTTGAGCTCGCTCCCTACAACAAAGACCACGCGCGTTTTTCTCGGATGGGTAATGCTCTTCGCTCCAAGAGCGTGAGCAGCGACAACCACAACGACGACGATGAGAATGTGATGAACGCCACGCAGGACCTCCGAGGCTATAATAACGGCGATAGGAGGAGGTGGAGGAGAAAGCCGACGACTACTGCGATGATTTATGCCGACGAGCGTTCAAATTGCGTAACGGCCCTTGTAGTCGTGGCGTATTCATCATTATAATTGGCGATAGTAATCGTTCATTTTTACCCGCGGCGTCGCGCGCTGCAGGACAAACTGTGGACGAATGCCAAAGACAAACACCGCCGAGGCACTGTACCTGTACCACGCAGTCCAAAATGTGCCAGGACATGTCCAAGTTGCTCCGAACTCAGGTGTGCTGCTCAACTGAACGATTTAATTAACAGCTGCACCTTGGAATATACCTCGTGGCAGGTCGTGTGGAAATTAATTTGGGGTAGAGGAAACTGTAGCCACGGGGAGGGAGGGGAGGCATGTCGACAGGCCAAGGAGGTCCATGGAGGCGTGTTAAGTGAGCGGACATTACTCGTGGCCTACCGATAGTTGTGATAGATCTCGTCAAGGAGCATGAACCATCACGCGAACTCTGCTCATGCTCGCAGGAGCAGCGACTTTCGGCTAAGCCATCGAACAAAGACGGTCACCGCATCGCGCGCTTTCAGATGCGCTTCCGCGGCCGTCTGGAACGCTCTTCCTTCCGATATCAGGAAGCCACTGGAGCTATGCATTTTTAAATCATCTAGATTGAAAACTCATTTCTTTAGAACTGCTTTCTGTGTTGTCTTTCCGCCGCACCTCCGATCATCACGGTTTCTTAGTGCGGTGCGATCAAAGTCCAACATGCATACGTGAGCATTTGTGCGACATCTAAATGAAACTGTGTTTCAAGATGCCTTGCAGACTCAGTGGGCAGTTTTGTGTTCTAGAGAGAGGGGCGGTCAGCCAGAGGTAGAAGACAAAAGGGAGGTCTTGTGGCTGGCCTTGGACATATACAGGGAGTCGACAGCGCACACGGGTCGGGTGAAGGGGGCTCCATGGAACAGAATATGAGAATCGGTGACCTACTACCATTGTGTGAAAGTTGAGTGTGAGCTTCAATAGAATACCTTGGTTATTGGTTTGCAGAGTGCATAGAGGTGAGTAGAGTGAGGTTGAGACGGAAGAGGTAGGCAGGGGACGAATATGATCTCGAAATTGACGTCGGAAAATGGACTGGGAGCCGAGGTGAGATTTCAGTATTTGTGGCGATGCGGTCTCATTCACGGTGGTGTGGGTGAACAAGCCTGGCAAGTGGCTATGAAAGGGCCCCAAGTCGCCGCGCTCGCTTTCCCGCGAGTCACGGCGCCGTTTGGCGACCCTCGTCATCCCGCCCTGGGCGGGGTGGGACACTCCGGCTCGGTGCGTTCCGATCGATGCTGGAACAAAAAGATCGCGCCGGAGCCTCGGAAACCCGGAGGCCTCGATGCGGAGCGCGGCTGAGTACCAGCAGAGTTCGTCTCCCCCCCCCCCCACCCCACCCCACTTGGTGCCCATCGGCATTCCTTCCGTCGAGCGCGACCGGAGCGGCGATGATCGCGCGACGCTTCCTCCGCCCTCGCGCCTCGAGCGCTCGCGTGCGCGGTGGCGGCTGCGCGCGTGCTCGCTGCGGTGGCTGCGGCCGTTGATTGATGAGCGACGGTGGTGGTGGTGGCGGTGGTGGTGACGGTGGTGGTGACGGTGGTTGTGATGGCAGCTGCAGTGGTGGTGGGAGGCCAGGGCCCGGGGGGGGGGGGGGTGGTGAGTTCAAATCATCGGCGGTGGCAGTAGACGATGGGGGGAGGGCTCGCGGGGTTGGAGTCGTTCACCCTCATCAAGACGATGCACCGCAGCGACTACTTCGGGTTTCCGCAGTGGCGCGTGATGAATCCCAGTGCATCCCACAATCCACGTGTCCCCCCTCCCTCCCTCCCTCCCTCACTCCCTCACCCCACTATCCAACCGCCGCGTCCATCCCGCATTGGGATAATAACAGATAATCCCCGTGATGACAGATCCAGATAAGAACAGCTATTAAGTGTGATCTGTACACACATCCCACACAGGGCCCTCTCTCCTGCTGGCTCCCCCTCTGCCCTTTCTCCTCTCCAGCCATGTCTGGCACCCCCTCCCTTCTCTCGCCTGGCACAGCCTACGTGGGTGGGGGGTGTGGGGGACGCCTGCACTCTTACATCATTACAGGACAATTTGTCCCATTACTTCCAGCTGATTAATTACTGTCAGCTGGCCTTTCTCTGTTGAAATCCTCGCAGAGAAAACGAGAGCCCTTTGGATTTCTCTACGACCGCTGCTTGTTTACACATTCAGGACCCTCTCAACCAATATAATAAGAGAAGCTCTTGGGTTATTTTTGTTTCCAAGAAAAGAGAATATCCAAGCATCCCACTTGTTGTTGTTGTTGTTGTTTTATTGATTTATTTTATTTTTGTTTGATTGCATTCGGATAAAACCTATCTTGGAAGAAAATCTTTGGGGCAAAGAAATATATATTTTTTTCTCAGCCGTGCCCGGAGAATAATAGAGCTGTCAGGTTCTCTTAACGTCTCCTGTTTCATCTCAGAAGCATAAAAGAGTCGAAGCTATACTTGTGCGTGTCGTTTCTGAATTGCACATTCCTGAATAAAGCTGTTTTCTGTCCGTGTGCGCGTGTCTATAAGTCACTGCAGGCCTATACGTTCCAAACGTGTGGCCTATTTTAAGGGCCCATATCTGTATAAAGAACAACGAACGTTGTTTGTATATTAGGTCCAACTACCGCACATTTCAGGGGTGGGTATAGCGGCAGCACCGTGGTTAGCACACCCCACTGTAAAGCGAGCGACCTGTGTTTGATTCTTACCGATGCATAGCATCAGAAGAGAGTGATCTTTGAACCGGTCCTGGATTCCCCTTTCACCGACCCGCACTGACCGGCGTGGTGAAGTATGGTCAAACAATCTCCCACGACCGGCACAGCATTGGGAAGGTCTTCATCCAGCAATGAAGTTACAAAAAGTTGTAAAGTTAATTATTGGCACAACGATGGCATTATGAAAATATTCATAACACGAGTACATGTCTTTTTTAAAGTTGCACGTACATAATGTGTTATCACACCCAGATGTGTAGTGTGTGTGTTGGTGATGCATTGTGGGTCGCGGTAGTGCAGCGGTTAGCGCGCGGCGCTACAAACCCGACGACCTAAGTTCGATTCTCGCTCATGGCCAACACCAATGACGATTATCTGAATTAGTCCTGGGTCTACCCTAGGTTGACTCTGCCTCAAATGAGTGCCTGGTGCGATGTGCAAATCATCGCCACTAGGAAGACAAAGGTGGCCGGGTGTGGTGCTGGCCACCCACCGCCTCATGTGCCGTGCCGGTGGTCACTAAGAATACTTGCCCTCACAGTCTATTAAGGCTACACGAGGGATCTTTTTACTTTTATTTGTGTGACGCAGTGGACCGACTTCAATCGATTAGTGGCGAGTGTTGTCATAGCATCCGGGCCTTCACGAGCTTGACTCGGCCCTTAATGGATACATTAGTACCGGGGAGACAAAGGTGGCCAGACGTGTCGCTATCCACAACATCGTGTGCTCGCCAACAGAACCCACCCCATGAACCCGCATGGCTGATTGGAGTATAGTTGTGTTTGTGTGGGGGGGGGGGGTGCGAGTGCGTACGGAAACCTGAAATTCATACTGCCTTGTCTACCATTTCCGAGTTTAAACCTCAAGGACAATGCCAATTTATATAACGCACAAAACGGCTTGACGGGCAATTTCAAGACGTTATCATGTTGCCGGGGAACTCATTACCGTGAAATTTCTCGACCGTAACTGCATGCAGAAGGACTCCCGTGATATTTCTTTTCTCAAATGTCAGGCCATCTCAGCCCGCTTGACAGGTGCGCGCTCTGAACTTCATTTTTTTTGTTTATTTGTCTCTGCGAATCGACGCGACCACCACGGCGCACGGCTATAACGTCAACACACAGACACACGGACGCACGGACGCGCGTCGGGCTCGCCTTGCCGCACCGGGTAAAAAAAAAAAGTTATAATTCATTAACGCCCGGCCGTGGAGCTTCAACAGATCGGGCGCTCGCCACACTCGTGAGGACGCCGGCGTCTTTGAGCGCCGCGCGTTGTTGGCTGGGTGAGAAGCCGCGCGGCCGCCCGCATGTGGCACTGCCAAGGTGGGATGAACCAAACATCCTGGGGGTGTTTGTTCACCGCCGATAGACACGCGCGCCGACGCGGTGGTTTCCCGTGGTTACCATCGCCACGACGAACGTCACAGATTCCTGGGTTCGCCAATCTCGGTGGGTGGGTAGGTGGGTGGGTGAGTGGGTGAGTGGGTGGTTGAGTGGGTGGGTGGGTGCGTGGGTGGGTGGGTGAGTGGGTGGGTGGGTGAGTGGGTGGGTGCCTGGGTGCGTGGGTGGGTGGGTGAGTGGGTGGATGGGTGAGTGGGTGGGTGCGTGGGTGGGTGGGTGAGTGGGTGGGTGGGTGAGTGAGTGGGTGGGTGGGTGAGTGGGTGAGTGGGTGGGTGGGTGAGTGGATGGGTGGGTGGGTGAGTGGATGGGTGCGTGGGTGGGTGCGTGGGTGGGTGCGTGGGTGGGTGGGTGCGTGGGTGGGTGCGTGGGTGGGTGCGTGGGTGGGTGCGTGGGTGGGTGCGTGGGTGGGTGGGTGGGTGAGTGGGTGGGTGGGTGGGTGAGTGGGTGAGTGGGTGACTCCTCTAGCGGTGCTCCTGGCCCATTGGGTTGGACCTGAAGTAGAAACATTTTTTAGGGCACTCCCCCTTTCGATTCAGAATATCCTAACGATTGTGGTGTAAATTTTGATTTAAATCTTTCGTGACTGCAGGGATTCATATTCTTGGTTCTTTCGGTAAAGTCACACAGAAGGAAAACAATAAAATAATAAAAATATAAAACAATAAAATTCTCACGACGTTTAGACCGCAACACAAGCAATCATCATCAGGTGTGAAAACCACAACAAGAAAATTTGAAAAAAGTTTCAGTTTTTTAACGTTAGCACCACGGATAGCGATTTGACAGTTTGTTCAGATGGACGAGTCCATCTATTTTGATTTAAAGCTTTCGTGACTGCAGGGATTCATATTCTTGGTTCGTTCGGTAAAGTCATGTAGAAGGGAAACAAAATAATAAAAATATGAAGCAATATAATTCTCACGACGTTTCGACTGCAACACGTGACTTTACCGAAAGAACAAAGAATATGAGTCCATCTATGTTCGAAAAAGAGGAGGGAGGAGACGAAAAATAATGGATGCGGTCTGAAAGCCACCTTAAGCGTGATCAATCAATTAAGACCCGAAATGGATTATCAGATCCTTCCAATGATTGGTTCACATGTCGTTCACATGACATTCACTTCTCCAAGACAGAGCTTATTTGCAAGCCATCTGGCTACCATGAGAGATTCGTTCATGAGGCTATCCACATATACATATACAAACACAGAGACAATTTCAACCGAGAAGATGGATTCTGTCTTAGCAATCATTGGAAGGATTGATAAACCATTTCGGGTCTTAATTGATTGATCACGCTTAAGGTGGCTTTCAGATCGCATCCATTATTTTTCGTCTCCTCCCTCCTCTTTTCCGAACATAGATGGACTCGTCCATCTGAACAAACTGTCAAATCGCTCTCCGTGGTGCTAACGTTAAAAAAACCGCCACTTTTTTCAAATTTCCTTGTTGTGGTTTTCACACCTGATGATGATTGCTTGTGTTGCAGTCGAAACGTCGTGAGAATTTTATTGTTTTCTATTTGTATTATTTTATTGTTTCCTTCTACGTGACTTTACCGAAAGAACCAAGAAGATTGAGGTGTAGAATACATATGGACAGCATATATCGATAAGGTTAGATAAGAGACACAAAGAGGGATGAAGTGAGATGACAAGAGAGATGCAGACAGAATGAAGATGCGAGAAATTGATTGGCTTTTAAATTGTTAATCAACGCCGTGTTTATTAGGAACGAATTTGAGCTCATGTTGTATGGCACCAAATTTGTGTGGTCGACCCCGGGGCCCCTTGAGCTGCTGGGAACCCGAACGCCTTTGCTGGGCTTGCTGGGGCCTAGCGCCACTACTGAGGCGGCCCCCCTCTCGCAGCGAAAATGAAGCGACCAACCTCCCCACAGCCCCCCCCCACCCCCTCACCAAATAAACCTGCCACGATCGCGTCAGGGCTGGTTTCATTGTTCACGGGGGGGGGGGGGGGGGGTGGTGGTCAGTGGTGCCTCTGAGCCGACAACGCTGCCGCCCCACCACCGTCACCACCACCACAGTCACCACCACCACAGTCACCACCACCACAGTCACCACCACCACAGTCACCACAGTCACCACCACCACAGTCACCACCACCACCACAGTCACCACCACAGTCACCACCACCACAGTCACCACCACCACAGTCACCACCACCACCACAGTCACCACCACAGTCACCACCACCACCACAGTCACCACCACCACAGTCACCGTCACCACCACCACAGTCACCACAGTCACCACCACCACAGTCACCACCACCACAGTCACCACCACCACCACAGTCATCACCACAGTTGCCCCCCAGCACAGCCTTCGTGTTTCATAATCGCCGAATCCCTCCACCACTACCACCACCACCACTGTGACGTCCATAACTGCCCCTAAACTGTGCGCCACGTGCTCCTCAGAACACCCGCCATCCGGTTTCCCCAGGTGCAGTCGCAATGTATATATATGTGTTTATGTTTCCCCGCTAACTTAAACACGAGTACACAAAGATCAAGCGCGCGTGGTTCAGTGGCGCTGGTGAGGTGTGGCGGGGTGTGGGGGATTCTTTTAACTCCACGTGAGACGCAACAGTGGTGCCGATATATTGGGTGGCGCAAATAAAAGTTGCGCGTCCGAACTTGGTCCGCGGCTGCTTGAGATTAAGGCCACCTGGTCACACTCGGATGTCGAGTCATTGTTTCTTTTTTGCAGCCCACGCTAAGCTCTGAGACGTGGCCACAATAGTTCCGATGTCTCCGGCGTCGATGGAAGATCGAGTGATGTCGTTGACGACGCGACTGCGCTCACCAATCTTAAACCAGCAGCTTTGCAGACATTAATTCACGAAGCTGAGCCTGAAGCCATTCCGCTTGGTTCACTCTCCGACCTCCACACTCACTCTCCAACCTCCACACTCACTCTCCAGCCACACTCACTCATTCTCCACAATCACTCTCCACACACACACACTCTCTACACTCACTCTCTAACCACAGTCACTCACTTTCCACACTCACTCTCCAACCTCCACACTCACTCTCCAACCTCCACACTCACTCATTCTCCACACTCACTCTCCAACCTCTACACACACTCACTCTCCAACCACACTCACTCTCTCTCCAACCTCTACACTCACTCTCCACACTCACTCTCCAACCTCCACACTCCCTCTCCAACCACACTCACTCTCCACACTCACTCTCCAACCACACTCACTCTCCACACTCACTCTCCAACCACACTCACTCTCCAACCTCCACACTCACTCTCCACACTCACTCACCAACCTCCACACTCACTCTCCAACCACACTCACTCACTCTCCACACTCACTCTCCAACCACACTTACTCTCCACACTCACTCTCCAACCTCCACACTCACTCTCCAACCACACTCACTCTCCAACCTCCACACTCACTCTCCAACCACACTCACTCTCCAGCCACACTCACTCTCCACACACAGTCACTCTCCACACTCACTCTCCAACCACACTCACTCTCCAACCACACTCACTCTCCACACTCACTCTCCAACCACACTCACTCTCCAACCTCCACACTCACTCTCCACACACACTCACTCTCCACACTCACTCTCCAGCCACACTCACTCTCCACACTCACTCTCCACACTCACTCTCCAATCTCCACACTCACTCTCTAACCACACTCACTCACTCTCCACACTCACTCTCCAACCACACTCACTCTCCAACCTCCACACTCACTCTCCAACCACACTCACTCTCCACACTCACTCTCCAACCACACTCACTCTCCAACCTCCACACTCACTCTCCAACCACACTCACTCTCCACACTCACTCTCCAGCCACACTCACTCACTCTCCACACTCACTCTCCACACTCACTCTCCAACCTCTACACTCACTCTCCAACCACACTCACTCACTCTCCACACTCACTCTCCACACTCACTCTCCAACCACACTCACTCTCCACACTCACTCTCCACACTCACTCTCCACACTCACTCTCCAACCTCCACACTCACTCTCCAACCACACTCACTCTCCACACTCACTCTCCAACCTCCACACTCACTCTCCAACCACACTCACTCTCCACACTCACTCTCCCACCTCCACACTCACTCTCCAACCACACTCACTCTCCACACTCAGTCTCCAACCTTCACACGGACGCGTGAAAACTGTCGCTGATCAACTGCCCCACAATCGGAAAGGGGACGAAGCTGATAGCCCAGAGAGCAGCGCTGAGTTCGCTCTCCACATTTACGATGAACAATTAAAGTTGCCTACCGTTAGGCCTGAAGGTAGCCGCTGGAGTTTGGCAAAAATAAAAAAATAAACGAAGAATGGCACTGCCCGTGTGCGTTCATGACAACAAAGGAGGACAATCGATGGGGGTGTTTATTTTTAACATTAAAACGTGTCTACGTGATCTTTTAAAAAGTCTAAATTAAAAGGCTGCACAACATTGATTTTTGGAGCTTCGTGTAACTCGTTCTTAAGGACTCGCCGAATAAATGTCTCCCCGGTGAGCACCTCTGCTTGTCACTTGTCATCCTCATTAACATCGGCCATTGTCTATCCACTGCTGGATGAAGGCTCCCCTCCGCCGTCTCAAACCCCTCCGCTGTTTCTGCCGTGCCGCAAGTCTCTCGCACTCTTGCGCAACAGCTGATTTCACCGCTCCATCTCAGTGGCGGTCGTCCCCTCTGGAGTATTCCTCCTTGTGGCTGATATTCCATCACCAGTCTCATCCATTCGACCGCCACGTGTCGTCCTACCCAAGCCCGCTTGTCTTTTCTCAACGACGATGTCCGAATTGCTTTTTCTTCCTGATTAATGCGCCCCACTCTCTCGCTCTCTCTCTCGCTCTCCCCACCTCCTTCTCGTGTTCCTTTGCGCACCTTTGAGCTTTTTATTAAATGTTTTTTTCACGTGACAAATCCCTTACTAATTGGCTGTGTCGGGTGGTGGAGGGTTACGACACATTTATACTTACGCGATCTAACCCCCAAAAACCTTTATTTTGAATAATATTGCTCGCGAAAGCCTACGCGTTAAACTGTCTTTGTCACGCTCGATGTTTTCGATGCATATCTCATAACACGGCTGCACATCCGTGCACTAATTGAAGACTTTTCTTCCTTTTGGCGCGCTGGTATGCGACAAATCAAAGCGGCATGTGAGAGCAGGTCCCGAGTTATTTCGGAAGAAGAAAAAACTGAACTTGATCATGATGGATCGATGTGAGTTTGTAAAAGGTTTACCCCCACGCCCTCCACCCCCCCCCCCTCCCCCCGGGGGTATTCCATGAACTTCTACAATTGAGGGGTCACACATTCACAAAGACATTTTCTTAAGCAGCATTTAAACCGTTGCGTGTAAAAATAAATGTACGTACGTTTCCTGAAAACATGTAACGAAAAAGGAGCAAAGGAAATAAATTATCTTCTCAATAACTTAATTTAAGCGGTAATGGCCAAAACGGAAAGAGCTTTGCGGTTGGCGGAATGATAGGATGACGTTCGTTATCTCGGTTTGGGAAACCGGTGGTATTTGTTTTGGAATCGATTACTCATTGCGAAAGTCAAGAAGCGGTGCTCGAATCTGGTGGGGTTTTTATGGGAATGGGTGGGAGCGCGGAGCCACACTTTACCTGTGGTGTACTGCTGGGTGGATAGACGGAGTGGGCGGGAGGGGGTGGTCTGACATCTGTGAACAAGAGCTTGATAGCTCATCGGATTCCTCCAGTGTAAATAAAGATTGTGATCTTTGAAAAAACTTACCGCATTGATTCAGCCGCGCGGTGGCCCCTTTAGATTGCGCATGCAATGTGTTAACCATTTACACCGCACGGCAACCCCTGCCATGTCTAATATAACAACGTAAACAATGCTAAGTTCATCGCAGTACATTCCCATATGTGCGGCAAAACCAGCAACCACCAATTTTTTTCCAGGTTTTTTTTAATCGTTATTGAACCGTGCGATTACCGGTAATGCGACAAACAGCAAACTGATGTGAACGAACCCGAGTTCACGTGCGCATTGTCTGTGCGCTGTAGGTGACTAATCCCAGCCCCCAAATTGTGGAATCACACGAGGAGGAGGAGGCGGCGGCGGCGCCGTTAAGCTTCCAACCACCTTGCACGCAGCACGACGCGTGTGGGAGCCATCAGCGCTCGCCGCAGATGACAGCCGGGAACGCTCGCGCGAGAGAAGCAGCAGCCACCACAGCCCCCCCCCCACACACACACACACCCCACACACACACACCCCACACACACACACCGCACACACACACACCCCACACACACACACCGCACACACACACCCCCCACACACACACACACACACCCCACACACACACACACCCCACACACACACACGCACACACCCCACACACACACACCCCACACACACACCCCACACACCCCACACACACACACACCCCACACACACACCCCACACACCCCACACACACCGCACACACACACCCCACACACACACCCCACACACACACACCCCACACACACACACCGCACACACACACACCCCACACACACACACCGCACACACACACCCCCCACACACACACACACACCCCACACACACACACACCCCACACACACACACGCACACACCCCACACACACACACCCCACACACACACCCCACACACCCCACACACACACACCCCACATACACATACACCCCACACACCCCACACACACCGCACACACACACCCCACACACACACACACACCCCACACACACACACACACCCCACACACACACCCCACACACACACACCCCACACACACACACCGCACACACACACACCCCACACACACACACCGCACACACACACCCCCCCCACACACACACACACACCCCACACACACACACACCCCACATACACACACGCACACACCCCACACACACACACCCCACACACACACCCCACACACCCCACACACACACACCCCACACACACACACACCCCACACACCCCACACACACCGCACACACACACCCCACACACACACCCCACACACACACACCCCACACACACACACCGCACACACACACACCCCACACACACACACCGCACACACACACCCCCCCCCACACACACACACACACACCCCACACACACACACACCCCACACACACACACGCACACACCCCACACACACACACCCCACACACACACCCCACACACCCCACACACACACACCCCACATACACATACACCCCACACACCCCACACACCGCACACACACACCCCACACACACACACACACCCCACACACACACACACACCCCACACACACACCACACACACACCCCACACACACACACCCCACACACACACACCCCACGCACACACCCCACACACACACACCCCACACACACACACCCCACACACACACCCCACACACACACACCACACACACACACCACACACACACACTGCACACACACCCCCCCCCCACACACACACACACCGCACACACACACCCCCCACACACACACACACCGCACACACCCCGCACACACACACCCCACACACACCCCACACACCCCACACACACACCCCGCACCCACACACACACCCCACACACACACACCCCACAAACCCCGCACACACACACCCCGCACACACACACACACCCCACACACACACCACACACACACCCCACACACACCCCACACACACACACCCCACACACACACACCCCACACACACACACCCCACACACACACACCCCACACACACACCCCACACACACACACCACACACACACACCACACACACACACTGCACACACACACCCCCCCACACACACACACACCGCACACACACACACACCGCACACACACACCCCCCACACACACACACACCGCACACACACACCCCGCACACACACACCCCACACACACCCCACACACCCCACACACACACCCCGCACCCACACACACACCCCACACACACACACCCCACAAACCCCGCACACACACACCCCGCACACACACACGCCCCGCACACACACGCACACACCCCATACACACACACACCCCGCACACACACACCCCCCCGCACACACCCCGCACACACACACCCCCCCCACACACACACCACACACACACCCCACACATACACACACCCCGTACACCCCCACACCTCCCACACACACACACCCCCCGCACACACACCCCCCCCCACACACACACCCCCCGCACACCCCCCCCCCACACACACACACACCTCGCACACACACACACACCCCACACACACACCCCACACATACACACCCCGCACACCCCACACCTTCCACACACACACACCCCCCGCACACACCCCCCCCCCCACACACACACACACACCACACACACACCCCGCACACACACACACCCCACACACACACACACCGCACACACACACGCACCCCGCACAAACACACCCCCCACACACACACACACGCACACCCCGCACACACACACACACCCCGCACAAACACCCCGCACACACACACACACACATCGCACACCCCGCACACACACATCCCCCGCACACACACACACCGCACACACACACCCCCGCACACACACACACCCCGCACACACACACCCCGCACACACACACACACACACCCCGCACACACACACACCCCGCACACACACACACACACCCCGCACACACACACCCCGCACACACACACACCCCGCACACACACACCCCGCACACACACCCCACACACACCCCGCACACACACACACACACCCCGCACACACACACCCCGCACACACACACACCCCGCACACACACACACACACACCCCACACACACCCCGCACACACACACACACACCCCGCACACACACACCCCGCACACACACACACACACCCCGCACACACACACACACACCCCGCACACACACACACACCCCGCACACACACACACACCCCGCACACACACACCCCGCACACACACACACACCCCGCACACACACACCACACACACACCCCGCACACACACACACACACCCCGCACACACACACACACCCCGCACACACACACACACCCCGCACACACACACCCCGCACACACACACACACCCCGCACACACACACCCCACACACACCCCGCACACACACACACACACCCCGCACACACACACCCCGCACACACACACCCCGCACACACACACACCCCGCACACACACAC
This sequence comes from Petromyzon marinus, assembly GCF_048934315.1. Lineage (NCBI taxonomy): Eukaryota > Metazoa > Chordata > Hyperoartia > Petromyzontiformes > Petromyzontidae > Petromyzon > Petromyzon marinus. The sequence goes on from NC_133677.1 coordinate 2,091,391, forward strand.
ACACCCCGCACCTTCGATTTACCCGCACCTCCCGATTAGCACGGCTGGCTACGCACGGTGCGAAAGAAGTTCAGCATACATACATACATGTTGAGTAAAAGACAAAAGGCCAAAAATAAGGTTTAAAGAAATTCGTTTTTCAAGTCTAAAGTATGCATACATGTTTAGATTATTGAGATTGTTTTGCTGCTAAAAATTTCCACGTGATAAGCCACTTCGTTGAGCTATCGTTTGTGGTCAGGTCGCTTCTGAAAAAGAAGCTAAATAGCTCAGTGGGCTTACCTGGTAAGAAAAAAAACACACTGAGTTGTATTTGTTTATTTTTGTAGATGATTTGTTTACCTTTCCTATTATTCATTTGCACTCCAATCGTGTTTTTGTATTATTTGTTGTTGTAAGGTTCTGAGCTGCCCCTACTGGACACCTATAGCAAGGAGCTTTATAGCTCATCGGATTCCTCCTCCAGTATAAATACATTTTCTGATTCTGACATACCCCCCCCCCCCGACCCGCTCGCAAAATATGCAACGTTTGTCGCTCACACTCTCTCACCCTCGTCCACACTCGCCCACACTCTCTCACCCTCGTCCATACTCGCCCACACTCGCCAACACTCGCTCACACTCGCCCACACTCGCTCACACTCTCTCACACTCGCCCACACTCGCTCACCCTCGCCCACACTCGCTCACCCTCGCTCACACTCGCTCACACTCGCCCACACTCGCTCACCCTCGCCCACACTCGCTCACACTCGCCCACACTCGCTCACCCTCGCCCACACTCGGAGTCATCTAGACGGCACTGTCTTTCGGAGGTCTTGACTCCAGACATAGCCCAGGGATGCGTCAGCCGGCAACGTCTGTTTTGACGTATTGCCGTGTCGACGCCACGCGCTGCGTTGCTGTCCAACAGTTGATCCCGCTTGCTGCTAAGCTGCTGCTGCTGTTGCCTGGCTCACGTGTAGCAGCAGCTGACCCGGCAAAATGCTGTCACAATCGAGCATTGGACGTATCGATACAATGCGATACCATCTGGATTTAGATACAGTACCGTATGTGGGCATATTTCAGAATCAGAATCAAAATATGTATTTCTACTGGAGGAATCCGATGAGCTATGAAGCTCTTTTTCACAGATGTCAAGCAGGGGCGGGTAAGAACGTTACAGCAAGGAACAATGCAAAAACACGATAGTAGCAAAAAAGTACAAGAAAGGCGAACAAATCACCCGAACGCACACAAATACACAATTAAACCATCCCCATCCTGTAGGCAGAGACGAGAGGCAGTCGGTCACGGGCAGAGGAATACGCGGAAGCCCATGCACAGGGGCAGGGAGTCGGCAGCACGGATCTCTGTGGGAAGGGAGTTCCAGACTTTTAGGAGCAACGCAACAGAATGAGCCATATCAGACTGATCTTGACAGGGCGCTTCGGCTGACAGCCTTGGTTTGTTGAAGCGGAGGGTACCTGGAGGGGAACAGATCGAGATGAGAGCGGAGAGGTGGGAGAGGGCGTGGAGTGATTTGAGGCAAGTCCCATCTACGTGACTTTACCGAAAGAACCAAGAATATGAATCCCTGCAGTCACGAAAGCTTTAAATCAAAAGAGTAGAGTCCATTGAGATCTTCGAAGTGTGACTTGAAAATCGATCCTGGATTAAAATGTGAGTCGGTGGAGGGATTCGGGTATCGGGATGAAGGCGGTCTCGTTGCGTGCATGGGGTGAGAACGCTTGCAGCGGCATTGTTGGGAGTTTGAAGCAGTGGGAAGGCGGTGGAGGAGAGAGCGCGACCACTCACCCTCATCCACGCGTTACTCTTCTGTCTCTTGAGTGCAATTCCAAGCATGTACCTCCACGTGCTTTTTTGTAACAATTTTCCGAATTTTTTCCTTAGTCAATTTCCATGCTTCTGATTCAAATGTCATAGCAAATCACAGTTACCAATTGAAAACACTCTCCTGAAGGCACGTTCGTTGGTATGTTTATTTTAATTATTAAGCTCAGTTTTCCAAAATCACTCCAACCCGCTCTTATGTATTCAATAACTGCCCTCGGTGGCAGACACACACACTCTGAAGTTGTTTTCCAGTTGTGCCCCTCCAAAAAAGATTATAAATCGTTGAGTGAGCTTGTGGCTCGTGATTTTGTCTTTCCAGTATTTATCTAGAGCCCCAATTTTGCAGCCTGTCTGCTAGATGGGTAGCATTGCATCGCACGATCGTGAGTGATGGCAACCGCTTGGATGAGGCTTTCATCCAACATTGGATAAATCATGCCTGATCATGACAATGACATAGTTAATTAATTGCTCATAACTATCTTAGTCGTTGTATCTCAGTTGAGTCGCCTCCAGGTGCCAGATATCTGTGCTCTGATTGGTGCGTTTGCAGTCAAGCAGGAACAACTGTTGCCACGTGGTGCACTGGGAGGGTCGGGGCCAAGTGGTGCACTGGGAGGGTGAGGCCACGTGGTGCACTGGGAGGGTCGGGCCACGTGGTGCACTGGGAGGGTGAGGCCACGTGGTGCACTGGGAGGGCGGGGCCACGTGGTGCACTGGAAGGGTGGGGCCACGTGGTGCACTGGGAGGGTGAGGCCACGTGGTGCACTGGCAGGGCGAGGCCACGTGGTGCACTGGGAGGGTGAGGCCACGTGGTGCACTGGAAGGGTGGGGCCACGTGGTGCACTGGGAGAGTGAGGCCACGTGGCGCACTGGGAGGGTGGGGCCACGTGGTGCACTGGGAGGGTGGGGCCACGTGGTGCACTGGGAGGGTGGGGCCACGTGGTGCACTGGGAGGGTGGGGCCACGTGGTGCACAGGGAGGGTGAGGCCACGTGGTGCATTTGTGAGGGTAAGGCCACGAGGTGCACTGAGAGGGTGAGGCCACGTGGTGCACTGAGAGGTTTAGGTCACGTGGTGCACTGGGAGGGTGAGGCCACGAGGTGAACTGAGAGGTTTAGGCCACATGGTGCACTGGGAGGGTGCACATTGAGGGGGGGGGGGGGCATCGGGGGGAGCTGTTGGTGAAACCGTGGCATGAATATTCGCGCGGAGACGCGAGTTGCGTTTCCCATGCCCATTACCGCGCTCCCCTATCAGACGGCCGTGTGTAATTGCCGACATTAAGCTTGAGCACTCGAAGCAAGATCCTGTATCTGTGTTCCTGTTGCTCTCCAAAAATGTCGCCGCTGCCAATCGCCCCCCGCTACCCCCTACTCTCCCCTCCTACCCCCTCCGAACAAACAAACGCGCCAAGTGTAACGTGTCGACCCACGCACGACACGTCAGTGGAACTCTCTCTGCTTTCGGTGAGAAAAAATGTGGAATTTAATTGCGTGTTACATTTATTTATTTAGTGTGGGTATAAAATACCAAACAATAAAAAAAACCCTCTCACGAATATGATGAAGCTTCGGGGTTTTTTGTTTAAGACCTCGCCCTCATTCGATAGTGACATCTCGCACGTCCGCGAGTCCACGTGGACGGCTGACGCCGCTTTTGTAGCGGCCTTTCGTCGATCCACTGCTGGATGAGGGCATCCTTACGCCGTGTCGGTCCTCGGGGTTATTTGACCATACTTCACCACACTGGCCGCGAGTGCGGGTCGAGCACTTGCCCTCTGCTCCCCATAATTAACAACGCAAGTATTCATTCACTTATGCAACTCCCAAGCATGCGTCCACTGCGCAGGGCGTTTTCCCGCATTCTCTGTAATTCCTCGTCATTTACTGAAAATGTTCGATGCGGAACACTCGAGAGGTGCGCCTCTTGTTCGCCCTCTCCACACCTGGAGCCTGCGTGCCTTCCCTCGGCTCAGCGTTACGGCGAGGGACAGCGTGGGGTGATGGGTTGAGAGCGGCTTCCTCCCTCCTCCGGGCAGCCTTCAGAAGCCGCCCTCCCCACGTGGTTTAGAAAAATCGTTAGCGCGTGTTTTCCGATGGCTCTCGACTTAATCATTTGTTTGCGTTTCGTTTTTTTGTGTTTTTAACTAAAATTTATTTTCATGTTCTTACCCGCCCCCCGGCCCCCTACCACCCACCACCCCGATGTCACACACAATTATTTTACGAAGTGAATGTTGCCGTAGTCGTTAGTAGAGTTGCGCGGTGCTTTGGGCGGTCAGTCCAAACGGAACAAAAAAACGTTAAAATTACAAATAACTGAAAGAAAAAAAAAACAACGCGGCGAGGAATGGGAGTTTAAATCTTCACAAGGGTGAACGGCAAATCCTTCCAGCCAGGATTCTGCGAGGGGGAGGGGGAAGGAAGCAATTACGCAGTTACGTTTGTCCAAATAAGCTGATAAGCAGACCCCACCGCGCACTGGCACAGCGCTGCTGACCTTAAGGCCCCACAAAACGCCGAGAGTGCCTCCTCCTGCATCAATTACACACCGCTTGCCTGCGAACTTGCACAGGAGGGGGAAACACACAAAACACACACATAATATACACTCACATAATACACACATTATACACATACATACACACACAAAACACAAACACTCACAAAGGAAAACAAACACACACACAAACACACCATCGGCTCTGCATGGGCTGCACCCTGATTCTCTCTATTCCTGACTGCAAAAACTGAATTCCATATCCTCCCTCCGTTGGGTTTGACACCGTGCCACTCGTGTTGACACCGTGCCACTCGTGCTGACACCGTGCCACTAGTGCTGACACCGTGCCACTCGTGCTGACACCGTGCCACTCGTGCTGACACCGTGCCACTCGTGTTGACACCGTGTCACTCGTGCTGAGACCGTGTCACTCGTGCTGACACCGTGCCACTAGTGCTGACACCGTGCCACTCGTGCTGACACCGTGCCACTCGTGCTGACACCGTGCCACTCGTGTTGACACCGTGTCACTCGTGGTGACACCGTGCCACTCGTGCTGACACCGTGCCACTAGTGTTGAAACCGTGTCACTCGTGCTGACACCGTGCCACTAGTGCTGACACCGTGCCACTCGTGTTGACACCGTGCCACTCGTGCTGACACCGTGCCACTCGTGTTGACACCGTGTCACTCGTGCTGACACCGTGCCACTCGTGCTGACACCGTGTCACTCGTGCTGACACCGTGTCACTCGTGCTGACACCGTGTCACTCGTTCTGACACCGTGTCACTCGTGCTGACGCCGTGTCACTCGTGCTGACACCGTGTCACTCGTGCTGACACCGTGTCACTCGTTCTGACACCGTGTCACTCGTGCTGACGCCGTGTCACTCGTGCTGACACCGTGTCACTCGTGGTGACACCGTGTCACTCGTTCTGACACCGTGCCACTCGTGCTGACACCGTGCCACTCGTGCTGACACCGTGCCACTCGTTCTGACACCGTGCCACTCGTGTTGACACCGTGCCACTCGTGCTGACACCGTGCCACTCGTGCTGACACCGTGCCACTCGTTCTGACACCGTGCCACTCGTGCTGACACCGTGCCACCCGGCACGCCACGTCCCCTGCCCCTCCTCCTTCTGGTTTCTTCTCTAAGCGCCCTTGACCTCAAGCAGGCTCGCCTGCGAATCAAGTCGGGTTTACTTCGAAGCCCAATATCACTCTGGCATCGCGTTAGTTCTGGGTGAGCGTAGTTGTAGCGAACAATAACAAACATTATATGAAACATAATAATACTATTAAGTATTATTGGTATTTTTGTTGTTGTTGTTGTGAGTGGTGTCACAGGCTGTGCTTTATAGGAGACGATGTTGGCGTCTACTATAGGAGGTTATTGACATTTGAGAAACATTTTCGAAAGCGAACTCTTTAAATGACGAGGATGGAAAAGGTCGGGGCTTTGGATTAAGTTCACAGGTATGTGTATTTTACTTGCAGACAAATATTTTTTTTTACTTTTAAAGGCCTCGCATAGCACACGCACGCACGAAGTTGCCCGCTCATGCGCCGCCAAACCAAAACATAGATCCAAGCGTAAAGTCGTAGAGACTGTGATGGCATGTGCAGTTAGCGAGCACCTATTTAGGGCGGGCATGGCACACGGAGGGAGTGGTGTGGTCAACACCACGCCTGACCGCCTTTGTCTCCCCAGTGTTGATGTTCACACAGCACACCAAGGTACTTATTTAAAGCTGACTGAGCCGACCTCGGGAAGGTCAGAGACCGGTTGTGATATCTTTCACCACTGGAATTAAGCCTTGGATCAGAATTTAACTCAGGCCACCAGGCTTTGTAAGGCAATGCGCTCACAACAACTGCAACAAGGCTACCATGAGTTCGCACGTGCGCGCGCGCGTCTCTTTGTGTAGAACGATATGCATGTACGCGCGCGCACACACACACACACTGTAATTGTACAGACTCCCACCTGTATCGCGCAGTATTTTCGTAATGAAATTTCAAAGGGCAAATTCCAAGCCAACAATGCATCAAGCGCATTACGTCTCACGGTGGTGGTGGTGGTGGCGGAGGGGATTTTTTTCCCCGTCAGGCACAGAAGAACAGTGAGAGGGTTTCATTAATTTTTAGTGAAATGAACCACAAGCTTTCTTTGTTGGCCTGTAATTGTTTCTGTGCAATTTTTCTATTCTCTAAAATGAATTTCTTTTCTTTTTTTGTTTAAACCGGCAGTTAAAAACACATCGTGGCTTTCTCAACATCTGCAGGCTTCCCCCGTCCCGCAATAAAGGAAAGCAATAAATGGCTCGGCACAAAACAAACCCCGGCGTCCGATTATTAAACACATCAGGGCAAGAGCTGGCTTTAAAAAATAAGAATGCTCCCAGCAATATTTCGGTCCGACTGTTTAGGCTGGAAATCCTTTAGCCGCTAATCATATTATGCTCCAGAAGAATGTCTGTAATGCACTCTCGCGCCGCATAGCTGTGGTCAAGGTGAGCTTAGTTCAAAAGGTTTTTTTTTTGTTTGGGTGAAGGGTGGAGTGGACAGAGCGGAGGCTTTGGAGGTTGTAATCGCTAGGCTCGTCCAAACAAGGGAAAATGTTGGCTTTTTGGTCAGCGCTTGAAACAAAAACGATAAAACATGTTAATGTGCTTCGAAATGAAATGCACGGAATGAAGAGCTGTGTGCAATTACGTTACTTTTGTTGGAGGGAGGGGAGAGGGGGCGAGGAGTGTAATTCTGCAATGTACTGCACACATGGCTAAGCATTCACTTAGCCCTGCTTGTTGAGTCACTTTCTGACTTCAAAGCCGATGCCTTGACAGACCGTGTAATGTGCCAAAACGATTCGACGGGGAGGGGACAAAGCGTGGGCAGAGGAGGGAAGGAAGAGGATGAGTGAAGCTGCCTCCTCTCCCCAGGGAAAACTAAAGTTTTGCCCATGATTTTCCACACACATATGCCTGCCTAAAACATATCTATATCGCTCCTGTCTTGTCACAACTCACAGCTGGATCACTCCAAGAGCAGCCATAACAGAGGTTGTTGGGTTAGATTGCGTAAACATAACTGTTGTGTCGTTGAACCCGCCACCACCCGACACAGCCAATTAGTAAAGTTTGTCACGTAAACAGAACGTGCCAATTCGTTACTAGTACTGCAACACCGGTGTGTTGTAAAGTAAATCCAAGAGATTGACAATTCGAGTACGACGTTTCACCAGTAATTACTACGAGCATCATCAGGTGATAAGCCATATTTGTGGAGAAATCCTCCTGTTTCGTTCTTAAATAGACGGATGAATGTGATGTCGTCACTTCCCTATTACGGATAATATTGGTCTCGAAAGCCTACCTGCTAAACCCTCTATGTCTATGAGCGAGCGTCAGTCCGTGCACAGCCACAGACTGTGCTCTACCGACTCTTACAACAACAACAACAACAAATTCACGCAAGTTGCGTCACCGAGTAAACAATCCGGGGCATGCCGCTCCTGTAGGACAGCCTCCATTCCGTAAGCGGAGCCGACCTCGTTGACGGCTCCATGTCATAACGCACGCACACTGAGCCCGCCGTCAAGGGAGCATCGCGATCTTACTCATTTAAAATAGGAGGCTTACATTACATAAGTGTCGAGCGGGGTTCGTGCATCGTGCTCACGTCACGCCTCTCCCCTGCCACCGATTCTCCAGCACAGCTGCGGATCTTACGCAAATGTGTGGCCTTTGATACCTTTTTTTTACATTGTATTTAGATATATTTTTTATGCGTTATTTAATATAGCAGTTATGGCCAAACACTTGCGCAGATCGGGGCATTGGCACTGTCGAGCCGTGTGGCGGGTGTCGTGGTGGCTGGTCTAGGGGTTTTTTTTTTGTAGTTTTCGTGAAAGTCCCCCAGACGGACCGAGACGGAGGCAACGCAGGGCGATCCATTTACAGACGCCCCACTGATTTCTCATGGCCCTCTCCTCGACACGCGATTGAACATGGGTTGAAAGCGACGGATTTGTCTCACAGAAGAATCATTGTGAGTGTTACCACTACGCTTGTCTTAGTCAGAGAAGCCTCACGGAGTCTCACGACTCGTTTTCAGGAGGGTCCTGCCAAGTTTTCACAGCTGTTGGCGATGCCGCCGCTGCTGCTGTGCGTAACCCCAATGGAGCAATTTGCTGGTAATATTTTAGCATTGGGAGGTTTGGCCAATACCAGATGCATTATATATTAATATTATTAATGTTTAGCTTTTTGGGGCAATCGGAGAACCCAGAGGGAATCCGTGCAGAACAAGGGGGAGATCATTACAAATTCCACACAGAAGGGAGTGCAAGTTGGGAATCGAACCCAGGTCCTTGTTGCTGTGAGGCAAGGCGGTGGGATGGAGTTTCGCGGATTTGCTTCCTCTATAATTTCTTCCAATTATTCTAGCGGGGGGGTATCTGTAAATGCATCACGCTGGTATTTCACCAGGCAGGGCAATAAGCAGCATCTCGGCTCCCTTACACACACAAAAATAACAAGTTAAAACGCATTCATTACATTTAGCAGTAAAAATTTACCCCCAAAATGTATACGTCCGATAATTAAGATAAACGTTGAGGAATGTGCTTTTGCTACGAGTGCGGACGGCGTTCGATTAGAGACGCGTGCGGGCTGGCGTGAGAGCCGTTTCGCGCGTGGCCGGTGAGGCCCTACACCTGGCTCGCTCCCTCCATCCCCCTGGAGAGGAGCTGAGCTCGTGGGCGATGACGACCCTCAACCCCCACGGCACCATCGCCAATCGCCAGGCACGTCAACCGGGGTTAAAGCAAACGCGGTAACAAAACAAAAGAGCAGGGTGGGGGGGGGGGAGTTGTTGTTTTTCTTTAAGTTTCGTTTTTTAAGAAGAAGAAGAAGAAGAAGCAGAAAAAAGAATTTACTGTTGGCTTGTTTGATGTGCTTAGCCACGTGGCGCCTGGGATTAAGGCATTTTGACAGTGTTTAGGAAACGGCTGGCAGCTCTGTCCCACCACCCCGACTTTCTCTGGAAATGAACGAGAGGCGGTTTACTTTGTGGACAAGCCACGATTTGTGGCAGGGAACAGCGGTAAAAAAAAACCAGGCGCTTTTGGGGGTTGTTTTTTGTTTTCTCGAACCTTTCGGAGCTCAAGCAGAAAACGCCGCGGCTGCGGCCGCAGTGCAGGGTGCCATCGCGAGCGGGGCGGACACTCGCGGCCGACACCCGCCGTGGGTTCGGATGCGGCACAAAGCGACAGCCGCGACGGTTACTTATTTGGAGAGGGGGAAAAAACTAAATCGCAGCGTTATTTGCGTTCACGTTTTTTTGTGTGTGTGTGTCCGCCAACAACGCGGCGTCAAATTTCGATTTAAAGCTTTCGTGACTGCAGTAATTCATATTCTTAGTTCTTTCGGTAAAGTCACGTTGAAGGGAAACAACAAAATAATAAAATATATATAAAACAATAAAAATTCTCACGACGTTTCGCCCATAACACAAACGGTCGTCTTCAGGTGTGTTGGTTTGCATAAATTTATTTTTAAACGGTGCATTTATTTATTTATAAACGTCGTGAGAATTTTTATTGCTGTATATATATTTTATTATTTTGTTGTTTCCCTTCAACGTGACTTTACCGAAAGAACTAAGAATAGTTTTGATGTAGTTTCATTAATCACCAAGGGTCCTGTACCTGACACCATTGCAATCATTGAAGACTTGGTTCATCAAGGACTAAACACTGAGGTACCCCCCCCTGGTGAGACACTGTTTAACCAATACATACTTCACTTGGAATGGAACTTTCTACAAACAAACTGAGGGCACCCCAATGGGCTCCCCCCTATCTCCGGTTATAGCTAACATTTTCATGGAGAAATTTGAGACTGACGCCATCCAGACTGCCACTCTGCGCCCAACCTTATGGAAGAGGTACGTGGATGACACTTTTGTCATCTGGCCACATGGCCGGCCTGCTCTAGACCAATTCTTCGACCACATCAATTCCATACACCCAGCCATCAGATTTACCATGGAAGTCGAAAAAGATGGCAAGCTACCTTTTTTGGATGTCCTAATTAAAAAGAGACCTGATGGTTCAATGAGCCACTCTGTCTACAGGAAAGCTACCCATACGGATGCTTATCTGAAACCGGATTCCCACCACCATCCATCACAGAAGAATTATCTCATCATCAAGACTCTGTATCATAGATCCCAATGCATATCCGACCAGGAACACATAGGCAGTGAACTCAAGCACGTACACCAAGCTCTTAAGGCTAATGGTTACTCCGACTATACAATCCGCAAAGCTATTACTCAAACCATGAAGAACGACCCTCTTGAGGAGCCTTTGAAAACCATCACTTTACCCTACATTGCGGGGATCACAAAAAAGATCTCCAAAATCTTGAATAAACACAAGATCCATGTCCGTTTCAACACATTACATAAAATCCGTGATCTGGTTCCGTCTGTAAAAGATGTGATTCCGGACATACAATACACTGGTGTCTACAAACTAAGTTGCCTCTGTGGTAGTAGTTACATTGAAGAAACCAAACGCCATGTCTCGGACCGCATTCGTGAACACAAAGCAGACCTTAAACACGGTAGGACCAACACCTCGGCCGTGGCAGATCATTGTTATTATTCAGTAGGCTCACATGACATTGACTTTTCCAAGACAGAGGTTCTTTGTAAGCCATCTGGCTACCATGAGAGATTCGTTCATGAGGCTATCCACATATACAAGCACAGAGACAATTTCAACCGAGAAGATGGATTCTGGCTTAGCAATCATTGGAAAAAATTGATAAACCATTTCAGGTCTTAATTGATTGTTCACGCTTACAGTGGCTTTCAGACAGCATACATAAAAAAAAAAATTCGTCTCCCCCCTCCTCTTTTCAGAACATAGATGGACAAGTCCGTCTAAATAAACTGCCAAATCGCTGCGCGTGACGCTAACGTTATTTTTATAAATAAATAAATACACCTTTAAAAAAAAAATGTATGCAAACCGACACACCTGAAGACGACCGTTTGTGTTATGGTCGAAACGTCGTGATAATTTTTTTATTGTTTTATATATATTTTATTATTTTGTTGTTTCCCTTCAACGTGACTTTACCGAAAGAACTAAGAATATGAACGCGACGTCAATTACGATTGGGCCGATTACAAGGGGAATCTTTCCAAATCCACAGTAGCGGCGCCAACAGTAGGTTCGGTACTGAGTCGGTAGCCAGTAGCTAATGCAGCATAACTACGGTACCGTTTATTATTAATCAGGCTTACATACGAACGACATTATAAAATGGCTGACCTGTGTTCAATGAAGTTGCAAAAAAATCTACTTTTTACATCCCTAAGCCAGTGTGGAAATTCCACATTTCCATGAAAGCGGGGGGTGAGTGGTTGGGGATGCGTAGTGGAGGAGGGGGAGTCCTTCAACGGAACAACCGCTGCTGACACATCTCCCGAAAGTGGTGGCTATTTTAGTGACCGCATAGCGGCGACGATCTACGTGGACACTCAGCCAGGATTTGACCTCACACTTTTCCTCTTTGATGGTGCCACGCTGTCTAACCGCTGTGCCATCCGCCTGCGCATATTTTTGGCCAATGTGTCTCGCCTCCAATCCAAACTCTGCCATCGATTCGGCTGCTGCTGGGAGGTAGAAGCGAGTGGGGAAAGGAGCCTGGCTGGGAAGTTTTATCAGTTCAAGGGCTATTACAGGCCTGGGTTGTGACCAATTTAAAGGAGGCTTTCGCTGAGGGAGGGGGGGGGGCTGTATAGTGGAAATTATGAGAATGTGGTGGGGGGAGGGGCGGGGGTGGGGGAGGAGGGGGGGAATGGGGGGATTGGGGAAGGGGACGCGAATTATCTCAAGAGCCCCCAATTCCATAAGTACCATAACAAGATATTTCTCGGAAACAATTAAATTAAAATTACATGCAAATTCGAGCCCTTTATCTGTTGCATTCTATTTTCTGATTACTCGTGAAAATAATCCCAAACGCTAATTGTATTTAAAACCATTTAAGTAGAGAATGCGGAGGGGTGGGGGGGGGGAACACGAACAACGGCAAAAAAAAAACCCTGACCTCCCAAAATTAGAAATTAGGGTTGAAACTTGACAAATTTCCTCTTTGACTTCAAAGTGAGAAGCGAGAGAGAGAGAGAAAACCCCCCCCCACCCCCCCGTTACCGCTTTCACAAACGGACTCGTGTTGCAGCGTTAAATGCTTCAGCTCCTAAACGGAGGCGATTGTGGATAGGGAGCTGCGGCGAATCCGATACCCGCCGCTGCATCTGTTGTCTATTTGAGACGGGGGCCATCGTGCGAGCGAGTGAATCGGCCTCGCGCGGCGGTGCCGTCACCCGAGATGGCAGAGATTTTTTTCCCTCCCCTCCCTCCCCTCTCTCTCCCAGCGGAACCAGATGTCGGCGCTGGTTAATTGGGACACTCGGATCTGTCTGCGAGGTTCTCTCCCTGTGCCCCGAGGGGAGGTGGCCGCATGCAGGTGTGAATTACCGCCTAGCGCTGGGAAACGCGGTGGAGGTAACGCGAGGGGTGACGAGCAGGGAAGGAATGGGTTTAAAGAAAGACAGGCGCAAGGAGAGAGCGGGGGGGGGGGCAGGGAGGGAAGCGGAGAGGGGAGGGAGGGAAGAAGAGGAGGCAACGGGAGAGAGAGAGAGAGACGGAGGAAGACGACAAAGAAAGAACCAGACGGAGGGAATTGAGAGCAGGTGTGAGCGCAGGTCACATTAGCGGTCGTGTTTAGAGCTGTGGTAATTGTTATAATGACGGCAAAAGCTTCCCGGCACTCACGGCTTTAAGCGGGTGATGAACCGCAGGAGCCCCGAAGGCAACTTCATTCCCTGGATCGGGTTGAGGGTGAGGGTCCGGATTTTGAAATTTATTTTTTGATTCTCTGACCCCCCCCTCCCACCCCGCTTACCCCCTCCCCCTTTTCCCTTCCTTTCCATTTTCGTCTCTTGGACACGTGTCGGAGATAGTCAGGCAGAGAACCGCCTGCGTGGGAAGCTAAACAGGCACCGTTCGTTCACTCGCTCGCTCGCGGCAGACAACAACAAAAAATCCAAAACTGATCTGCAAGATCGCGCCACGCTCGCGTGGCACCCGGAGAGCCCGGGCAGCACGAGCCGGAGTCGCTCCGAGGTTCACAGCTGAGCGGGCCGCACGCACAGCAACGCACCTGCTGCCCATTCGCAGGTGTGCGGTGGTTTGGTCGTTGCAGGGCAGTTCTGGCGGGGAGGGTAGGGCAGGGGGCAGGAAAGGGATGAATTGGAGGTACGGACGAGCGGCAGAGGGCCACGGAGAAGAGAAGAGAATATAAACCATAAAACTAAATAGTATAAACCTTTATTTTTTATTTTGCCAGGTAAGGCTCGCTGAGCTGTAGAGCTCTTTTTCAGGAGCGGCCTGGTCACAAATGATAGCTCAACGAAGTGGCTTATCGCGTGTACATTTATAGCAGCCAAAATACTCTAAACACGTGATTCTAAATGTGGAGGGAAAACCCAGAGGGCCCGGAGAAAAATCCACACGAGCACGCAGAGAGGGAACAAATATACAGCAGGTGTGAGAGTCGGGATCGAACCCACGTCCCCCTGTGTACCAGGCGAGGTAGTTAACAGCTCGCCACCGCGGCGCCTAACATCCAGAGGCAGCAGCAGCAACCACGGGGAACGAGGAGTGAGTGGCAGCAGCAGCAGCGTGACGGTGTTGCCTTCACTCCCTGACGGCTGCCAGCGAATTTCCAGAGGCGGGCATCTGGATTCGAGTATAAACTGGGAAAGCGGTCTCCGAAATTCCTCCTCGGAGTAAATTGAAGGCATAAACGCCACGGCACCACGCAGATTTGGGGTGGGGTAGTGGAGGGGGGTGGTGAGGAGATGGTTTCGATGTACTTACGGAAAATCGTTCCCCACGTTTTGTACCAAATGTGATATCGGTGTCACACCGTGAGACTCAGTTACAGTTTAGAATTCCCGCAGCTCGGCAGTGTCAGAGGATGATCCCAGAAGTTGAAATTGCAGAACTACTTTAATTAGCAAAATGTAATTAATATAAAATAATGGTAATTGCTAAACTGCCATACCATGGCATGTCACTGCAAGGTCATGGAAATTATAACGCGCATTTATTAATACTAATCTTAGTCTAATAACGGCTAAATGCTTAATACGTCTTGTGTACCTGTTCGACTATAAGTGTCGAACCTCTCACCCCGATGTTAATTACCACCACCGTGACTGCAGGGATTCATATTCTTGGTTCTTTCGGTAAAGTGACGTAGAAGGGAAACAATAAAATGATAAAAATATAAAACAATTAAATTCTCGACTGCAACACAAGCAATCATCATCAGGTGTGAAAACCACAGCAAGAAAATTTGAAAAAAATGGCGTTTTTTAACGTTAGCACCACGGAGAGCGATTTGACAGTTTGTTCAGATGGACGAATCCATCTATGTTCGGAAAAGAGGAGGGGGGAGACGAAAAAAATGGATGCGGTCTTGAAGCCACCGTAAGCGTGAACAAATTTTCTTGCTGTGGTTTTCACACCTGATGATGATTGCTTGTATTGCAGTCGAAACGTCGTGAGAATTGTATTGTTTTATATTTTTCTTATTTTATTGTTTCCCTTCTACGTGACTTTACCGAAAGAACCAAGAATACCATCACCGTGTTTCTTACTTTTCTATTCATTCATTTACCCTCTCTCTTTCCTTTCTCTCGTTCCTCTGTTGTTCTCCAGATCACAAACAAGAAAGTTCACCCCCTACCGTTCACGTCGCTCGTTCGTATGCCCTGGGTCTTGTGCCACCCTGTGTTTGTGTTGTGGGAAATAGAAAAATAAAAATAGGTAAAAACGATCCGTGAGCATGTGAGCCTCCACACTCTGATTCATCCCACCTGTTCCGATCAACAATATTATTAAAGTTTAAAAATATATAATACAATACCTTATGTCCCATAATGTCTACAACCAACAAATTCGTTACGAGTACAACACACTTTGGTGAATTGGCACGTTTTGTTTACGTCACGAACCGTATTCATTGGCGGTGTCGGCTGGTGGTGGGTTTAACGACACATATATTTACCCAAAAACGTATATTATCGATAATATCGGGTCGTGAAAGCCTACTACGTGTTAAACCGACTTAAAATGTGTTTATCACAGCCTCAACAACAACAAAAAACTCCCAATCCACTCCGTTTACATATTAATAATAATAACTTCACCAGCCGGCTTGCGAGGCTCACACGTGCAGGCCAAACAAAAAAAGGGGGGGGTGGGCGGAGGGGGGGCTGGTGGTGTCCTCCGCATCTCCATCGAGCAAAGAAAGGGAGCCTCTCCTGAACAAGCTCCGAGCACTTCTCCCCAATCAATCCCCTCGACGCTTTTACTTGAACCCTGAACAGCGCAGCAGCGATGAGGACAACCTCATTCTCTTCTACCCCCTAAGCGCGCCCCCCCCTGCCCACTCCTTACCATCCGTCGCGGGAATAAGAAAAAAAGCAGGGACCCATTTTCCTCGTCTCTAAGGCTTGGGAAATTTTTAATTACCACCGGCAGTGAGTTCACAATGCTCAAGTGTTGTGGGGGCGATCTGGTGGGAGAGGTTTTTTTGGTATTTTAATTCCAAGACGGAGGGAGAGAGGGAGAGAGGGAGAGGCGCTGGTGGTGGCGGTGGCGACGGTGGCGGTGGTGCAGCGGTTAGCACGCTGCTCTATGAACCCGGCGACCCGAGTTTGACTCCCGCTCACGGCCAACACCAGTGACGGTTATTTGAACCGGTCCTGAGCCTCCCCTAGGTCTACTCAGCCTCAAATGAGTACCCGGTCCGGTGTGTAAACATCGTCACTGTGGGAACAAAGGCGGTCGGGCGTGGTGCTGGCCACCCACCCCCTTGTGTACCGTTCTGGCCTTCATAGGTGCTCGCTAACAGCACTTGCCCTAACAGTTTGTAGGCTATACGGGGGATATTTGTCTTTGTTTTTTTTGGTGGCGCTGGTGGTGGTGGTGGTGCGATCCTTGTGAAGTTGGAAACGTTCATTGGCCAAACAAACCACGCAGCTCCTTCATCTAATCCACTGCTGGATGGTGGCCTCCCCACACCGAGCGGGTTGGCTGGGTAATTTGACCATGGGGGCAGGGGTGAGAGCGGTGGGCACAGACGTAGGAACATAGAAGGTACAGTACAACGATAGATGTTTCTACAACGCCTTCTGCTGCCCACCACATAGCCCTGCAGCCAGCCACCTATAACAACCTGGTGTGAGTGGGGGTCACCCAATCAAGCACTCTCCATGAGGCTCAAGCCTGCTTAGCTTCTGACGGTCAGGGCATTCTGGGTTATTTGATTAAAGGGCAACAGTACAAGAGTTTACGTGAAAATCAAAGTCTAAGTGATCTCCTACTCAATTGAGCTAGCGGTTAGATTCCACATTGCTGTGACAGGGATGAGTCGCTCCACAAAGTATCGCCAAGTTTACCTTCCCCAGGAGGTAGGTCTGGCATTATTGGCCCGAGAGGGATGACAGTATCAGTTGCGACCTCTGGACAGGATGCAAACTCGAAACCTTCTCATTAAACACGAGCGAAGGCGCTGGGAGCCAAGTATGCCGAGTGAGGGATTTCTCCGAATTTGACTCCAGTTTTCTTTGCTATTTTATCCAGATTTTCTCGGTTTTACCAGATTTTCTCATTCCCCCCCCCACTCATTTCACACGCGCATAATACGATTCCAAACACCTGTAAAAAAAAGTACAAAAGCCATACATTTTGCAAGCCTTTCTTTCTAAATAATCTACTTTTATCTAAACGTTAACCTTTTGTCGTGAGCACAACTTCCATTGTGCCAAAAACCTTTCAGTCGCCTCCCTTGGGCTTTCGTGCGCGCGTTTAAATAAGCATCGAGGCTTGCGGAGTAACTGGCGTTGTAATGCATGAAGCGGGGGGGGGGGGGGGTGTGAGAACGCGCAGATCTGTTCGTGATGAAGAAGAAGAAGAGAAGAGAAAAAACGACTGTATCGCTTTAAAAAAAGAAAACACACCGCGCTTTGTGGAGGCAGTCCGGGGTGAGTGGCTGCCGCTGATTGCTGAAAGCCCAGGGTTGTGGAGGTGTTGAGAGGGACTTGTGTTCAATGTCACAGCCTTTCATTCCCCAATCGCCACCCCCCACGCCCACCGGGCTTTGCGTGCATTGTGCGGGTTGCACGTTACAAAAGACGGGATCGTAATTGAGGTGGGCCCGTGTGGCTCACGCTTGGGCTAGAACCGTGACAGAGACACTAAGCCGGCACCTTTGAGACTCCAAGTTCGAAACCTGGCCTCGGGCACGTGTGATTTAAACCACATTCTCCGGTGGAGCGAGGCGATGGTCCAAGGCCTGCTGATTTACTTACCGAGCGCACGCGAATAAAATCGCAATGAGTTTAGTTATATTATTTTGCTTATTTTTTTGTTTCCACTATTGAGCAATAGAAGTTTTGGTTTGAGTGACGTGCGATGAACTATATTTGTTTATGCTAGGGTGTATATTAATAATAACGACAAAGGAAGGCGTCCTGACGCCACTCAAAGCGGCGTGTAGCCGCCACTTCGCGAGCGGTTCTGCGATGTCGTCACCGAAACGTGACGCGTATGCCGACGACACAATTGGAATTTAATCCGGAAAATAAATATTCAAGAGTTAATTTTCATAAGCGTAAACCATACTATTGGGATCATAAGGTGCATTCCCCGTCCCCCCCCCCCCCCCCTGTGTTGCATAGTTAGAGTTGTCGATGCGTTGTGTAACCTGGAAGGGGTAGTTGTGTGTGTATGTGTGACCAGACGTCTAACTTTTTAGTCACGGTCACATCCTTTTGTATTCGTCTTGCTTTCTGGAGGAGGATCGTACAATGCGACGAATGATCCCACGATGCTGCTGCTGTACTCAGCGTGAGTGTGGAGCACGCTGATTTGCCACTGCAATTCGTCGCGAATGTGAGGACGATCCGATCCCCTGTCGTGGGGGGTTAAAAATCAAGCCAAGCGCTTCGCGTGAAGTGGTTCAAAGATCGGTGTTCTCATGCTGACGGTTATATAAAAACAAAGGTTAATTCATGGAACGATGTTTTTTTTTCTTCAGAAAATGAACACAACTCATAAAGCCCAACGTTTCGCAAACACACCACCAAAATAATACGGTTTACATAAGCAACAAATATTCCCCCATACGCAGACATTTTTGTACCGTTTTCTCGCTGGATTAGTCTCACGATGTTTTATTACCACTTCTGCAACATGCCACGATGCGTTTGCCAATTCCTTTTGTTAACATATCCTTGTTTGTCTTATATCCTGCTTTGGATCCTCGGTATTTCCCCTCACTCTCCCTCCGGTCTCTGTGGCGAAAAAATAGTGTTTTAGAGTGTTTTTCATTGTTATAAATATCTCACCTGGTTATAAATCAATGTATTTGTGTTGTTTTAAATTGCACCGCGGATTAAATGGTTGGTTTGAAAAGTTAGTCCCCGGGGAATTGTTCGCGATCGAGTGGGCAGTGGAATCCCTCTCGCGCCTGTCGTGCTAGCGACTCTCAGGGCCCCCCCTTCTCCCCCACCCCCCCGAACATCAGATGTTGCCAGCGGATTTAATGCGTGCTGCATGGAAAGCCATCAATCATTCCATTAAATGTATTGGACGCACCTGCTGTGCCCCGGCTGCCTGGAAAACCCGGAGTGGCTGAGCTTGGCTTCTTGCCACGGAGTGGAAAGATGAATCTTCCCCAACTTTGAGCCGAGGGCCGAGTTGCATGGAACGTCTTTTCCATAAAGTAGAAAAAATAAACTTAAAATATAAACTTTGCTAAGTTGCACAGTTGAGTCGTGCGTCGCTGGTTATTGCGCGGTGACATCACCGGGGCCGGCGTGCCTTAACACATTTGCATTGCAACGTTTCAGTGTCTTGGTATTAAAAATGGCATGCCGTAGTAACAAGCAGATGGGAGCTGAAATAGACTATAGCATAAAATACAATTTAAAAATCACCGTCGTCTCCCGCACATAGCAATTTGTTACGAAAGCGTTAAAGAAGGGGAAATGCTGAGTCTCGTTATTCGGGAGCCTTGCTGGGAGCGTGGGGTTTTTTTATTGAGCTGCAGTCAGCAGTTTCATTCGACTGGCAAATTAATCGCTTGTGAATGAATGTTTTGATTGAGGGGACAATACAGTCGATTTTCAAATGAATACAACCACTCGTCTTGCTGTAGACGGATGGATGTTCTGTCGCTGTCGAGCTGAGTGAGATCATTCATGAGAGCACGGTCCTCGTGGCGTGGTCAACCGTGAGCTGGAAACCGTGCAAAGATGCACAGATTTTATACGTTTGGCCTTACATGCAGAGACTAAAAGAAGAACGAACACATGGATCAGAGTGCATACGGAGGTTAGGTACATCGTATTTACTATTAATTAAGTAATTTAGCTGGCTCAGGACACAGTCGCTGTAAGTATACACGTTGAACTTCTTTCAACCGCGCTAATCGGAGGTGCGGGGGAAGGACAACAAACCAAACACAAAAAGCGGTCATCAAGAAATTAGTTTTAAAATCTAGATTTAAAAGTGCATAGTTCCAGTGGCTTCCAAATATCGCAAGGGAGAGCGTTCCAGAGAGTCGCAGAAGCGCACCCGAAAGCGCCGCGATGCGGTGACCGTCTTTGTTCGATGGCGAGCCAAAAGCCGCCGCTGCTGCGAGGATGAGCGGAGTTTGCGTGATGGTTTATTCTCCTTGACGGGGATCAGCAAGGTTATGCGATTCATTTATATTAAAAGCTGAGGGCCGGTGGTTGAGACCAAGCAAAGAGGTGGCAGCCGCAGGAAAGAAGACACCGAAGAGCGTGTCGGCCACAGAGATGGATCAACCAAATCAGCTGATGTACATGAGCTTGACGGATCGTTGCATCACGAGAACGTAAGGGGATGGCAATGGCTTTGGAAGACCTTCCTCCTGGCTAAAGACGACAATGATGATGGATTTGTTTTTTTTACTTTACATATATGCGCGTTTTCACGGATGTCTGCTGTGCAAATTCATAAGTTGGTCTCCGCTTCTGCTCGATTAACCTTCAGAGATGGGTTTAATTGGGTGCAAAAAAACAAGTTTTAATTTCTTACATTTTTTTGCGTAAATTTTTCACGGAGATGAGAAAAACTTTTTACTGCTAATCATGGAACTCAAAAAACATTATAATCTGGTTTCATTTCAGGGAGGAGATTGGGATTTCAACCCAGCATGTCCTCGCTGATGACTTGGTACTGGCATACAATATTTTCCGGATCGCCGAGCCAGATGAACTTCAGACACTCATGAGCCGCTTCTGTAAATAGTTGTCTATGGTGGCGACAGCGCCCAGCGGTAGCACGTTCACCACTTATTTGCATGGGCTTGCGGTTCGACACCAGTGGCCGCCCTGATTAATACTGCGTTGTGTGTATTAACCGTGACAAAATACGCGCCGTCCGCTTCAGAGTGGACGTTCAAAAACACCGTGACGCCATTCGCGAGGGCAGGACATCGTGTGCCGACGGCGGCGTGGTCTAAATTTGAGCAAGTTATAAAATTACCCGTAAATTACTCAATTGGGATTAAACGTAGCAATCATCGCCCCCTACTGCAAACAACAACAACAACTTGGCAGGACCCAACCTGCATGAGACTCGGTGAGGCTTTCCTGGGTCAACACGTGGAATAATAAAGTTTCTCAAAAGGCGTCGTGATGACAGACACCGTAGTCGCTGGACTCCTCAAGACCTGGACTCGGCCACACTTGAAACCCTCTCAGACCTCAAGCGGAGAATACTTTGCGAGCACACGCACGCACACATGCACGCACGCACACACGCACACACGCCTACGCACACACGCACGTCAAGTGCATTTTTAGCCGCTTGTATTTTAACAATAAAAAAATATATTTTCTCTCTTGCATTTCTTCCAAACGTCGCGAGGTTTAAATTGATAACATTCACCCTCATAGCAAAGTCCGTGAACGTCAACGGCTCTCGGGCCCAATTCTCTGGAGGCGCTCTGCGTTAGATTTACATCAACGTCAGTATGTTACCGTGTTTGCTTTGAAAAGCTCGCGGCTGTTGGTATAAGAGAATGAAATAAAAAGGTTAAAAAAGTACATTATATAAATACTATGTGGAATAAAAATAACATGCTCACTCAATACAATAAAACACAAATGAATATTGCATTAGACTCACATTTAGCCAAACCGTGAACTTTTGAACGATCGTAACATTTTTAACTCCAACCCACAACGTAAAAGCAAAGCCACTTTCCTCGCACGAAAGGCCTTGCGGACTTTGCGGGCCAAGGTGATGGGTTTCGCTAACTTATTAGCTTCTCACAGTCTGGCACGCGGTGGAGAGGGGAGCAAAGGGGGGGGGGGCGGGAAGGAGCGGCGAGGGGGGGGGCAGCACAACGCTGACTCGAAGGAAACCTGCGTGAAGTTATTTGGGACGCGGCACTTCAGATCCGCGATCATTTCGCACCGTGTGGCGGGGAAGTCCTCGTCAACCGTGCCCCTTTTTTTGCGGGACTGCGAAAGGACGAATAAAAAACTTGCGATGGTCAAGGCAGTTTGGGGGGGTCAGGAGGAGTGGGATTCACGTCGCGCGTTGCGTGATGTCCGCAGCGGACATCGGCGGGAGGACTTCTGGGTGTGCCTCGCCGCAGAGAGCCGAGGCCTCGATTGTGACTTAAATCAATAAATGTTGAGTCTCGAGTGGAGGAGATTTCGCTCCAAGATTAAACAAACACACGCGGCGCTCGCTCGGTTCGCTGAGGCCACGCGAAAAATCCAAGTTCCCTTCTGCGACGCTGCTCGGGACAATAAAACATCCATGGTTTGGACGTTTAATTGTGTTCCGTGGGGTTCATGGGACATCGCGTTAGCGTTGTGTGTTGTGCATCGGCAGTTAGTGTGTGTTGAGTCGGCGCAGCAGGCAAAGCTCGCCCTCTGTGCGTCTTAGAAATGCTTCTGTGCTTCCATAGAATTCTGCAGACAGGCAGATAGGCAAATAGATGGCAGATAGACAAATAGATGGTCGTTATGAACCAGGTAGTGCACCCTTCTCCTCTGCCGGCACGTGACTCGGTCTCTCTACAAAGCGTCTTCTTTTATTGAACTTCATCATCTCTGACGTGTAACGTTCACATCCAACTCCCTGGGAAGGAAAAAAATCCTGACTTATTGAAACTCGATTAAAAAAAAAGATTCCCCTCCTATCTGTGTAGGATTTTGAGATGCGGCAGTATTCAGGCACAGCATGCAATCCAAGTTGAAGTGTCGTCGTGCCATTAGTACGGTTGGCTACGTACGGTGCGAAAGAAATACATAAACAATATATCTACAGTACTGCATGTTCACATTGGGTCAATTATTGCTGGAATGTAAATTGCAGCGTGGCATCGACACTTAACAAGCAGTGTCTCGTCAACTTCATCATTCGGAGGGGGGGGGGGGGTAAAGAGTCGGGTGTATTAGCCAACTGTTTTACTGAACAATGAGAGGAAATGACTGTAATGACAGGGACCAGAGCTTACAAGTGTGTGTAGCCCTCTCTTTACAGACCATCTGATGACATGTTTCTATGCATTTAAGTGTCTTGTAAAACGTTTACTGCCAACTCCCCCGGTAGCCAGGGGAGGGTTTGAGCCGACCAGGGGGCGGGGGGGGGGTGACACTGCCATTGGATTCTGCTGTCATTTTCAAATCTTCCAACCAGTGATGCTTTTTAACCTGGCTTGATAGGATTGGGGGAGGGAGGGGGGGGCTCTACTGGGTAAAGTGCATGGTGTGGGAAATCTACTCCCCAGGGCGAGGTTGGCATTCGGAATGAGGGCAGATGGAAAGATGTTGATTTAATAAACGCTTCGGATGGGCTGCGTGGCGTTTAGTGGACCACTGCAGGTATGCACTCTGGATTTAGTGGCTTTGCACGATCCATGTCGAAGTCAAAGTGATTTCTCGCTCAAAAGAGCATTCACGCAGTTCTCGTCTCCTATTCACAGCCCTGAGCCTGCAGTGAAAATTCCCCATTCCTATGGCGGGGGGAGCGTTCATTCCGGGGGACAATCTCTGTTAATTGTTTCGACACGTGGAGGGATGATAGGCTGAGTCCACCCCAGCCAGGGATTGAACTCGCCATCTCGGATTGCGAGCCGCTCCTTCGACTCTCTACCGGCTGAGCCACGTGGCCCGCATGATAACAAAAAAATGACGATTGCAAAGTTGGTATTTTGACATGATTAGGTTCTTTGTAAAGTCAGTATGAACTCAAAATCTTTATAATTTAGAAAAAAAAATTGTTTGTGTTATTTAAGCTGTGTATCTCTCACAATCAGTGTTGTTTTAGTTAATGTACTATTGTACTGAGATCAAATTCCCACCATCATAGAGTCCAATTGTCCATTGGTCACATCAGTGCAGTCTAGCATGGGAGATCACCTTAATTAGATCAACTCAGCCTGAAATAACTTGACGTTTCGTGTTAAAATACATTAAATTATTAAATCCAATTCCACTATCCGTATAATCTCATGAAATGAAGACAGAACGACTTCTGAAGCCGCATGATTCTTATTCGTGGTGAACTTTTTTATATTCTCTACAAAAGAGTCGCTTCCCATCACTGGAACTGCATTGAAGTCCCCCTCCTAAACCTCCTTCCGTTCCTCTCTTAAGCTCTACCTCTTCTCTGTCGCCCATTCTCTTCCTCTTCCCTCCTTTCGCCCCTCCACTCCTTCCCATCCATCCCCTGTAGCCCTTTCGTGATCCCGAAGTACCCCTCTATCGCTGTCACTAATCCCACAATCCTCGTAGCACGCACCTGTCAACTACATAATTCCATTCGGTGCCACCGTTTTTGCAAGCTCTAGCGAGCGCCTCGAGCGACGGCACCCTACGTGAATATAAAATTAGATCAGCTTTGGTGGCGGGACGTCACTCGCTCCACGGGCTTGCCCGTTGCTGAACGATCTGGCTCGGCACACGCGGCCCCCTCGGCTCGCTTTTGGGCATTTCGACGGGTTGAGGGCGGCGGCATGAAACCGGCAAAGGAACAGGTAACGCGCGCCGAGGGCACCGCCTGGCCGTGGCAGTTCAAGACTGGCTCGGGCCTTGAGCCCTGGGGACAGATCGGCCACCGTTTGCGATTGGTCGCCGTGGCGGTCACGCCGACCCACCGCTGGTCACGCCGACCCACCGCTGGTCACGACGACCCACCGCTGGTCACGACGACCCACCGCTGGTCACGACGACCCACCGCTGGTCACGACGACCCACCGCTGGTCACGACGACCCACCGCTGGTCACGACGACCCACCGCTGGTCACGACGACCCACCGCTGGTCACGCCGACCCACCGCTGGTCACGACGACCCACCGCTGGTCACGCCGACCCACCGCTGGTCACGACGACCCACCGCTGGTCACGCCGACCCACCGCTGGTCACGCCGACCCACCGCTGGTCACGCCGACCCACCGCTGGTCACGACGACCCACCGCTGGTCACGCCGACCCACCGCTGGTCACGCCGACCCACCGCTGGTCACGCCGACCCACCTCTGGTCACGACGACCCACCGCTGGTCACGCCGACCCACCGCTGGTCACGACGACCCACCGGTGGTCACGACGACCCACCGCTGGTCACGCACGTTAGCCGTGGCGACAGTAGAATGCATCGCTGAGTGCCCAGGGATTAGCCCTCTAAGTCACCCGGCTATCTCATGATCGAAGCACTGCAAAGATCAACGCGAGCCAAGTGAGAGTGGCGTTGGCTTCACGGCTTCCTCGTGTAGCTCGCTATCCACAATCGGTACACAGCACCGCCACTCTGTCCACGCATGGACAGAGTGGCGGTGCTTCTGGCCCATTGGGGGGCCCGAACCAGACATTATTTTTTACTCAATTTATAAACTCCTCGTAAGACGCCAGAAGAGTTAGTGAGACAGAGGTGTAGCGAGATGAAAGAAATCTGGACAAAAGCCGAAGGTGCAATCGGATGAGAGAAGAGAGAAACAGACGAGACAGAGATGCCGTGAAATGAGAACGATGTCGACACGAGGCAGAGATGTAGTGAGATTGAGAAGCGAGCTGCAGAGATGATAGGGATGTACTTCATTACATTTATTGCTCTGAATTCGAGCTGATGTTTGGCACAAAGCCGTTTTTTTGTATGAATCTAAGCCCCCGTGAGCATTTTGGGGGCCCTAAAGCTGTGCTTAGTTTGCTTATACCTGGCACCGCCACTGCTTGGAAGCGAGAGGCGGGGACAGGGGGAGGGCGGGGGTGGTTGGACAGACGAAGGAAACAAAGCGGCAGAGCGAGGAAGACGTCTTTCGTTAATTCCGTTGACTTTTTGGTTTCCACTCGGAGGCGTCCGGAGTTCTTTGAACGAGCGCTTTCCCAGGGCCCTGTGCGGCATCGCCGCTTCACCCCCAGGCGGGGGGGGGGGCGGTGATTTTTATTTTGGGGGTGGGAGGGGTGAGACGTTTCCTGTAACATTTGGAGAAAAAAAATGTCTCGCTCCGTCCACACGGCGATGACACCTCCTGTCGCCTGTCCGGCGCTGACATCCCACTGCCAGGCGGAGATGGAAAAAGGGGTGGAATAAACCCAAGATAAAACAAATACCGTACGGCTTCTGGACACATTGATTTGAAAAAAATAAAAACGTACAAGAAACGTAAATATGAGGGAGAAAAAAATAAAACCCGGCGGCTTTCACCATCATGAAATTAATATTTATTTGACGTAACAAAATCATTTGATGAGACGATTCTCTTTTTCCCATATTTGTCTTTCACCTAAAATGACAGAGTATTTTTTCCACATGTCATTGGCCGCACGGCTTTCTGGGAAAGTATACTTTCCGTAGCATTGGTCTGAATGCTGCCAGCTCTGGAGCGGTTTATATATTCATCAGTCTGCTCGAGCCAATGCTGGTGATTATGATTATTATAAAGTATTATTAAATTACATTGTGAACTGCATAAATACAGTGAGGGAAAAAAGTATTTGATTCCTTGCTGATTTTGTACGTTTGCCCACTGACAAAGAAATTATTAGTCTATAATTTTAATGGTAGGTTGATTTGAACAGTGAGAGACAGAATAACAACAAAAAAACTGAAAAACGCATGTCAAAAATGTTATGAATTGATTTGCATTTTAATGAGAAAAATAAGTATTTGACCCCTCTGCAAAACATGACTTAGTGCTTGGTGGCAAAACCCTTGTTGGCAATCACAGAGGTCAGACGTTTCTTGTAGTTGGCCACCAGGTTTGTACACATCTCAGGAGGGATTCTGTCCCACTCCTCTTTGCAGATCTTCTCCAAGTCATTAAGGTTTCGAGGCTAACGTTTGGCAACTCGAACCTTCAGCTCCCTCCACAGATTTTCTATGCGATTAAGGTCTGGAGACTGGCTAGGCCACTCCAGAACCTTAATGTGCTTCTTCTTGAGCCACTCCTTTGTTGCCTTGGCCGTGTGTTTTGGGTCATTGTCATGCTGGAATACCCATCCACGACCTATTTTCAATGCCCTGGCTGAGGGAAGGAGGTTCTCACCCAAGATTTGACGGTACATGGCCCCGTCCATCGTCCCTTCGATGCGGTGAATTTGTCCTGTCCCCTTAGCAGAAAAACACCCCCAAAGCATAATGTTTCCACCTCCATGTTTGACGGTGGGGATGGTGTTCTTGGGGTCATAGGCATCATTCCTCCTCCTCCAAACACGGCGAGTAGAGTTGATGCCAAAGAGCTCCATTTTGGTCTCATCTGACCACAACACTTTTACCCAGTTGTCCTCTGAATCATTCAGATGTTCATTGGCAAACTTCAGACGGGCATGTATATATGCTTTCTTGAGCAGGGGGACCTTGCGGGTGCTGCAAGATTTCAGTCCTTCACGGCGTAATGTGTTGGCAATTGTTTTCTTTGTGACTATGGTCTCAGCTGCAATGAGATCATTGACAAGATCCTCCCGTGTAGTTCTGGGCTGATTCCTCACCGTTCTCATGATCATTGCAACTCCACGAGGTGAGATCTTGCATGGAGCCCCAGGCCGAGGGAGATTGACAGTTATTTTGTGTTTCTTCCATTTGCGAATAATCGCACCAACTGTTGTCACCTTCTCACCAAGCTGCTTGGCAATTGTCTTGTAGCCCATTCCAGCCTTGTGTAGGTCTACAATCCTGTCCCTGACATCCTTGGAGAGCTCTTTCGTCTTGGCCATGGTGGAGAGTTTGGAATCTGATTGATTGATTGCTTCTGTGGACAGATGTCTTTTATATAGGTAACAAGCTGAGATTAGGAGCACTCCCTTTAAGAGGGTGCTCCTAATCTCAGCTCGTTACCTGTATAAAAGACAACTGGGAGCCAGAAATCTTTCTGATTGAGAGGGGGTCAAATACTTATTTCCCTCATTAAAATGCAAATCAATTTATAACATTTTTGACATGCGTTTTCTGCATTTTGTTGTTGTTATTCTGTCTATCACTGTTCAAATAAACCTACCATTAAAATTATAGACTGATCATTTCTTTGTCAGTGGGCAAACGTACAAAATCAGTAGGGGATCAAATACTTTTTTCCCTCACTGTACATACATCTCAGAGCGTTTTATGGAAATACATTTTATGTAAATTCCTAAGACTGACATTGGTCGTATGTTGAACTTATTGCACCCCGTCCGTAGTCAACTCCTTTGTTCTGAATATCTTTGTGTCTGATTGTGTCCTAATGTTCAATGTCCCCTCGAGTACTGTCAGCCTTAATGGGTGGTCGCTAACAGCATTCTCCCCAACAGACAAATATCCCCCGAATTGCCTTAACAGACTGTCGGGGCAAGTCGTGCTAGCAAACACCTATGAAGGCCAGCATGACACACACGAGGGGGTGGGTTGCTAACACCACGCCCGGCCGCCTTTTCTCCCTAGTGTTGATGTTTACACACCGCACTAGGTGTTCATTTGAGGCTGAGTCGATCTAGGGGAGGCCCAGGACCGCTTCAGATAATCGTCATTGGTATTTCCCGTGAGCAGGAATTGAACTCGGCTGACCAGGTTCGGAGCGCAGCGCGCTAACTGCTGCACCACCGCTCCCCACTCTGTAACTCCGTGTCCACCCCCACGCCTCGCTCCTCCGTGTCGTGACGCCCGGATACGCTCTTGATTTATGAGACGGTGTGATTTAGGACGGAGGTAAATTATTATTTTTTTTATTTCGTGATTTGCGAGTGGCGTTCTCCGAGTTACTTGTTTGCACCTCCTTGGAGCGCGGTGCTTCCCCCAGAGGACGTAAATCAGCACGGCGATCGACGTTGGTGAAACCCCCTGCCCTGCCCTGCAGGCTCCTGTGAGCTGAGGTGGTCCGGGTTGCAAGCCCACCTGGGAGTAGCGCTCGAGTCAAAGTACGTTTAGTTGTCCAGCAAAGCCTCGGCGAGTCTCTATATGTATTTATGATAATCCAGAACAGACCGTACAACGCTTAAACGACGCAGTGCCCGATCTACAAATACGAAGGAGACCTCACAGCGATAGCACTACTCCGCTACCCGTGACGCGGTTGTCTGGCCTGACCACCTGAATGTGACATTGTCGTTGCTGCAGCTATATCGGAAGAAGAATACGCATGTTCAGCAGGCTCCTGCGTTGAAATGTTTTGTCAATTACTTTTTGTTTTAAGCGACAAAACAAACAAGCAGACAATATGCCTATCCTCACATATTGATCAAAACGTTTTTGTTTACACAACTCTGCAGCCACATGGCCCTCTGGGAGTGCACAACTTAAGCAGTATTGGTTGAGCAACAAGAATACCCTGTACCGATGTCAACGCACAGCACACAGGGTTGCATCAGCAGTCAGCTTTGCTTGAATCAATGCTCGCGAACTGCTGTATGTGTACAGCGTAGGCAAGCACCCTCTTCTGTTAAACATGGGCCCTATTTTGACACGAAACTATGCATGATGTGGAACACAAACACAGAATAAGCTTGAGCTTCGTTGTGGAGAATATATAAGCAGACTATACGCCCCCCTCACTTGTCCATCACTCCACATTAAGGGTTGACGAAGATAATTTATTATTCTAATTTTAAAGCATGTTTCTCTCTCTCAATAACGGGGCTTCAAATTAATGTAGGAGAGTCGTGTGCGTAGAAGTATGAATCGATTGATTAACAAGGCCGTAATTCAAGCCCTATTACCTAATGTTTTTTGTACGTACCAATCTACATATTTGTTTAAATAACCATCGAGGCTGTTCTTTTTTTTGTGCTACCACGAACATCAATAACAACAACCAACCCACACAGCCATTTGTCGAGTCATGAATCATGGAAAAGTATTATTAGAGACTGAAACGACAAGAACAAAAATAATAATGGCCAATTTAAGAGCAGCGCAGTGTGGCGCCGGACTAGGTCCGTACGTTTGTTTATGAGTTATATTTTTTTAAATGTTAAACTGTGACCGGCATTAACATGCCTTCTCCGCGACATAGCACCGTGGTTCGATTCCATTTCAGAAGCGATTTCGTTCGCAAAAAACCACACACACACGCAGCACCGCGCAAGCAATAAAAGGCGAAAGAAAGGATTTGAATTTCCAGTAAAGAGCACAGCGAAAGTTCACAATTTCTGAAAATAACCGCACATGAATGCGTTTCCCTTTCCACTCCCTCCCGCTCGACAATGACTCTGGTTCTCTATATTTGTTGAGTCGTGGGTGCGCGCGCGCGCGTGCGTCCGTGCGTGCGTCAGAAGGGACCCTATCATTCCCCCGTCGATTTAAACGGGACAAAAAGATTCTTGAAAATCGCCACCTTCGCAGCAGCCTCGGCCCGTGTCGCATTGCTCGCCCGCGGTCCGCACAAGAGGCGGCCTTGTTCCGCGGCGTCTCCCTCGCCACCCACGGCCGCTCCACATCGCCCCCCCCCCCCGCCGCTCCACATCGCCCCCCCCCCCCCCCCCGCCGCTCCTCCTCCACATCGCTCTGCCCGCTGTCGTTTCTCTGCGGAGATGACATCATTCGTGCGCTGAGAAAGTAACCCCCCAAACCCCCCCCCCCAACAAATATCGTCAGCCAGAAATAAAGGGGGGTCGGGGGGGGGGGTACTGCTTTTGTAGGGTACCCCCCCCCCACTTCCTCCCCCCACCCTCAGACAGACAATGCGATGGTCTCCCAGGGGAGGTCTGCATTTCTTGCTTTCGTGGGGGGAAGGGTTTCGCTCTCCAAAATAGCCACGAAGAAAGTTAGAATGCTTTACAGATAACAAACGTTCGGGATTATGACAGCGCATAAAAATGTGGTAATTTTGCTCGTTATCAATTTGCCTCGGAAAGTGGCAGTGGATACGTCCAGGAAAAGAAACTCCATTGCTAAAAAAACGATAGTATGGATTTGTTCCTACAAATCCATACTATCGTTTTTTTGGGTCAGATCACGTAAATATACATGTGTCGTTAAACCCGCCACCATCCGACACAGCCAACTAGTAAGGTTTGTCACGTAAACAGAACATGCCAATTCGTTACTAGTACAGTACACCGGTTTGTTGGAGAGTAAATTCACAACATTTATAATTTAGAGTAAATCCACAACATGCATTCATATGTATTTTGAATCATTTGTCACGCAAGCCTACCTGTTAAGGAACAAATCCTGCGTTCTTATATAAAGCTATTTACGTGGTATTATTTTGTTTCATAGTTTTAATCGGGTTGGTGTATATTTCAAAAATAAAACACACTCTTTCCTCGAGGTCTCAAAGTGACGCAGGGTTCAGGGACGCCGATCTGGCATTGACGAGATGCCAGGATTCGAAGGTGGCACTTCCAGCTGCCCAATGTTCAATTGTGAGTTGATTGTTTCCTCTCCATCACCAATAACTCCACCATCCTATCATTTTTTATCGCATTATTTTGCCGAAATTCCAGCTGCCATAATTAAAACAACGATCAGTTTTACGACCGTGCAAACAACTATTCTCACGAGTAAGGTGGTTCAGAAAGTGCACACTCTCGGGTGTGGATTCAGAAGTAGTTCTGTGAAATATTCTTCTGTGGGCCACCCTCCACCAAGGGATGATGCACTTCTCAATGTGATCATTGATCATTTATACTTTATCCCATGGGATGACAATTGGAATAAACTTGGTAAAAAGAGAAAAAATATATGAAGATAATAATATATTTTTCTTCACAGGGACACTTCCCACGAGGGCAGTGGCAACAGAATAGCCAGTGGGAGCAACATAGGAAAGAGATGCATCGCTTTACAAAGACCAATCTCCGCAGCGAGGGTGCAGGAAAATCTGGAGCAGCCAGGGGTGTCTAGTGCCGAGGCCTCCCGTATGTATCTTCAACAGCGGAGACCAAAGCGAATGTGACAATACCATCGCTCTTACTCTACATCACACTATCCCTTTATGTCTGCACATGTGAAGCAGAGGCATTGCTTGAAGCATTGGGTGCTTTTTCCCCCATTCAATTATTTTTGTATCAGTTGTCACCAGCTCTTGAGAACACGTTTTTTTTTCGGTACAATGTTTTCAAAACACTTTTTTAAAAATCCACTGAAGGCTATCTCGCTTAAAACGTGGAGAGAGAAACCCCTGTTTTCAGTGATGTACTTTACCATCCTCATTATCAGCGGTGATTAATCCACTGCTGGATGAAGGCTTCCCCCAAGCCGTCGCCATCTCTCGTAGTCCTACGCTGTGACGATCGGCCTGTAGTTCCTGCACACAAAGTGATTTCATCGCTGCATCTCCGCGTTGGACGTTAGGTTCCCTCCAATATTCTCGACCATCATGGTGGTGCTTTACAAACACGTCTTGGTTTATGTTTCGTTTATGTAAAAATGTTGACCTCCCATCAGAGCCATCCCTAGGGTAGCGGCGAACCGGGGTGACCTGCCTCCCATGATGCACTTCTGCACGAACAAATGAACACCCTTCTATTCAAATCGGGCTACGGACCCATTTTTGATTGCTTAAGGATTTGTTTGCTACTCAATCTGTTCCCAAAAAGAAAATCTTCATACTGTGTATCTTTTAATAACTGTTCATTCGTCAATGATCTTCAATTAATGGATGAGCGTGGCTAATAAGCCTATGACCAATTTACCCAGAATGCACCCATTCTCGTCGTATGGTGGAAGCTAAGCGGGTTGGAGCCTGGAGAGTGCTTTGAAGGGTGTCCACCATGCCCAGTGCATTGTTAAAGGGGCTGCTTCAGGGGTAGGCGGCAGGCAGCAGAGGGCACTGCAGCAACATCCAATGTTGTACTGTATTCTCCCACGCCTATGCTCCCCGCTTTCACAAGTATCATGAGGTTTGGTGAAATAAACCGGAGGACCCATACGGCACAGGGAAGCCCTTATTCAGCAGTGGACTGACAAAAAGGTCCGTACATTTACACCACATGCAATGGCTAACGGATAATAAGCTCCGTCCGATGTCACACCCGCGCCAAACCAAGAGAGACCACGTGTGCTCGAGCACAATTCGCCGCTTTCTATGTTAGCATTGCACGCAAAACAACAAGGACGGGGAATCAAAAAAAAACTCCCTCCCTCCCCGCTCCCGTCAATCCGCGCCGTGAACTCGTGTTGGGGGCCGTGGGGGCTGTCGTGCTGCGGCAAGGCTGGGTCGGACGAGCCAGGGGGGGACTGTCCCCTGCGGGGGTTGGTACCTGTCGGCGCGGTATGTTACCCGGAGGTGGCCGGATTCGATGAACTGTGCGAAATCTCACGCCTGACCCCCCCCCCCCGCCCCCCGCAGCTGCCTGCCGGCGCCCATAAAACGCTCACACGGCTAATGACGAAGCCAGCACCTGCGCTGCACCTCCGTCGCCTCCCGTTGAGTGAAAAGTTGATGTCATCTGTTAATATCCCATGTTGGAAAGGATTTGGTGATGCGGCTCCATTTCGCTAGTGGTACACAAGCACAAATAACACGCAAAACAATCTCGACACGTTTGTCAAAACCACTGACTATATGCTTTGTTGGAGAGACGGGAATAGAAACACGCGCGCCTAACGCGAGTGCACGCGTTTGTGACACACATTTCTACGAAATAGAGGTTGGCATCATCGCACTGCCTTGCACTCAGCTCAATATTCTTCTTGTTTTTAGTTCTCTCCCCTCTCTCAAAAATGTAGATTCAAACTTTTTTCTGGTTTTTAAAGAAAGAGAAAACTCGTTCTCCGCGGCGCGCGACACTCGGTTAGCAGTGGCAGCACGACGCCCACAAAGATATTCCTGCGCCCCTACGGACTCAGCCATGCGGGCTCGGCCTCTATCACGGGAACGGCCCGCTCACCACCCCCCCCCCCCCTCTGCTAACAGGGCTATCCATCATCCGGGGCCGGCACTCCGGTGGTGCTGCGGGGCGACTCCGCGCCGACTCAGGTGCGTGCACGCGGGCGTTGCGTACCTCGCGCACGGCCAACGGCCGTGGCACGCCCTGACGATCGGCAGCAATTCCCACGGCGCGGTGCAAGGAAATGCGCCCCCGGGGGGAAGTGTACGAGAGGGCGCGTACGGGCAGCGCCGAGCGCAACCCTCGGGGGTTTGTAGCTCCAGAGCCACGCAATGCAGGGCGAGCTTTGCTCTTTATTTTCTGTGTGTATATATAGATGCACGAAGCGGAAATTGCTCAACGGCAGTGTCACGCGTCCGTTAAAATGCTGCCACGACTGACTTTTTAACCTGAAAGTCTCAATGTGAGACCAAGAATCTCTGTGTAAGCCTGTAGGTCTCTATGTAAGCCTTTGGGTGTTTTACGTGAGTGGGTCTCTTACGGGAGTGTGTGGGTGTCCGTGTAAGCCTCTGGGTGTCTATGTGAGTTTCGGGGTCTCTATGGGAGCTTTTGGATCTCTATGCATGTCTCAGTCTATGTGGGAATTTGCGGGTCTCTATGTAAGCCTCTGGGTGTCTATGTAAGTTAGTTTCTATAGGAGTTTTTGGGTCGCTATTCGTATAAGTTTCTGGGTTTCTACGCGAGTGTCTGGGTCTGTATGGGAGTTTTTGGGTCTCTCTATAAGTATTTGGCTCTCTATGGTTGTTTTGGGTCTCTATGTGAGTAGCTGGGTGCTTGCCAAGCGCTATCACACGGAGATTAGGGCAGGACAAGGCGCTGAATTGATTACCTGACAGATTTACTGCCTCGGTGCCAGATTAGGAGTGAGCTTGAATCAGTGCCATTTTGTCAGATTCACCTTGGCCAACACCCAGCTGCCCAGGAGGCTCACTGAAGCACAACTTCAAGGCTTCTCTACTGCTTGCCACGGTGAGCCAAAGAATGAGGACAGACACCCTAGCGAGGACCTTCCGTCACTGTCCAGCAGTTGCCAGGCATCCATAACCGGGCTATTTATGAATCGCTTAATACAGTAAATACAGGACTGCGAAAGATAGTGAGGCTTGGGGAAGCCTTCATCCAGCAGTGGATAGATATTGGCTACTGATGATGAATACTTAGGGAGGCCTCACTGAGTGTCACGGCTTACTGAAGAGAAATCCTGCTAAATTGGGATATTGGACCATTACCATCGATTAGTGGTTGACTGCATGTGCTTTGTGCGGGATGGATTTGTTGTACCTTGAGAAAACAATTCGCCATCCATAAATACGAGGGGGGGATGGGCGATAATCAGCGCTGCCATCACCTGAATATCTTGCAGCCCTACGCCTACAACACCTGGCAAGCCCCCAGTGGTCACTGATCCAATTACTAACCCAGGCGTAGCTTTGGGAGTGGAATGGCATCGGGTGCATTGTGGTAATTTCGTCTTAGGCAAAATGAAGAAAGCTAATACATCAATTTAATTTGTATTCATGTCAAAGCTCAATCAACCTGCGGGCTCTCCGTGGGGTCTATGAGTGGATGGCTGATGGCAGGGCCCAAAGGAAGGAGAGGAAGGGAGCCCAGAATATATCGCTGGCTTGAGGCCCAGGAAAGCCTCGATACAAGCCTCATTATAAGCACCTTGAAGTAGGTTTGAAAGTCCACAAAACACACTTAATAAATATTTTATATTACGTACTATAAAATGCTTTTCACAAATAATCCACAGCTGATGGGCTGTTAGCGATTTATTTGAAAATGCTTGTGGGGGGGGGGGGGGGGGGGGACCTGGAATATGATTTTGGACCAAACAGTGGTGGAAGTTCCGCTTGTGTTTGAGTGCCGAAATTGCGTTTTCACGTCTGGTTACTATATATATACTGCATTGCTATTTTTTATTCACAATATAGTCGCTAATATTTTTCAGCTTGACATTATGAATTCCCTGAGCTCTACCATTAGGCATCGGGCAAGAGATGACATCATTGTTAAGTGCAAGGATTCCATTATTGATTTACAACAGTTACATTAGACTACATCACCGCCTTCCCCACAACCCCCACCCGATCCTTCACCCCCACTCGCACCAAACTCCCTACCGCCCCCACCGGGAGTTGTCTTTTTTTTTCATTTCAATTCTGAACAGTGAGCAACCACTTTGGTAACCACATCCATCCTTCCTCTACAGACCACTTTCATCACCCTTCCTCACCACGACCACCACCAATCACCACCTCATCGCCACACATGCCTCGCCCCCAGATTCCATCAGCCCATCAGCCTTTGTCTCATCACACGTGCAACTGAAGCTGCCCCCCCCCTCTGCCTTTCCCGTCGCTGGCTCCTACCCACCGCCCCCCTTCCCGAGTCTGCCCATGGAACATGTGAAAGAGGGCACTTGACTCTACAAATCCTCGGCCCTCGAGGGAAGGCGCAAGAGAACACAATGCCCGCGCTTGGCACCCTCGCCCACACGTCGCATAACCCAGTTGGGCGTGAACTCGTCGAAAATGGTTTTCACGGAGGTGGCCGAGTGGCTCACCGGTCAGATACGCAGAGTCGGTACTGCTGAAGACCCTACGTTCGAATCCAGGTCTCATCCTCCTGTGAAAAAACCTGGGTCCTCAAGTGCGGCGTATTGCATTGGTGGACTCGGCGTGGTCATCAATGACTGCACACAAAAAAACAGCCGTCTTATATCTGTGTTTTGCTTAACCTGCTAAAATGCCAACAGAGAAGTAAACGCTTTAAAAAATAAATATTTGACCGTCATGCGATGGACGTTTGTCTGTGGCAGGACGCGTGGGAAACGTGTTCCCTCGTGTGAATGTAACGGTCGCTTGAAAGGGCTCTCAGAAGTCGTTCTGCGATATCTCCTTCCTACGGATCATTCTCGAGCGCAAGGGGTGGTGCACTGCTCTGCGAGGATTCCAAATGGAAACTTTGACGTCATGACATGACGTCAAGAACCCAAAAGGAAGAATATCGTTGTAAAAACAAATGTGTTTATAAAAGAGCGCTGAGATCGGAATAACAGTTGAAATGCAGAGTACCTCCTAAGAGCAGGAACAGAGGGGCTAATTGAGAGTCTTGTTTAGCTGCGTATAAATCAAGGGCCATTACCCAACACATTGGCCTGTTTTATATATTAATCGTTTTTATTCTAAGACCGATTAAATGACAAATTAGTGTTTTAATGCACCACTGCCAAAGCAACCCCTTAATGCGGTATGTTTTATACTCTCTGGTTCTTTCGGTAAAGTCACGTAGGTATAAAATAAACTTACGTGACTTTACCGAAAGAACCAGAGAGTATGGATTCATGCAGTCACGAAAGCTTCAAATCTAGGTATGTGTTTTGTTTAGTCAGTTTGCTTTCACTGTAGTAGCCCCCCCGCCATCCCCACTAATAAACGTAACACAGTACATGAGCTTTGCCGCAGAATATTTTTGTTACCATAAACATGGGGGGAGGGGGGGGGTGGGATCCCCAGTACTTGGGAAGCTCGTGAGAGGCATTTTTAATTCCCAAGGCCCCAGTCTCTTCTGTGGCCGCGTCCTTCCCCTGGAGACCTTTGACTCACCAGCCCTGTAATGGCCCCCGTTATGGCCCCCGTTACAACACAAAAAAAGTGGCAATTGTGTAATTGACAATACACAACGCTTCGGCTCTGCCAAACCGCCCACTTGCTTCGACATGTGCCTTGTGTGTGTGTGTGCGTGGGCATAGCTATGTGTGTGATCATTATTGTTGTTGTTGAGAATCTAAACGTGCGTGTGTGTTCGTGCGTGAGCCTTTGTTGTTCGGAGTGGTGCAATGAGCCTCAGGAACCCGGCGACCTGAGTTCGACATCTTGAAGGTTTCCGCGTGCGACGTAATTGCGAGTTGCGAACGCGTCCATGTACAACCCGCACATTGAGATGCTTTGCGGCATATTTGGGATACGCAGAATGGCGAGACACGCATCACATGGCGTGGGAGGCATGCGGTGTCTGGTCCTGTTCCGGGACCCGGAGAAAAATCCACGCGACCACGGGGAGAGAGAGAGACAATCAAACTCCAACTATAGAGCAGCAGGCGTCAGTGTCCTGCATACCAGTCGAGGTAGTTAACGTCTCTTACAGCGAAGGTGTGTGTGGGTAACTGAAAGATCCGTCCCGCATGCTCATGCCCACACAGTTCACTGACTCCACGCCCTGCTCAGATCAGCGGCGTGGGTGGACTTGGTGATACCAAGCCGCCGATTCTCGCCTCCGAGGCCACAGCGTGCATGGCTCTGCTCCCAAACCTGATACGCAACCACAAGACACATTCCTACTACGCCCACAATTACTGGGTTTCCCATTCACATATATTGGTTTTTTTAAATATTAGAATAGGTGTTTTTTTATTACAAAGTTAACTTAGAACGTATGTTTTCGTAGCTAATGCAACTATCCGTATTTGCTGTCGGGACAGGCGACGTGGTAGTTTTATGCAAGACTAGCTGTACTACCCGGCTTCGCCCGGGACTTGGATTCACCACACCCGGCTGCCTTTGTTTCCCCAGTGGCGATGTTCACACACCACAGCATTTACTCGTTTGAGGCTGAGTCGACCTAAGGGAGGCCCAGGACCGGTTCAAATAATCGTCACCGGTGGTGGCCGTGAGCGGGAATCGAACTCGGGTGGCCGGGTTCGTAGCGCGGCGCGCTAACCGCTACACTACAATGCGTTACGCTTCCACGTGCGCGGGTCACGTGACAGATTTTTACGTCACAGCTCACTTGCAGTACAAAAAAAATATGCATTATTGAGCTTCCCCCCCCCCCCCCCCCGAAAAAAAGTGTATTTTTATAATGTTTGCATGGTGTACAGTCTGTAAAGTACCCACATGGCAAATTTGCAGTTTGTTGCATGTCGGAAAGTACGCTAAACATTTTGAACAGACACACATATTCACAACTTTGCCTTTTATATATATGGAGATGTATCGCCGTTATCCCCTCCACCACCCGGCAAGAATCTTATGTTTACAAAGATGTTATTATTTATCCGTGCCACTGTGTTGATCAAATTCTGACCAATAAATCCCCTCAACGGTGGTTTAATATTTTTTTATGATTGAATTTAACATCAACAGCAACCTCCGACCTTTTGCTCAAACTCCGTTGAGCGTATCATGTGTATATTGATTTCAAATTCTCGCGTAAAAAGCGTAAGCTTTGTCATGATAGAAGAGGAGATCTGTCAGAATTTGATCAATACGTTGGCACGGATAAATATAGTAATAATAATAATATCTTTGTAAACGTGACAATTGTGTCGGTTGTTGGAGGGGGGGGGGGGGGTTAGAACTTGGCATGAAACTACGTGGTCTAACCACAACACAAATGTGGATTTGAGGGAAAGTTGTTTGAAAAATGTATAGTATTGGCTTAAAATGTACCCTGTTCTGCAAGTGAACACAATTCCAATCTGTACGTCCATTAGGATGTGGTGAATGAGTTTTAAGTCGAAGTGAGTTGTAAGTGATAGATTTTACGCAATCAAAGACAGTAATATATGAGGACACTGCTGTAAAAATGTGTAAAACCCACTGAGTTGGGGTGCTGGTCCACAGGGGGGGTGGGGGAGCATCCATTATTTTTTGAAGGTCTCCCTTTAAAGTGTTCAAATGTTAAAGTGAGATTACAGAAGAGATACAGGAGAGAGCGAGAGAGAGAGAGAGTTGTGGTGAGGACGCAAGAGATAAGGAAACTAAAAAAGTAGAGACATCGTGAGATGAGAGAAGAGAGATGGAAATAAAAACAGAGATTCAAGAGATTAGCTTCCTTTATCATGATCATTAGCGTGTATTTGCCGATGTGTTCATAAATCCAAGGCCCCTTGAGCTACTTGGGCCCCTAAGCTTTGGCTTTATTTGTTTAATCCGAGCACCTACTATCGAATTAGTAATCCTCATTTTTATCTTTATAGATCAGCGCGCGTTGGTTCATGAAATGCCGACGATGTCCGCCACCAGAGCGGGTTTGTGTGCACGCCGAATTGAGCGAGAATTCTGAATTCCTTCACGCTGAGCACGCTGATCGATGTGGCTCGGGTACTTCGACCGACAACACCTCGGCAATTTACAACGCAATGTTTTTTTGTCGTATTTTGCCCCTCAGACACCGGGGGGGGGGGGGGGGGGGTGGGTGTGGGTGGGTGTGGGTGGGCTCTTACGGAGACATTCCCAACACGTAAACCAGTTTCACGCGTTCAAAATGAATAAAATAAAAATCGCTAATTACAACTGTGAACGGGCACCTACGAAAATGCAAATCCCCCCTTCCCTAATAAACCGCTGATGATTATTTGAAGGGATGCGTGGTGATGCGTGACAAAACGCCACTCCCGTCAATTCCCGCTTCGCCCCTGAAATCCCCCGCCCGTAATCAATCCTGCACGCCGCCCTTCAGCGGGATGATTAAACGGTTGCTCGTTTTGATTAAAATCACGGAGTGTGTGTAGTGGGAGGGGAGCGGAGATTTCTTTCCCTTTCTACCCATTTTTGTTTGCGCGCACCGCCACGGCGCTGCATCGCGGCTGTCGCCACAAACGGGGAGTGTGTGTTGGGTGGGAGAGTGAGAAGCACCATCGGAGTGTGTGTTGGGTGAGATGGCGAGAAGGACCATCGGAGTGTGTGTTGGGTGGGAGAGTGAGAAGGATCATCGGAGTGTGTGTTGGGTGGGAGAGTGAGAAGGACCATCGGAGTGTGTGT
This sequence comes from Petromyzon marinus, assembly GCF_048934315.1. Taxonomy (NCBI): domain Eukaryota; kingdom Metazoa; phylum Chordata; class Hyperoartia; order Petromyzontiformes; family Petromyzontidae; genus Petromyzon; species Petromyzon marinus. The sequence goes on from NC_133677.1 coordinate 2,131,961, forward strand.
TGGGTGGGAGAGTGAGAAGCACCACCGGAGTGTGTGTTGGGTGGGAGAGTGAGAAGGACCATCGGAGTGTGTGTTGGGTGGGAGAGTGAGAAGGACCATCGGAGTGTGTGTTGGGTGAGATGGCGAGAAGGACCATCGGAGTGTGTGTTGGGTGGGAGAGTGAGGAAGACCATCGGAGTGTGTGTTGGGTGGGAGAGTGAGAAGGACCATCGGAGTGTGTGTTGGGTGGGAGAGTGAGAAGGACCATCGGAGTGTGTGTTGGGTGGGAGAGTGAGAAGGATCATCGGAGTGTGTGTTGGGTGAGAGAGTGAGAAGGATCATCGGAGTGTGTGTTGGGTGGGAGAGTGAGAAGGATCATCGGAGTGTGTGTTGGGTGAGAGAGTGAGAAGGATCATCGGAGTGTGTGTTGGGTGGGAGAGTGAGAAGGACCATCGGAGTGTGTGTTGGGTGGGAGAGTGAGAAGCACCATCGGAGTGTGTGTTGGGTGGGAGAGTGAGAAGGACCATCGGAGTGTGTGTTGGGTGAGATGGCGAGAAGGATCATCGGAGTGTGTGTTGGGTGGGAGAGTGAGAAGGACCATCGGAGTGTGTGTTGGGTGGGAGAGTGAGAAGCACCATCGGAGTGTGTGTTGGGTGGGAGAGTGAGAAGGATCATCGGAGTGTGTGTTGGGTGAGATGGCGAGAAGGATCATCGGAGTGTGTGTTGGGTGGGAGAGGAAGGAGGCGACTGGGGGGAGGTTGGTGAGGCAGAGTCGCTGGACACGGACAGAATTGTACGCCGTAGCCCACAGCGCCCGCTGCGACAATTAGACATCTTTTCTCTTCGGTGTCTATTAACTCCGCGCCGCCTCCCCATGTTACGTGACACTGCAATTATCATTAGGCGGCTGGAATAAACCGTGAGACGTTTGCCCCTGCGGAAGCACCCGTGATGTGCTGGGCATGGCCACGTCGAGCCGCTCCCGGACAAGCTGACGCCGTGGAACAAATTTCCCTCCTCTCGCCGGCGTCCTGTGACGAATCTCCCAAGTCGACCGCGTCCTACATGGAGAGAGCCCCGACGGGATCTCTCCATCCCTCTCCACTGCAACGCCCCCGGCCGCAAGTTCACTTCGCTATAGCTCACCAAACTCCATCAGCCGATCGCTCGTCGATCAGTTGGTTACTCACCCGTGGTCCGGCTCGATCACCTGATCACTCGCTCGTTCAACCGCTTGCTGATATTTCCAGTCTAACTCAATCAAGCCCTCGCACGCTCGCTCACACGCTCGCTCAATCGGCCCTCTCAACATCTCTCACTCACTGCCTGGGATCCAATCACCCTGAATTCCCCCCATCTCCACCATACCTGCTGCAATCTCACCGGCCCGAGAAGCTAAGCAGGCAACAAACGCCCGCGACAAACGCATCGTGCCAGACCCCACGATATAACCCCCTGGGCTTCCACACGACCAGGAAAACACGTGGTTGTTGACAATCGATCGCGTCGGCGCATCGAACGGGAGATGAAACCCATCCCATGCGCAGACGACTAAAAACACCAAAAAATAGCCTCAAACTGTGACTGCAGATGCCTGTTTCGAACAACGGATCACACCCTTACCCGATGCCCTGTGAGATATTTCAACGGAAGAAACGCTGAAACACACTCGGCCGCTGGTAATTCCGTTATCTGGCTAAATAACCGGGACCGAAGTATTTATATTTGCTATTCGTCTTAATTTACCCATAAACAAGAGGAATAAGGGACAGCAGGCCTGAACCTGTTTAGTAGTCAGATGCGAGACTGCTTGGTTACTTGCAGATGGTGTTAGCTTGGACTGCAAAATGTCAGTACTGTACTGTAATGCATTACTGAATTTGTCCGTGTGGAGCTTCGCGTGTCACCCCCTCGGCAAAAGTTGGGTTTTCTCCGAGTACCCTGGATTCCTACCACACAGAGCCAAACACTCAGTTTGTTGGAATTGGGCAAACGTGACAATGCGGCAGGTCCCTCGTTAAAACATCACATTGAGGCTCGGCGTGCCTTTCCGGTATAAATAAAGGAACGCACTTTTATTATTATTAGTATCACCATTCCATCCAGTGTGGTAGTGAAAGGCCACAAGGGAGCCAGCTTCACTCAACACAGCAGTGAGTCTGGTTCTGGCAAGCACTCAAAGTTTTGGGACAATTCAACAGCGTGAGTAATTTGTTTGTAATGGTCTTCGACGTTTGTCGCGATTTTGGCACACAATGGCCCACTCTTGCTTTAAAAAGCAATGGGATAATACAAAAGTAGATTAGTAGGCAGCATTAATAGAGGCAAACCTAATCAGCAGCTATTGCTGGATGTAGACCTCCCAAAACCGCTGCCATCTCACGTGAGCGCGAGAGGTGATGATCCACCACATAACACATGGGCACGTGAGCTGACCTCATCCTCTCCGGCAAGTTTCATTCCTTAGCTGCCACTCCGTAATTATTCCTGACCACCGGCCATCGAATAAAGCGATATATCCTGTCCAGGCCCACACACATTTCCAAATATTTTAGGAGGTAATTTAACATATGAAGAGGATTACCAATGGTTGGCTATTTACATTTTTTGTGCTCACATATAAGCTCTGGACACGACACAGACACACAAAGACAAACATCCCCACGTTAACAGACTATAAGAATAGGTTTTACCCTTTCTGGCAATAAAACAGGTGGTCACATTTTAAAACACCAAACTGAAACCGTTTGCAAGGAATCATGTCTCCATTAACCACATGCTTGTGGTGAAAATGCAAACAAAAAACAAGATCTGATAGTATATGCATTGTCTTTGAAACGTATTGATCCACACCAGAGACATCTTTCTTTAGAGCCTCGTCTCAAACAGTGTTAGACCAGAGGACGCCAAAAGGCGAACAGCACAAAAACGTGGGTTTTGTAATTTTTTTAACCTATCGACGTGACTTTACCGAAAGAGCCAAAGAATAGTACTAAAACAATGCACTATCAGAAAACTGGGAGCTCGGGGTGAGCAGCTACATCATGGAACCTCGTAACACATCTTAACACAACTGTTTTATTGCCAGCAACGGTAAAACCTATTCTTATATTTTGATACTGCCAAGGGAGGTCCCGTGATGTTAACAGACTTTTGGGGAAAGTGCTGTTAGCGAGCACCTATGAAGGCTGCCACGGCACCCAATGGGGTGGGGTGAGGCTGAGTCGACCTAGGAGAGGCCCAGGAACAGTTCAATTTAACTCGGGTCACCGAGTTCGTAGCGCAGTGCGCGAACCATTGGGCCACCACTCACCCCACACACACAGACACACAAAAAGACAAATACACACTGAACACACAGGCTCCAAATCTCCAAGTGACTCCCGGCGTGAAACGTGAGCGCCACCAGCAGGGCTGAGTGTGAAAATTTAACCTCAACATAATCATGACCAATAACATGGACCACGTGTCTCAAACTCATATAGCGGTCACATTAGTCACTCACTACTATGATGAACCTTGCAATCTTAGTAAAATTTAACGCCACGACTAACAAAGGTGGCGAGTGATATCTGAACTCGTCCTGAGCACCCCACTTCTTTTGAGATGTTAACTACCTCGCCTGTTATACAGGAGGTCGTGGGTTTTCATGTTCTCCCCGTGGTCGTGTGGATTTTTCTCTGGGTCCTCCGATTTTCCCTCCACATGTATAAGCATGCGTTTAGAGTATTTGACTGCTATAAATTTCCACGTGATACGCCACTTCGTTGGGCTATCATTTGTGATGGCGAGGTTGCTTCTGAAAAAGAGCTGAATAGCTCAGTGGGATCTTAGCCGGTAAAATAAAACAAAATTGTTTAGTTTTAGTTTTTACCAACCAGTACGATGAAGTATGGTTAAATGAAGCCGAATGAGCCGCATAGATTGGGGAGGAGGCCATTAGTTCAGCAGTGGATTTACGAAGCAATACAGATTAATAATTCGATATACTCGCAGGGATTGCCTGCTTTCTGTACGCTTGAGCGTCAGTTATATGTGTACACCAATTCACGTGGCTCAATGGTGATGTGGGGATAGTATGGTTATAAGCTTGTTTCACGATATTTCAAGAAATGCATAGCATTAGGCCCGATCCTGTCCTCTAAGCTGAACTAATAAACCTTTGGCTGTAATTTCCGGGAACCCAAAGTGTGCAATTTAGTTTTTTTTTTTATTCAACATTCTAAGCATACGGTATGCTTAACTATGTCTGTACCACGTGTCAGCTTTCTCGTCCTTCTGGAACATCGTCATTAGCGGTCACATTAGTCACTCAGTCAAACATTGTTTACAGTGCATGCAATGGACAAATACAAAATTGTGCACAGGTCACACATTCCTGTGGTCATCCTATGGATGGCCTCACCAGTCCATAGGAATGCATTATTTTCCACCGATGGCTCAGGGCAGTAACACAGGAGTTGAGCTCCACCTTTCTATTCTCATTTGAGTTATGGAAAAACGTTGACTTTTCGTTTGAGTCCCTTAAAATTAGATACGACATTTCGTCGCCCTTTAAAAAAACACTTTTAAAACAACCGGCTTCCTAGTCATTTTATAAAAGATTAACTAATTCATTTTCTCCTCCGATTAGCACGGTTGGCTACATGTGATGGGGAAAAAGTTCAACACACGTACGTTTACTCAACGAATGCACGCCACAGTCGTTTAATGATCAATGTCAAGTTTTGACACTGCGTAAAAATGAAATGGAAATTCCCCAATACTTTAACCTATTTAAGTGACTAAATTATTTGGTGACGATGTTGCTGCTGCTGCGTTGGCAGTGGTTCACGCAAGCACAATGAACCACAACAAACTCAACACATTCATCCATAACAACACAGTGGCCTTGAAATAAAATAAATCTACATAAACAGGTGACGTTTTGGGCAATGTTCCTTCTTCATGCGCTATGAAGAAATGCCACTGCCCGGCAAATGGTATCTACTCGAGTGAGTCGGGGCGTTCAGGAATGTGAGCCCCCCCCCCCCTCTCGGCCTGCGCCTTACTCCTACGAGTCGCGTGAAATCTCATTGCGGTATCGATGACTGGCCTATCCTTAGCACCAGGGCCCACGCGGGTTCACGCGGAGCCCACCGACCGCCGCAACACGTCGTGGCGCCTGTTCACGACGCGACACACAAAAATGCCCGCACTAAAAATGAGTTTCGTGACAAATTCCATTCCAGGGCTGCAGAGTCACCGACGTTGCAACAAAACAAAAATCCGAAACTGCACGCTCGTGATGAATGGCACTGTCCGACTGGAGGTTGTGAAATTGTGCGTGTTTACTCGTTTTTTTGTTAATACTTTAAACGACTTTTCTTCTTCTTTTACGTCTGAACAAAGGCGTGCTTTCATTCGTGTTAATCGAACGATGTCTCCTCCACCGATGGTAAGATATGCGCGCCCACGCAGCAATGGCTTCGGACACCCGTGACTTAGAATCTCCTCCACACACTTGAGCGAGTAAACACCAAGACGGTGCACGTGTCAAGAGGTCATTGCAGCCAATTCACGGAGAGTACGGAGCGTACTCGTCGGGTCTCGGGCAAGCCAAAAGCAGCATCGAGTCTGGTTCATGCTTAGATGGGAGACTGCCCTTAGAACGACACCACTTATTGTTGTGTGGGAGACTTGGACTGCAATGGCAACCAAGCCATCTCCGAGTAGAGAAACTGGTTATTGAATCCATGTGTGTGGAATATTTGAGTTTCATACCCTCGTGTGTTGTGAGTTTTCTCCAGGCACTCCGGTTTCCTCCCACACGCTTAACACGTATGGGCACCGCAATGAGATTGGGCAAACGTCTCAAATTTAGAACCCTCCTGAAAACGAGTCTTAAGGCTCGTTGATGCTTCCCTGAAAATATAGAAAGTGCATTCGATTTTTTATAACCTTTGGAGGGGCACTTTACCGATATTTGGTGAGCGTGCAAAGACCACTTATTAGAGCGGAATTTAAATAATATATCAATTAGGAGTGCGTGTGTGCCCACCAGCATGTGTTTTAACGGCCGTATAAATTGTGGGCTGTGTGCACCCCCCTTCCACCCCCCACCTCCCCCTACCCCCAACTTGAAATGGAGCCACGCTAACAATAGCTGCCATGCCTGTCTGTCTTTCATTACCAATCACCTGTCAGTGCTCCAAGCATGGTCGACTTGAACAACTGACAAACAGGCAGGGCGCTTTGTGTTATCCCGCTCACCCTTCCCGTGCATTAGCTGCTCACCTGCAGCGAGTGTCTGCAGCATGTGTGGTGGGCTGTCACCTGTTATTCGGAAGAACCGTCAGCAGAAGACACATGCGTGACACCTGCCGCTGACTCTTGCCTCCTAAACCTGCTCCCATAACCCCCCCCCCCCATCCAAAAAATGCGCCGAATGAGACTTTTTGTTTTTGAAATTTGTCAAATTTCCGAACCCCCTGAGTTGTGGATCTTTCCGCCCCCGGCTTCCACCTCCAAGCGACGAGGCCGCCTTGTTTGTTCACCATCTAAAAGATTTAGACCGCTGTTTTTATTGCCAAATGAAACTTACGGGCGCACCGATAATGTACACGTTTTTAATGTTTTCTCGGCACCTGCAAGGCTACAATCATCACGGCTATTACCGTAATCTCATCGTGGCTGTGCGCACCGTTGTCCCGAACGTGACCGGACTGGGCAGCCGTCACGAGACCGGGGTGCCCCCGCTTGCTTTCCTTTTCCGCGCCAACAAAAGGGCCCTTGAGGGTTCCCCGCCAGGGTCGGAGGGAGCCCACCGGCGTGCCGGATGTATCAAAACGGCGAGGAGGCTGCTCATCGATCAAGGTTCCCATGCCGTTGACGTTCGTCGCGGCGCGCCGAGTTGCCCTCGCGCGAGCCTTGTAATTTTCAAGACGGGCAATCAAAGCAGCAACCGCGCGCCATGCGAGCGTGCATCATGAATGGGGTGCCTATTCGCTCCTGCACGGAATACAATATTTCTTTGGTCGCCCAGTTAACCCACCCAACCCACCGGTCAGCCTCCTCACTGCATCCCCTCCCCCCCTTTGGTGTCAATCAGTGAGATGAGTGACAGGTCAGCAAAATGAAGGAGTGTTTTTTGATCCCGCTGCAGTGCAGGATGACTTTGTCCTTCCACAGCAGACTTTAACAAGTCTTAAACATCCTATTATGATGACAATAATCATGTCCTTTATTCACCCAGGAAAGCCTCGCTGAGTTTCAACATTCTTTTATTTCGTTAGGATATCAGCCAGTTTCGTTAGTATTCTTGGTTCTTTCGGTAAAGTCACGTAGAAGGGAAACAATAAAATAATAAAAATATGAAAAACAATAAAATTCTCACGACGTTTCGACTGCAACACAAGCAATCATCAGGTGTGATGATCATCAGGTGTGATGATGATTGCTTGTGTTGCAGTCGAAACGTCGTGAGAATTGTATTGTTTTTTAATATTTGTATTATTTTATTGTTTCCCTTCTACGTGACTTTACCGAAAGAACCAAGAATATGAATCCTTGCAGTCACGAAAGCTTTAAATCAAAATTTAGTTTCGTTAGTGTTTGGCAAATGGCAGGAAGCGAGAGTATCCAAAGAAATATACTACAAACACACGCGAAGGTGACACTAAAAACTCCACGCACTTAGATGTAATGCTCCATCGCTGAAGTGCCATATCCTGGCCACCTCACATCCTGCGGCAGGTAAACCTAAGGGGTCCACAACATGTGCCCCCAAAATCACATCTGCAATGAATACACAACACGTCTCCAGCGGCAGATCCAAGGGGTGGAGGTAATGGGGGCAATCGCCCCCAGCCCCCCACTGTGAGACTCCAAAAACTGCTATTTTATGGATATCTAAAGCAGAGAAAATTAACTGAATGTCGTTTTATTGTTATTAACGGAGGGCCATATTTAAAGTTGATGAAATGTCGCGACTGCGCCTCTCGTTGTGAGGTTTGTCGACCCGCTATGGACATTGCTCACCTGGCACACGACACGGCGATGTTCCACGCACGCACGTGGTCGTCCATTCACACGCCGCCGGGGTAGCACACAGCTCAAGGCATCGTGGGGAGGCGAGGGGAGAGGGAGGCCGCGCTGGAGGAAGCCTGCGTGTTTAGGATTCCTTTGCGGATGAGGTGGCATGGCTTTTGTGCGGTGTGACAGGACGCACTTAGCAGGTGATTTGCTGTGCAGGGAAGGCGACCGATAGTGCCGTGCGAATGCAGTATTGTAGTAGCATTGTGCGGCTTTCCTCCTGGTACATTGGGCAGCCCGCTTTGCCTTATCACCAAATCGGCCTGAATATGGTCCGGATTTCATCAGATCTCAAAAGCTGAGCAGGGTTAAGCCGAGTTCGTGCTCGGGTCGGTGACTGCCTGGAAAAGGCAGGCGTTATAGGTGTCCAGGAGATGGCAACAGAGGAGTGGATTCTGAAATCTAACTTTGCGGTGCTTTGAGTGTTACGCCCTTTTGTATGCGTGGGGTTTTTTTTCTGGGTACTCTAGTTGTATCCCTGGTCTCCGAAACTCTCTCACTTGCCGAACATGCCAATACCCTCATATATATTTAAAAAGTACTCAAGACTCTGTGAGTCTTTCCTGGATAAATAAAGACGTTATTATTTTTTACATATTGTTAAGCCACCTGACTAAACTTAGACTGCAGACGCGGTGCCAACAGTGCCCTCGGCGAGCGCACGTACGGTGACCCTGTCTGGCCCTCGAGCTGAACGTTGTTTGAATAAAAAACAGCGCCGGCCGATCGGTGCCAAGGACGCACCGCTTCGGGTCCTCCCCGGACCGAGATGGAACGCCCGAACAAACACACACGCCGGCAGAATCCCAAAAAAACATGGTCCTCCTTCCTTTTGCCTCCAAAGCTCCCAATCAAATGGGAAGTTAGGCACTCCAACACAAGCAGACGAACATTACAGATGATATATCTAAAGACTACAACTTGAGCCTTTTTTCCTTGTTTATAATAATTATTACGGGGGGGGGGGGGGGGGTGATTCACTCCAGATGAGTCGTTGGGTTGAGATTTGAGGTTTGTGTCTGGCACTTTGGGATGTTATCGGACCGATCTGCCCTGAATGTCGGTTGAGATGCCGGAGTGTCGATGATGTATTTTCTTTGTTCAAATCTACATGGATAATCACGTAAACAACCACTTCAGGTCATGGGACAACCAAGCAATGGAACATGAGCTGGATACATAACTACGCACACTGCACGGTCAACCTGGTAAACCAAGTAAAATTCACAACTTGGGCTAGGTTCCCGAACCCTCCACACACCCACACTTATCAGTGTGGTAAAGTATGCTCAAACAAACCCTACGATTAAACCGGCATGAGGAGGCCTCCATCCAAACGGCTGTAGGTTATTATTCTTACTATGTTAATTATAAGAAATATGAGTTTACTACTACTTAGAATTAATCACCACCATTTTCTCCCAGCCGACAGTGGATGGCGTGTATATCTATCTTGATGGTGGGAGATTTCTAAATGACGACGATGATCCCCCGTGCTAGTCAAAATGTCTCTAGCTTAGTAACAAAAAAATGCCAGCACAGCCCAACTTGTCACGGGGTAAGAATGCATCGCGTTAATGCAAATTCTGACAACAAATACATTTGGGTGAAATATAGTTCATTTCCATGCATCATGAGTAACAAAGTGTAATACGAGTTCCAATGTTAACAAGCTGCATTTTCCACATTCTCCACATTCTCGATGCCAGCACAGCATAATTTAAAAGTAATAAAATACAACCCCCTTGTCTGTGCAAAGGCCTAAGCCACGATGTTTCAGTCGTGGATGTTGTTGGACTATACAGTATTTCACCACGCTAGTCGGTGCGGGTTGGTAAGAGAGCTACCCAAGACCGGTTCAGACCATAGCCAAGAATTAAACTCTGGTCTCAAGTTTCATCACGCAGTGCTCTAACCATTGCCACTATTATTTTGCGTATGCGGTTAAAATATTGACTGTTCTAATCAACGTGACTGCAGGTGGATTAGAGCCCTTTATTTATATATTTTTCTCTATTTCAGGTAAACCGAACCACATTACCGTTTAGGCATTTTGAGCTCGACCACAGGAGGTGTACTCGTCCACCTGCGCGCAAAACAAAGCTCCCCCGGGTCACTCTTGCAAAAAAAAACGTCTCGTTTGGATTTATGAATTTTCTTTTCCATGCTAATTTTATTTCCTCACCATGAACTTCAAAAGACCCGTTTGTTATCTGGAGATTAAGTGCTGTTTGTTTAAGTTATCGTCCAGGCAGAAGGTGACATTTATTTATTTAAGGCGCCATAAACATTGTTCGCACTTGAGCGGTGCCTTCCGTGCGCTTGAATTGTTTAACGAAATCCGCCCAATAAATCTCTTTGCGAAAATCTCTTCACCCGTGAAACTTGGCATGTTTTTTTTCTTAAATCAACATTACCAGATGCCTTTATCCCCCTGCTTAAGAGTGACAAATTACACGAGTTTCTTTTATTTTTAACGGTCTGCTCGTACTTTGAAGATTTCTGTTCGTGACTATCTCTGCGGTTGGTTATCCGTGTGATCGTGGTGATCATTAATTAGCCGAGAGGAACATGACGCGGTTGATGTGTAATTTGTGTGTGTGTGTTTTACCGCACGCGACCACGAGTCCCGTTTCTCAGCGTGGCGGCAAAGTCGTTAAAGTGACTGGCGCGAGACCTCCCGTGACAGTTCGCGGTTTGGGATTAGGGGCACAAGCAGACTGCAAAATGGAAGGGTTACCCTTCAAGTAGTTTACGTTGGGGAAAAAAATATATAAAAGAATGTGCACCTTCTCACGTGGTGTCTTACATTCAGCGAGAACACGTTAGAGAGTAGAGACACAACAATAATACCGTTGTGAAGAAGATCAGATGCCCTACAGGGATAGTGTTTTTTTTCATAATGTAGTTAGGCACATACTTTAGCTATTATGAATTATTTTTACGGTTTTTGCAGACAGATTTATATTGGAATTTTCACCACTGGTTCAGGGCAGGGCCACCAGCTGAGATTAGCACTGCTCCACTTTGCTCGTCTTAGCAGAGCTGACTCTATGGTTTGAACATTTACACTCGTTTAGGTTGGTATTAAATGTGTTTTTCCAGAAGAATACGATTGAGCTTAAATATCAGCAATATGCAAAGGTAAACCTTCACATTTCTTATTATTTCTACCATGGTGCATACACTTCGAAAATGTTGAATCTCTGCTGATGAAACCTAAAAGTTTGAAACTGCTCCAGAGTTTGCTTAATTGGCAAAGCTCATGGGTTGATGGACTTAAATTAATATTTATATTTGGGGAGATCAATTCATCATCATTTCATAATCAAAAGAAAGAACCCGCCCAAGAGGACGTCCACCGTGGTAGTAGAACAATTTCGTTACGTGTACAAGGAGCAAGATTAACTGTTACATTGCTTTTAGGAGGCATTCAGCCAGCAGTGGATTGACCAAGGCACCTGTTTCTCCTTACTCTGTAGAAGAGCGTCCCAACTCGACAACAGCAGTGCCTGGCACCAACCCCGTGACCACATGCAGAGGCCATGCACCATGCATGGAATGGCCACATGATCGGCTAACTTTCATAATAGGCATTGGTATGGTCAGAAAGCGGCCTAACCTGCAATTACCTTTATTTCAAAAGGGCCTCAATTAAATCCTCTATGAATGCAGCTACTGTGTTTATTTCAACCGCAAAACACGCTGCACTCTACGTTACACAAATACTGTACTCAACTCAGTTTCTAAGTAAGTACAGCCCGTGTAGCTGTACTGAAATTATTGCATTATTGCTCATGGTGGTCTGTTATTAAATCTTGGACTGCTTTCACCCGAGACGATTGGTTACATTAACAGTTATTCTGTGAAAATTCACAGTTCAGTCCCACGAGTAACAGACTGCATGTGTCCTTTCCTAACAATATCCTTCGTCAAAAGGCCTTCCCTACTGCTAAACGAAGACCGCGTTTGGCAATGCTTAACCACGCTGGTCACTTCGAGTTTGTGAAGGAGGTGAAAATAAACTTCAGAACTTAGAAGTAGACTTTTCTGCACTGCCCTCTGCTACCAACGACATGAACCCGCAGCCCGATGGCAACCAGGTCGTGAATGGTGGCCACACAGCCGTATACTTTTACAGGTTCAAGTCTGCTTCTCTTCCAAGATCTGACCAAATTGGTCGCATTCCAGGTGATTTGGTCGGAGGCAATTACATTACACATTGAGTATTAATTAGATTAATACTCAATGCTCGTTACAGTTGTATTCACAGTATGTCAACGATGAAGACATTGCAATAAGCATATAGGATTATTGTCTAGTACTCTAGTATAACTACGAATTCCAACATAGCCGTGACAAGAGTGACATCTGGCGGATGTTACGAGATGCCCAGTACAAATTTTGCAGCGCGGACCAAACGTTGGTTGACGTTGGGCTAACGTTGCATGTTTCCTGGGATACCGATACACGGGCCCCTACTCCAGATTACAATCCGATATACACACACATATACAAAGACACACTAACATGCATGTGCGAACTCACAAAGGTACGGAGCCACTGTGTAGCCTCTAACAAATGCTGTTCGCGAGCACCTATTAGGTGCCACAAAAGGTACACGTGGGATTGGTCGGTGACCAGCATCACGCCCGGCCGCCTTTGTCTCCCCCAGTGCTCATGTTTACACATCGCACCTGGTACTCGTTTAAGGCTCACGTACCTACTTACACACTCCACACGAGGTGCCTAGCCACTTATCTCCCATTGCCCCAGTCTCCCCTGCACACGATTCAATGTTGTTAGGTTAGGGCTTTTACCTGATTCATGAGTGCTGTAAATGTTTTGGTTATTTTTTGTTTCACGTCTCGTTAATTTTTTTTCTGTCATGTTTGCACACTGCTGTTTGCACCATTAGTCAAACATACAACTTGTGTAAGTCATACATGCATTTGAACGCATCTTACCCACGGCTCCTATCATCCACGACTCCTATTATCCGCATCTCCTATTATCCGCTTCAGCTGTCGGAACCGCGAAAAATATTATTGTTATGATCATCCCGTTTGTGATAACAAGAAAACTTTTACCCGTGGCACATCACGAGAGGGGGAGTCGAGTCAGTTTTGCAAAAGGTCAGGCAGGGCCAAAATGACCGGGAAGGGAATGAATGCTGGGACGGGAGTACCCAAGACACGATGAGCAGCATCAATAAACTAAACATTTTATTTTATTTTACCAGGTAAGATCCCACTGAGCTATAGATCTCTTTTAAATAATCTACCTGGCCACAAAAGATTGCTCAACGAAGTGGCTTATCGCGTGGAAATTATACTGCAGCCAAATACTCTTAAACGCATCTTGTAGGGAAAACCGGAGGACCCGAAGACAGATCCATGCGACCAGGGGGAGAGAGACAGAGACACGCAAACTCCAAATATACAGCAGGCATCGTCGTGGTCGGGATCAAGCACGACCTCCTGTATACCAGGCGAGGGAGTTAAGATCTCGCCACAAAGAAGGAGTGCCGGATCGGAACGGGAGGAGAAGGAATGGCTGGGCCAAGATGTTTGGTATGATAGGGTGGTCAATTGAACACGTAGGAATCTTTCGCGACCAATATCATACATAATACAGGTTTTCTGGGGGTTAGATCGCGTAACGTGTCGTTAAACCCGCCACCACCCGACAGTCATGTAAACAAAACATGCCAATTCGTCACTTGTACTGCATGCCGGTATGTTGGAGAGCCAAGCCACAACATTTACAAACTGAAAAAAAACTGATTACGACGTTTCGCCAGTAATTACAACTAGCTTCATCAGGCGACAGACAGATTTGTGGAGAAGTCCACCTGTTTCGTTCCTTATATAGAGGCGTGCTGTACTAGTGATGAATTGGCACATTCTGTTTACGTGACAACCCTTACTAATTGGCAGTGTCGGGTGGTGGCGGGTTAAACGACGCATTTATATATTTACACGTACTAACTAAAAAAAACACCTGTATTATGGATGATAGGGTGGTGGTGGTGTTGGTGATTATAACGGGGAGAGAGAATGAGCGAGCGTGGTTGAGCTGCTCGCAGGTTCCACGGGCGGCGGGGAGAGGCGAGGGATCCAGAGTGGGGTGGCCGTACACAAGTCACCCGGGTCACGGCCGCCTTGAGCGGACACTCCAGCACAGCGACCTTCACTCATTTTCAGAGAGGGGGCGGGAGGGGAAAGCCACTTTCGCCGATTAGACACCAGTGTGTGAGGTAGGGCTGAACGATTTGGGGAAAATATCGAATTGCTATTTTTCTGACAGGTATTGCGATTTGATTTGCAATTAAAAAATTTTAAAGTCAAGCTTCAGTTCAATATATCACTGTGTGATTTAAAGCACGTGATGGAGCATTACCACATGATACCATCCAAATATGAACTGCTCTATATACTCTTTGTTTTTTTTTGTAAAGTCACGTAGGTAAAATAAAATAAAAGATAACAATTAAATCACGACGTTGCGGAGGCAACACAAGCTTCCGTCTTCAGGTGGAACAGTCACAGCAAGATCGCTGCATCAAGTGGGGAGGCTCTGAGAGCCTCGAGCTTAAATACAGGTTAAGGGGGGGGGGAAGAGCCAAGTAGAGGACATTGATGGGGTGCGGGGCTAAGTTAATCCGTCTTTTGTTATGTTGAGGGTGCGGGAGATGCGGTGGGTCACTGCACGGGGGCAATGGAAAAATGGAAACAAAAAGGGAAAAGTTCGGAAAGAATATGCTGTGTGCTTATAAGGTAGCTAAAGTTTTGACTTGGTTGATGACATCTTTCCAGTGGTTGCTTAATTTAAAACCATCCTCTCGGTTGAAGTTGTGTCTATGTTTGTATATCTGGATGGCTTCATGGACAAATCTTTGATAATAACCGGGAGGTTTGCATAGTACTTTGGTATCGGAGAAAACAATCTCATGAAAACTCGCTGTGTTGTGACAGTGATCAGCTACGGCCGACGAATTCGTTCTGCCGTGTTTCAAATCTGATTTGTGCTCGCGAATTCGGTCAGAAATGTCGTTTTGTCTCCCCGATATAGCAGTCACCGCAGATACAACTCAATTTGTAAACACCAGAGTACTGTAAGTCAGGGATGACATCCTTTATGGATGGGATCAGATCACGGATTTTGTGTACTGTATTGAATCGGAACTGGATCTTGTGTTTGTTTAGAATTTTGGAAATCTTTTTGGTAACGCCTGCTATGCATGGCAGTGTGATGATTTTGATCGGAGTGTCAAGTGGTTGTTTCTGTATGGTGGGAGAAACAGCTTGGCGGATGATACGGTCAGAGTAACCGTTCATCTTGAGGGCTAGATGTACATGTTTTAATTCACTGGTCAGGTGGTGTTGGTCAGAAATGCAATGAGCTCTATGGTATAATGTTTTGATGAGATAATTATTTTGAGCCGGGTGGTGGTGGGAATCAGGCTTCAAGTAGGAATCTGTGTGGGTGGACTTCCTGTAAACAGAATGTCCCAAATAGCCATCAGTCCTCCTCTCAAACAGAACATCCAAGAATGGCAGCTTGCCACCTTTCTCCACTTCCATGGTGAATTTGATGGATGGGTGTCTGGAATTGATGCGGTCTAGGAAATGGTTCAAAGCTGGGAGGCCATGTGGCCAAATGACGAAAGTGTCATCCACATATCTCTTCCACAGGGAAGGACTAAGGGTGGATGTCTGGATGGCGTCTGATTCATTGGCTATCACTGGTGACAAGGGGGAACCCATGGGAGTACCCTCATTTTTTTGTAGAAGGTGCCATTCCAAGTAAAGTAGGTGTTGGTGAGGCAGTGCCTAACCAGCGCAGGTACATCAGGGTCCAGTCCATGTTGAACCAAATCTTGAATTATTGTTATGGTATCAGGTACTGGGACCTTGGTGAACAGAGAGGCCACATCAAAGCTGACGAGGATATCGTCAGGAGATAGTACAATGTCTTTGACCATATATTCTGATGCAAGGATCAAACTTAAAATATATGAATTGCTTCCAGCATGTATTTATTTAAAAAAAATTGAAATAGAACAATTGTCAAGTTAAATCAAAAAAGTTATAATAATAAAAAATAAAACCATTCCAATAAGAAAGTAATATGATTTTTCAAATCGCAACAAATCGCAGCCTTTGCGATTTACTAACCGCATTGTTTCAAATTTCGATTTGAAATCGATTAATCGTTCAGCCCTCGTGTGAGGGCCGCCACGCATTTAAAACCATTGAGGTTTGACAGCATGACGACGATGGGGGGGGGGGGGGGTCGCACGTCAGGGGCCGCCGGCGTGAGGCCGCCGGGGTGAGGCCGCCGGGGTGAGGCCGCCGGGGTGAGGCCACCGGGGTGAGGCCGCCTTGCAAGTGGAGAACACTGCCCGAGAAGCGGGGAGCGCGGGGGACAAGGTGACGACGCCGACGGTTCGTTTACTCCACCTCTGTTGAACGTCGACCGCACCCCGCCCACGACGCACCCCAATGCAAACGCATGGCAGTGAAAACTGCCTGCTCCGCAATAGCCAGCGAGGGGTGAGTGGAGGAACCGTGCGCGGCTCCGCTGATGGCGCGAGATCCCGCCCCTCCGTCCCCCCCCAATGCTGACGTGTAAATGTCAACAACGAGAGGGTGGCTGCTTTGCCGTCTTGCGTATTTCCTGTTGTTATTTGGAACGTGACTGTTGATTAAAAGACAAACAAACAATGGTGTCAATTCAGCGAACGGAGTCGGAATGGCAAGCGCTCGTAAACGAGGTGAGTCTCGCAGTGATAAGTTGGCATATGCCGACTGGGAACATGACCGCGGCCCACTCAAGGAGGCCTTTTGCGGCTTTACTGTCCGGCCTGCCCGGGTTGGGCAGTCTCGATCCGGGTTGGGGATCCTTCGGGTTACCATCCCCTTACTCCGACATTGTGACTCTTAAAATAAGACGCGATACATATAGATAAGTACCTAGTGTGGGGAAGCTTGGGTGGCTAAAAGTTCAGAGCTACTGTTTTGGAGAGGTAGATTGCAAAACCACGTTGACCAGCGTGGTGAAGTATGGTCAAGTAACCTTCATTATTGACACCTTTGTGGGGAAGAGGCCTTCAACCAGCAGTGGATTAACAAAGGACTAGCGCTTTATAATTGATATTCCTTTAAGCCCTGCGGGTTTTTAAACGACGGCGTGTGTGGTTTCCAGTAAAAAATGCAAACACTTTTATGGTAATGCGATTGATGCTAATGGTTTATGCATCACGTTAGTGTCTATTAATAGCGCGGACTTGAGTATGTGTGAAATGTGTATGCTGTTGATGTAAACAGTAATTGTCATTCCACACGTAACCATTTGCATAAAACGCCATATGCGGAGGTTTATTTTATCCACGTATGTAGATGTAAAACTAAGGGGAACTCTTTAAAAAGTAATAATTATTCACCTGGAAAAGCCTTACTGAGAATCAAACAATTCATTGAAGGGCCATTGCCCGAAACGTCGCCTGTTATATATTTTAAGGCAGTGTTATTGGCAAATCTGTTGAGTTTAGTTTTACTTTAGTCACGTGTCGAAATGCTGGTGTTTACATCCTTGTGACGGGCATCAAGGACATTGTCCTTCCATACAATTAATTTGGGAGGTGAATATCACATGTATAGGATACCATGAAGAGTACTGTATATGGTATAGGGCGCTGTCTTTTAGGGCCTGATATGTATCATTCAAGTATGATACACATCCCTTGCGAGTTCTGGTAATGCTAGCAATGGCAATGGTACCACTACGACTGAAACGTAACTCACCGAGACAGGATTGACTGGAAGAGCTGGTTGCTTTAACTGAAAACGTATGAATGGAGTAATTAAACCAAAAGGCCTCTGGCTGTAATCGACAACTCTAAAACACGTGTAACATGCAACTTAATGACCGAGCAAAACATGCCCGCTTTTTTTGTTTACTTAATGAATTAGCTTTTCATCTGCGCTTTTAAATTGCACGTGGCACAATCTTATATGCTCAGGTGCTTCCACCTGGGTGCTTGAAGATAATTTGTTTACAGCGAGAGGCAGATCGGATTACAGTACAGTATTTCGACTGCGTGGCTTGCCAACATGGCCAATGCTGATGATGTCACCATACTTCACGATTGCTCCTTCTGTTAAAGTCAGTCTCGTCATCATTTTGGCTTGAGGTATTCCTCTTGTTACAGTCAACAATTTCCTTCAAGGACTGCTCTGACAGTCTCACCACCACTGACATGTTATTTTATGCCATCCCCTTGATTGCCAACCTCTTGAGTGCCACTAAAATGTCTGTCAAGTCTTTTGCAACCTCCTCCTGATTATATATATCACATGTCCTTTTTGGAACTTCGAAGTAAGTTACCCTAGCTTTAAAGTACATTTCTAACTTCCTTTAAATTCACCTATTTTCGAGAGCTAGAAGTTGCATTTATAGTTGCTTTGTTAAAGTGGCTTGCCAGTGCCACGTGAAAATGGATTGCAGTTCGATAGGCTGGTTGAAAGTGCCACACGAGCTGATTTTTCACATTATCAGGGCTGATCCGTCCAGTGTAAAATATCGAATCAATATCACATCCGCCAGCTGTTACTTCAACCCATTTTCCCCTGCTTCGACTGCTCCAGTACGTGGTGTGCAAGCGCAAGCTGGAGAGCAAGAAGGAAGCACTGCTAATTCTGTCCAAGGAGCTGGACTCATGTCAGCAAGAACGCGACCAGTACCGCCTCATGGCCAACCAGCTGCGGGAGAAGCACCAAGCGGTGCGGCATAAGTACCGGGAGCTTGTGGTACGCGACACGACATGCACACGTCAGCGCGCAGCACAACATCTGCACTGTCCCAAGGGGCCATCATCTCGCTCACGTCACAGCTGATCAAAACACTGTTACCTGTGCGCTTTGTCATTCTGATGGGTTTTATTGCCTTTTTTTTGTCAGGAGGGCGACCCTACTCTTCCTCCAGAAAAACGGAACCAGGTACCATCATCTTATCTGTTAAAATGTTAACGACGATTTGTGCGTTTCCTTTGCTTAAGGATCATAACATAAGTTTTCAAATGTATATTTCCCATGACCAAATTACTCCGTCACCTCTGATCTTGGAAGCTAAACAGGGTTGAACTTGCGTTTTTACTTTGATGGATGACCCGGAATACCAATTCTTGTAGGCTTGTATTTCAGGATAGCCTAAGAGATGGTCCTACAGCAATGGATTTTGAAATGTAAGAATACGAACATTGATATTCTTTGGGTATCAAAAGAAAGCTGTCTCTGGTGTGGACCAATCAGTTTCAAAGACAATGCATATATGTATTCTTTGGGTCTTTCGGTAAAGCCACGTAGATAGAAAAATAATAAAATTATCACGACGTTTCGATCGCAACACAAGCAATCGTCATCAGGTGAAAAAATATAGCGAGTCATGATAGCTTTAAGGCAAGATTTAATGCATATATGTTTTTTTGTTTGCATTCTGACCACAAGTATTGTGGTTAATGCAGACATGATTCATTGTAAAAGGTTTCAGTTTGGTGTTTTAACATCTTAACACACCTGTTTTGTTGCCAGAAAAAAGGGGAAAACCTATTCTCATACATATTTTTTTTATTTCAGGTCTAGAATTTAGCCGAATTAAGTACAACAACAAAAATATTAACATTTCAGAGTATTACTCCCTTGCTCGCACGGGGTAACACTCAGAGTTCCACAGAGTTACAGGAGCGAGCACGCTCGAGAGAACGTCCAGATGTGGCGATGAGCTCTACTCACGTGTCGGAGCTCGATGGATTTTTTTCATCGCAAGACCACAAAAGATGGACGTCATATGGGGGAGGCCTTCATCAAGCAGTGGATGGATTGTGACTGATAGTGATAAGGCATTAATGCGTTCTTTACACCATTCGTATTCACCTTCCGGTTCGCAGGCAAACCTTGCACAGCTGCTGAGTGACTCGCGTGAGCAGAACAAACGCCTCCTGGAGGAGAGCAAGGAGCTGAAGCAGAGGTTGTCTGAGGCACAGGGAGACATTAAGGTGAATCCTGGTTCACACTTGTGCATCAGTGTCATTGCTCCACGCAAATGCAATCTGTTTTGAAAGACAGCTTTAACGGTATACTTTTTAAAGTATGGTTGGAGCCCAATAAATCTTGGGAATAAATACTGCTTCTTCAAGACGATGGCAGATGGTGGTTGTGAATCATGTTTCAATTTCAGCTCCTGCGCATGACGATAGCCCGACAGCGCCTGGGAGACGAGGAGGTCGGAGCACGGCACTTCCCGGCACACGAACGAGAAGATCTCGTCCAGCAGCTGGAGACAGCGCGAGAGCAGGTAACTGCAGGGCCTGATACAATCAAAACACACACAGAGATCTTTTGTGTAGCCTACACAGATTGTTGGAGGAAGTGCTTTAGAGAGCGCCTATGAAGGCCAGAACAGCGCACGAGGGGGTGGTGTGACTAGCACCACGCCTGGCTGCCACTGTCTCTATCTTGCAGACTTTTATACACTGCACCAGTTCTTAATGTAAGATTCAGTTGACACAGAGGAGGACCTCTTCTGATGTAAATCAAACTCGGTTCGCTGGGTTCGCAACGCAGTGCACTACCCACTGTGCCACCACTCCCCACAAGGCTTGAACACAACAACAGCCACAAATTGCCACTAAAGTGAAGGTCCCATAACACCAGTGCTTGTGCCAGGCTTGGTTAACTTGAAGGCCACGTGCAGTATCAAAGGTTTGCTGGCAGGAGCCCAGGTGTTATGGGTTAACTTTTCTGATATTTACTTAACAATGCACCATTGGCAATCAACGGCGTTCCAACTTGTGAAGTGTTACGCTGCTAATGCTTGAATAACTGCCTTACAACACTTGAGTGTCCACACGGCCTCCGAATCACTCTGTGTGTAGACCGAGAGGCAGGAAAGGGAGCTGCAGGCAGCCTTGGACGAGCTGGAGGAGATGCGCACGGAGCACGCCTTCCACAAGGCCAAGGCTGAGCGCCTCAACCTGGAACTCAACCAGGTGTTGGGTGGCCACGAGAACCGGATTGTGGACGTCGATGCCCTCTGCATGGAGAACAGGTTTGCTGGGCTTGAGAACTAAACTAAACTTTTAATTTCACCAGGTAAGGCCAACTGAGCTATATATCTCTTTTTTCAGAAGCGACCTGGCCACAATTGATAGATCAACGAAGTGTCTTATGTGGAAATTTACAGCAGCCAAATACTCTTAAACGCATGCTTATAAATGTGGAGGGTAAAACCGGAGGACCCGGAGAAAAATCCACGTGACCATGGAGAGAACATGCAAACTCCAAATATATAACAGGTGTCAGGGTTGGGATCGAACCCACATCCTCCTGCATACCAGGCGAGGTAGTTAACATCTCGTGTGGTAACAGAAGGGTGTGCTGTGGGACTACTGGAGTTGGGTTTGGGTCGTCAGGGATGTGGTGCTGTTCAAATTGACATCGATGTAATTTGTAGCATAACTCCTAATTGCTGGGTGGGGTGAGAAAAGTTTGCAGTTGTCGGGTGGAGAAGCCAACATAGCATGTTTTCAGGGTCGCTAGGAGGAATGACATTTCACCTTCTCAACAACGCGATGAATTGTTATGATATTGGGTCAAGAGTCAATTCATCGATTTTTTTTCCCTCTTTGATTACTGCCTGTCTTTTCTCTACTACCTCTCTCTCACGTACTATTGGTACTGACTCCTTTGGATTGTCTACTTAATTTGTACTGTTTGTTTCATCTATATTTTCTTGTCTCATTCATTCTGCTTATTAGCTGGTAGGGAAATTCCCAGTTTTCTAATATAAACGATTATTGCATATGTAACTCAATTGCATTTCGTGAGTACGAGAATACATTGTAATTGATAAACTGGTCAATCATTCCGTGTTTTGTTTTCTTTAAATATGGTATTATGTTGAACTTCTTTCGCACCATACGTAGCCAACCGTCCGAATCAGAGGTGCGGGGGAAAGGACAAGAAACTAAACGCATAACGCAGTTCATTGCCACTTGGCAAAAATAATTATTTCTCATCACTTTTGCACAATCACTTAAAAGTTGTGAAATCTACTTGACAGGTATCTCCAAGACAGGCTTAAACAGATGCAGGAGGAGAAAATGATCCTGAAGAGCACCATCTCCAAGTACAAGGTTTGTACGACACCTGGATGAGTAGCACTCTATAGCAGTCGCATGGATGTCACGTGTAAATGTAATTACGTTTATGCTGTACAAAACAATTGACACGCTCTAGGGGACGATCGGAGAGGGAGTACATGATGTAGGAAATAGTCAAAGGTAGAAAGGTCTTGAGATGGAATTTATAGGGGGGAAGTCGGCTATGTGGGTGACTAGGCCAGAATTATTAGAGCTAAGCAATGGTCTGATGAGCAAAGATTGACTGTGGGTTTCACCAGGAGACCTTGGTTTTTGGAGTCTACCGACAGGGGAGTAAGAGAGAGATGAGAGGCGAGAAGTAAGCTGATGCAAAACAATTTAGATTGTTTTTAAGTAACAATGGAAGTCTCGTAATTTACTCTAATAAGATATGAAACATTCACAATTTATTTAAGGATTTTCATGACAGTACGCGTGTTCTTAACAAAACAAAAAAAATCCATATCTTAATGTTTCTTTAGGGGGCCCTCGAGCGAAGGAAGGCTCCCAAAAACACAGTGAAAGTGGGCAGCAGTGGACTAACTGGCATCCTGTCAGCCAAGCAAGGTACTTGAGACACAGCTACCCCAGACATCCACATCTCTCCCCACCCAGCCTCCGAAATAGACACGCATTACACAAGCTGCTGAGTGCCAAACCACATGTCCTGAATTGTGTAAATCTGCATAGTTCGGCAAGAATAAAGAAACAGATGTTTGGCTTAACATCTAACAATTATGGTCATTAATTGCGCCTCCTAGCAGTCGTTAAAAAGCAGCAGTGTCGTGTTGGCAGCCATCCTTGTGCATTCGAGGATCGTAAATGAGAAGCTGCGTTACCTGCTTAGCTCATTAAGCTAATCTTGTCCGGGTTTCGTAGCCCGTGGTCTTGCAATAAACCCTTTTGTGTCACGTCATCCAAATGCAATGTGCAAAGCAATAATGGGATAATGAAGTGCATTTGTGAGTGACCCCCGTGGTATAGTGTGCTACATTGCTCATGTGGCGTGTTTGTGGGGGGTACAGTGCAGGAGATG
This sequence comes from Petromyzon marinus, assembly GCF_048934315.1. Taxonomy (NCBI): domain Eukaryota; kingdom Metazoa; phylum Chordata; class Hyperoartia; order Petromyzontiformes; family Petromyzontidae; genus Petromyzon; species Petromyzon marinus. The sequence goes on from NC_133677.1 coordinate 2,155,252, forward strand.
CTCGCGGAGGAACGGTCCCCGTGCCTCCCGCTCACCCAGCAGTCCTTGTCAGACCTGCGCTCGCTCGCCCTCGCGCTTCTGGAGACGATCCACGACAAGAACATGGCCCTGCAGCACCAGCGCAAGACCAACAAGTACAGCGCGCAAATACGCAGCCCATCCGCCCATCAATGATTGTCTAATGAATATCGCTGTAGCTTCTTCATTCTCACTTTGTCTTTACTATTATCTCACCTTCTCGGCCCTGTAGCCTCCTACCCTTCTCCCTCACTCCCTTACATGATTGAACTGTTTTCAATTATGTCTAGAATTTACTATAAATGTGACCACTTTTCGTCTAAAAATGTTTGACAAGAACGGAGGGCATACGTAATTGGGAGGTCAGGATACCGAAGAGTTTGTTTGTTAAGTTATTTTTTGGTGATTGAATATCATGATCATGACCCTCATCATCTCCAATGTAGTACATTAATATTGTTGGTCTCGGAATGAAACGTCCAAAAACAGGTTTGCATAAGTACAGTGTTTGTCATGAACCAGCGACATGTCTCAAACTAAATTAATTTCGCAACAGTCTAAAAATAAGATCAAATAAAAATATCAACCGCAATAAAAGAAGTAAGACCAGTAACAACAAAAATGCCATGCTTTATAAATTCAAATTGTGATTTATAATTTGTCAGCTGTTTCTCATTCTTGCACATTAAACTGAATAGCCTTTTGTGTAATTTGCTCACTGTTGGGGAAATTAATTTCAGCCAGGTATTATCCAAAATGTTCTGTCTGCTTCTTGGTACAAAGGGCGGGAGGGGGGAGCTTTAGAAATTCCCTGGCCTGAAACGTTGTTGCTGTGCAGGATCCTGGGCACACGAGTCGCTGAGCTGGAGAGGAAGTTAAAGACTCTGGAAGTGTCAGGGCTGTGGTGTCTTCCTGGTGAGTCCTTTGTCAGCTCCACCAACAGCAGCATCACCACACCTCTCGCCCCTTGGCAATAGTTGAACTTCAAGTCAAATTCCTGCAATCCTTGCGGTTTAAATTGACATTCAGGTTCTGTGCTGTCCCAAGGCAGGTTTTGCAAAAATAATTTAAGGAAGACGCAATCTAAAAAGCAAACGACTCTTAGCCTTGCAGATGCATGGCCGGACTGTGCATCCCATTCTGTTTCAAATTATTTCAGTTTGGAGCATAGGTAATGAAAAGCAAGACTTTTTATTTGTTTTTATTTAATTTGTAATAATCCAAATAAAATCTCTCGTATAGCAGCGCATCCCTTGGTTTTACTAATTATTTGTTGGCCATGCATTGCCAGTGATGCACACACTCAAGTAACAAAACTCAAACCCCCCACCCTGAGAGTAAAAGAATGGACCACAGAAGTGATTTTAAGGGAACTATTTCCCGAGATTCAAATTGCCAAATAACAGACGACAGCACTATCGCATCTACCAATATTGGTAGATGTGTGTTAGACCAGAGGACGCCTTTTGGTGTCCTCTGGTCTAACACCGTTTAGAGACGAAGCTCAAAAGAAAGCTGTCTCTGGTGTGGACCAAAAACAATGCCTATATTATCAGTGTTTTTTGTTTCCATTCTGACCACAAGTATTGTGGTTAATGCAGACATGATTCCTTGTAAAAGGTTTCAGTTTGGTGTTTTAACATCTTAGCACCTGTTTTGTTGCCAGAAAAAAGGGGAAAACCTATTCTCATACATTTTTTTGTTTCAGGTCTAGAATTTAGCCGAATTAAGTGCAACAAAAAATAATTGAAGAACATCAATGTGACATAACTCCCATGCATTTATGTCACTATCACGTGCTTTGGTGGGCATGTCTACGTGAGAGATTCAAAAGTCTATTGTTTCTCATTACAAACCTTCGAACTTGGATGGGGCAGCCCTGGACAAACAGCCAAGTTATGAATCTACAAGACAATAGCTACAAAATTGAAGAATTTTTTGCCAGTATCAAAGTATGAAAAATAAAAATAGGTTTTACCCTTTCCGGCAATAAAACAGGTGTTGAGACGTTCAAACACCAAATATAAACCTTTTGCAAGGGATCAAGTCTGCAATAACCACACGTACTTGTAGTGAACATAAAAACTAAACATGCTCTGATAATATATGCATTGTCCTTGAGACTGATTGGTCTACACCAGAGACAGCCTTCTTTCGGGCCTAGTCTCACCAGTGTCAGACCAGAGAACACGAAAATGCCACCTATCAGAACATTTCTAGCTCGGGGTATTTTGGGTGGTGTCGTCCTTTTCGAGTCTAAGCCAGGTAGGGTAGCAGTGTGCATCACTGCGTAGGCGAGTGACATTATTGAGCTCTGGGTTGCTGGGAATTTGTGCGCTGAGGCTGCTTTGCTGCCAGCGTAATGCACGAGCCAGCATCATTTTTGCGACTGCTGCATTGGTGAGGCGTTTGTTGGTTTAACTTGCTCTTGTCCTTGTTTCCCACCCCCCCTCTACTTTCCACACCACCTCACCTGCCACCAGGCCGGACCTACAGTGTGTCTGTGGGCATAGGTACTGGTCCCCTCTTCTCTGCTCTTTAGCATGCCACACATGTGCATGTGTTAATTGCATGTCTTCTGTATGCCTCTATGGGTCTATCTTTTTCACATGTTCTTCTTCATAGAGTGAGGGAAAAAAGTATTTGATCCCCTGCTGATTTTGTACGTTTGCCCACTGACAAAGAAATGATCAGTCTATAATTTTAATGGTAGGTTTATTTGAACAGTGAGAGACAGAATAACAACAAAAAATCCAGAAAAACGCATGTCAAAAATGTTATAAATTGATTTGCATTTTAATGAGGAAAATAAGTATTTGACCCCTCTGCAAAACATGACTTAGTACTTGGTGGCAAAACCCTTGTTGGCAATCACAGAGATCAGACGTTTCTTGTTGTTGGCCACCAGGTTTGCACACATCTCAGGAGGGATTTTGTCCCACTCCTCTGAGCAGATCTTCTCCAAGTCATTAAGGTTTTGAGGCAGACGTTTGTCAACTTGAACATTCAGCTCCCTCCACAGATTTTCTATGGGATTAAGGTCTGGAGACTGGCTAGGCCACTCCAGGACCTTAATGTGCTTCTTCTTGAGCCACTCCTTTATTGCCTTGGCTATGTGTTTTGGGTTATTGTCATGCTGGAATACCCATCCACGACCCATTTTCAATGTCCTGGCTGAGGGAAGGAGGTTCTCACCCAAGATTTGACGGTACATGGCCCCGTCCATCGTCCCTTTCATGCGATGAAGTTGTCCTGTCCCCTTAGCAGAAAAACACCCCCAAAGCATAATGTTTCCACTCCATGTTTGACGGTGGGGATGGTGTTCTTGGGGTCATAGGCAGCATTCCTCCAAACACGGCAAGATGAGTTGATGCCAAAGAGCTCCATTTTGGTCTCATCTGACCACAACACTTTCACCCAGTTATCCTCTGAATCATTCAGATGTTCATTGGCAAACTTCAGACGGGCATGTATATGTGCTTTCTTGAGCAGGGGGACCTTGCGGGCGCTGCAGGATTTCAGTCCTTCACGGCGTAGTGTGTTACCAATTGTTTTCTTGGTGACTATGGTCCCAGCTGCCTTGAGATCATTGACAAGATCCTCCCGTGTAGTTCTTAGCTGATTCCTCACCGTTCTCATGATCATTGCAACTCCACGAGGTGAGATCTTGCATGGACCCCCAGGCCGAGGGAGATTGACAGTTATTTTGTGTTTCTTCCATTTGCGAATAATCGCACCAGCTGTTGTTACCTTCTCACCAAGCTGCTTGGCAATGGTCTTGTAGCCCATTACAGCCTTGTGTAGGTCTACATTCTTGTCCCTGACATCCTTGGAGAGCTCTTTGGTCTTGGCCATGGTGGAGAGTTTGGAATCTGATTGATTGATTGCTTCTGTGGACAGGTGTCTTTTATACAGGTAACAAGCTGAGATTAGCAGCACTCCCTTTAAGAGTGTGCTCCTAATCTCAGCTCATTACCTGTATAAAAGACACCTGGGAGCCAGAAATCTTTCCGATTGAGAGGGGGTCAAATACTTATTTCCCTCATTAAAATGCAAATCAATTTATAACATTTTTGACATGCGTTTTTCTGGATTTTGTTGTTGTTATTCTGTCTCTTACTGTTAAAATAAACCTATCATTAAAATTATAGACTGATAATTTCTTTGTCAATGGGCAAACGTACAAAATCAGCAGGGGATCAAATACTTTTTTCCCTCACTGTATATATGTTTATTTTACTGGGCACTCTTTATATGATTTATTGAGACGAGATTCAGTCATTCGTTCAAAAATATAAAAAAAATCTCACATGTGAATGGAATAACACGCTGAAATCATTCTGGAAATATTTTTCTTTCAGTGAAAATGTCGGCTTTTAATATCGGTGCTTACAAATGTCTCCACTAACCTATGTGCACTTGTCTCAGCAGCATCGATGTATCCTAATGCGCATTTCTATTTCATTTCAGCTGAATTAGAATAGTATTATTAATGGTTGTTGTGTCGCTTGGACTGCAGGTAGCAAAGATCCCATGCTAAGTCTCAATGGGGCTGGAAGCTTAAAATTGACTTCAGACCTCAAGCCTCCTCTGCAGCCCATGGTGCTCAGCAGTGCAACTGGTAAGAAAGATGGCCATAATTAAACACAGTCTCCTAGTCTAAACTTAAGTACATCATTGTATATTTCATAGCAAATAACATGATGCGTATTGGCGGATGAATACATTTGAGGCTAAGTACACTTTTTTCTTGAAGCAGTCTACCCAGATCGGTGATACTAATAATACTACTGCACATTATGTTGATGCTCTCTTGTAAAGTGTGCACAAGCACAATGGACAAAAACAAACTCAGTCCATTCATCAATAACACTGTGGCCTTAAAAGCAAAAAAAGAAAATAGGGGATTTTTCGAGAAATGGTCCTTTGTGTTATGAAGGGCCACTGCTCAGAACATCACCAATTATATATTTTTTTCTATCTGATGAGCAACTGGACACGTTCATTGTGAAAACAGTAAGATTTCAGACCTTATTGGTCACCTGGTGCCCTTATAAATCTCAACGTTTATCCTACAAAGTCCCATCACAGGCGAGAAACACAAATAGACAAAAAAAATGTTTGCCCATATTGAAATGGCTGTATGGAGGTGAAAACTCTTTCCCTGTACAATAATACAGGCAAACCGTATGGGTTGACAGGTATGCATAAGTAGATGAAGCTCCTGCTCGTTTATAGTAATAATTTTCAAGGACCAAAATGTTCGGCTCAATCCCAGCAAGCATTTACAGTTTTACAAATTGTACAAACCCAGTAAAAACAGATAACACCTTAAATCTTGATTTAAAGCTTTCGTGACTGCAGGAATTCACACTCTTTGGGTCTTTCGGTAAAGTCACGTAGATAGAAAAATAATAGATCACGATGTTTCGATCGTAACACAGGCAATCGTCTTCACGTGACTTAACGTGAAGACATGACCTCACGTGAAGACGATTGCCTGTGTTGCGATCGAAACGTCGTGATATATTATTTTTCTATCTACGAGACTTTACCGAAAGACCCAAAGAGTATAGACAACACCTTATTGTTTGCTTTTTAATTAAAGTTCATCACCCACGCAAAACATCCGTATCACTAATTGCTTACATTATCAGCAGGTACTTCCGGTGTTGGCGTTGCGCCCCAGGACTCCGCCATCCTGGGGCTCTGTCGGCAGGAGGCAGAGGGGCAGGAGAGAGAGGCCTCGGCCAGGAAGCCAGACGAACCGGCTTGCACGGACAGCCACTCGGATACCAGCGAGGCGCAGTCAGAATTCCTCGGCTTGACCACAGAAGCTGGCGCTGCTGCTCAACCACAACTTCCTCACGACGGAAACGGCGCATCCGAGCGTGCGAGCAAAGACGCCGACGCGAACGCGTGCGGCGTGTCGACCCTCCCGTTTCAGGATGTCGGCAGCGAGGAGCAGCCATGCCATGCAGCGATGCACAAAACGTGCAAGACTCTGGCCGAACTGGCGATGTTAGGAGCAGGGGCGTCTGCTCATAGCACAGTGGCGGGGCTGTCGGTGGCACAAATATTGTCTGCCGAGCAGGATTTAGAAGAGGACGCCGACGCCCTGGATAAGGCTCTCTTCGTTGTGGATGACATTGAGCAACGTGGGGCAGAAGTGGTGCGTCTTTCTGAAGCAATGGCAACAGTCGATTTGGCAGAAGACCTGGTTGGTGAAGGGCTTGGCGAAGGGGATGGCAGCCAGGCGAAGGGAGATATCATCCTGCAGGATAAGCAAGAAGATTGTGAAGATGCTATGTCTGACTTCCTGTCTCCTCCTGCCAGCCCTAGCCCGAGTGCTGTATGAAACACACCCACATGTTCTCTGCCCCAGTTTCTCGAGGCTGACAGCAGGGTGATGGGGCCAAAGGAGCACGTTCGACTGTATCGTCTGGCGTGGTGTGCAGATCCCCGGGTGGATTGTTACGTCGCAAAACCTTGAAATCTGGCAGTGGCCTTTGGGAGGCCTGCATTGACCAGTGAATTGAGCGTGAGTGATGTTCCCTGTTGAACTCCAGCCACGGTGACAGGGGCACTGTGTCTTGGGATCATATTTACTACTGTTGCATGTTTACTTGCAGATGTCGTCTATGTTTGATGTCCAGTATTTAATTAGCGTGATAAAAAAAAACTGATCGTATCATGTACCACATTTAGTTGTATGAAACACGGTTTAAAAGTTTGTGGAGGGTTATTTTTCTTTAAATAGTATAATAAATGCGTGACGAAGAAGGGAATTAAGTGAGTGTTTAATGGAGATTTATTTTTAAAAAAAATAGTAATTTCTGCATATCTTTGCAATTGGGTAATTAACAGTTGTAGATAGTATATTGTATATTGTACATGGTACATGTACAATTGAAGAGTTACTGTGCACCATTAATTTAATCAATCAAAAATAAAACTTAATTTATGATGAAATTGTACGCTGTTACATCTGTTCAAATGTTTCTGTTCCAAAATAAAGAACTACACAATGCCATTTAAATTAGCATTCAAAATCATTACTCAAAAGTTGGTCTTAAACCGTTTTCGGGGCCGTCCATAAATGACGTCACGCGATTTTGGACGATTTTTGACCCCCCCCCCCTTCGTCACACGACGTCACAAACAGACCCCCCTCAAATATGACGTCACAAAGCTCTGCCCCCCCAAAAAAATATATGTATAAAACATGCTTCAAATCACTTTACACTATTGTCATTGTAGTGCGTATTTAATGTGCCGCTGCACTCTGATGTAGAACACATTTATTAAAAAGTATATTTAATTCAGTAGAACGTGTTGTCTGTATTTAAAGTTGCGCATTTTGATGTGACGTCACATTTCTCAAACCCCTCTCCACGTCACAAATGTCTGACCCCCCCCCCCAAGGTGCGTGACGTCATTTATGGACGGCCCCTTAGATCAAAACGAGTACGGTAATACCGCATTAAATTGAAATAACATTTTGAAAATGTAGTTAATCGTTGTTTTAACAACTTCTTCGAAAGTTACCTTGTTAAACGAATTGAAATTATGTAATGTTTGCATATTACATGAAATTATGTGATGTTTAGCCAGACCCAAAAAGCGTAACTAAACTGTGCCAGCTTTGGTGAGAAGTCTATACGAAAAATACTAAAAATGCGTGCATGCTAAAGATGAATAAAATGCCAAATGTAATTTTTGCGACGAAATAAGAGACTAAATATTGTGTAATTTGTAGTCAAGGGGTAGCCACTAAGAGAAGTCTCGCAGCCATATGTTTAAAAAAAAAAACATTTTAAATACAAACTGCGCTTCCCCGAGGCAGATACATCTAAGAAATGAAATATGAGGTACATATTTTAAACTAATACGGATAAAACTGACAAGGGATAAGTGTTTTATCTAGCACTCACTAATAAGGCGATCAATTGCAGGAAAACATTCCTGCAGGCACTCCCAGCCGCTCTCAGGACGCCTAAAGTGGCCCGCGGCGTCATCAAGCGGAGGGTCCTAGCCTACCTTCGCGCATGCGCAGTGGTGCCACAGGCTCGTGGCGCCACCACGTGGGAGCCCGCCTGCACGAAGTTGGGAATCGAACCGGGGACGTGCGGAGATTCAGCGCCGTGAATTGACAACAACCACCACCACCACACCCCCTGAACGCTTCAGCCATGGCAAAGTCGAGCAAGCACAAGGTGGCCGAGGAGGGGCAGGCGGAGCCCGCCGCGGGCCCAGTGGAGAAGTCGTACGAGGAGCTGGTGGCGAACGTGAGCGTGATCGCGAACCCGCTCGCCTCGCGCAAACTCACAAAGAGGCTCTACAAGACCATCAAGAAGGGTACGGGGAGGCCAGCGCCGCTCTCTCTCGTCGTATATCTCTCTCCCTCCGATCGTGTCTCTCCCTCCCATCGTGTCCCTCTCTTCGTGTCTATCTGTCCCTCTCGTGTCGCTCTCCCTCTCATCGTGTCGCTTATCCACCACACTCTTGTCTGGTGTGCTGTCCTGTGGTTATATCACGTGTGTGCTTCTCGTGGTGTTTGGTCTCTAACGTTGCGCGCCCTCGTCTGTTTTTTGCGCTTCTCTGGTATCGCGTGTCGCCTCTCTCTTGTACGTATCCTACCTATGTGTTAGGCTGTATCAGGTGCGCCGTAGTATTTCTCACGTGTGGGCCATCTCCTGCCCCTCATACGTATATCCTTCATATCTCGTTTGCCTTTCACCTCTCTCTAGGCTCCTGACTTCGGAATACAAGAGGGTTTCAATAACAGGCCACGGCTAACATTAATGGCGAGTTATATTTTAACCAGTAAATTGTCTCTTTCCCCTTTACAACCCGTGCTGAACAGCGGGGTGAAATATAGTCAAATAACACCCGCGGCGGGGGGAGGCCTTCATCCAGCAGTGAATTCACAAGTGGGCTGTACGTGACACTCGGACTGGAGCGCAGTGCGGGACGTATTAGACCAATGATGGGTGAATGCCATTTTGGATGTTGTGCCATAATCGCTCATCTTGCGTCCTCTGCATTATTCAACAGCATCCAAGCAGAAGATGCTGAGGAGGGGTGTGAAGGAGGTGCAGAAATTCCTGAAAAAGGGCGAGAAAGGGTGAGCGCTCGTTCGTCGTCAGATGCAACAACTCAGTGGCGTGCTTCGATTGAAGTTTGTTTTTCACAGCGCCTTCTATGACCCCCCCTCCCCCATTCACAATTTAAACTATCAACACGCGCTTGTTTAAAAAAAAGGTGACCTGCGTTGCTTGTGTCGTGACTGCTTGCAGAATCGTTGTGCTGGCCGGAGACACGCAACCGGTGGAAGTGATTTGCCACATCCCCATCATGTGCGAGGATCAGAACCTGCCGTACTGCTACGTCCCGGCCAAGGCGGTAAGAGCAGACGACTCGCATTTCCCACCCACTACCACGCTCAACTCCGCCGTTTCAATTTCGAGGGGGGACATACATGACACGTCTTGCTCATGTATTACCGGAGGACACCTCATGATAGCAACAACTAAGAGTAGACACTCTTATCGCCCAGCTGACCTGTCACCCAGGCCTGTACCCAGTGCCAAGGTATGAAGAGAGTTTTTTTTTTGTGGCGAGATTGGAAAATGTTTATAACTAAATAAAAAAACACTTGTATAATAACTTTAAAGACTGCGCACTGGCGCGCGACGCACGTGCATCTGACGCACGTGTCTGTTGAAGTGCGCATTTGGCACAGTCTACCAAACCCTCGAATTCATTTGGGAGATCTCAACCAGAGAGCTGACCAAAATCTACCCGGAATTAACCCTGTAAAGTATAACGTAGTATAGTGCCATCTACTGGTAGATGTTTTATGTTGTATTGGATGAATTATGAGTGGATATTTTTTTGTCTTTAACCGCAACGACAATTATTGTACGCTCCTTTTAGTTTTCAAATTTGTGCTGCGATCCACAAACATTTTTTGAGAGCCACCCCATGGATCGCAATCCACGTATTGGCCACCACTGCTGTAAGACAGTCGGGCTCCACGACCAAACAATTGAAGCTCCCCTGACAAGCTGTGTTCTTGCCACCTCATTTTTTGCGTTTGCCCATTTTGCTGAACGTTGTCGATGTCACTTTGTGCGTTCAGGACCTGGGCGGAGCGGCGGGATCGAAGCGCGCCACTTGCGTCATCCTGGTGAAGGCGCACGAGGATTACCAGGAGGCCTATGACGACTGCTTCGCTGACGTGAAGGCCCTGCCGCTGCCCGTGTGAAGAAGACGACGACTCGCGCTCGTTACTCCAAGGGACGATTCAACGAATTGTCTTGACTCCGGGAACCGTGATCCGCAGTCGATTCCACAATTCATTCATGGTCTCGTGCCATTTCTTCTTCTTTGTACTGTTTGACGTTAGCTTAATGTAACATTGGCACACGATGTTCGTAATTGATCAATTTGTTACTTGTGATTAGACGATTGCATTACGAGTCCGAGGATGTCATGTAATTGATGCATCGTAACATGCCACCGGATCCAAACCAGACACGTTTATGTCAAAGATTAATTTATTAAAATCAGCTATTCCACTCAACATGCTTTGTCATGCACATACGAAATTGCAAACATTACCGTTATGCTGATAATACCAATGGATTAGTATACATATAACAAACGAGATACTGCTGAGACAAAAAGATATTAGAGTTGTGCCACCAATTTGCAAAAGTTAATTGAACCGCAGTTGGGAGGACTGGAGAAAGGGGTGTGTGTGTTGAACTTCTTTCCCACCATACGTAGCCAACCAAGCTGATCGGAGGTGCAGCACGTGTCCCATTGCCTCGTATGCCTTCGTGTGAAGGGAGACGTGACCCATACAACTAACGCGTGTGATGGTGCTCCCCACATCAACAGATTCATATTTTTTTGGGATACATTTTGTTTATTGGTCGAGGCATTAATCACGAATGACGTCGAAGCGTTCAGCTGCCCTTTGAAAGAAGACTGACACGTTGGTTAATCTGTTATTGTGAAGTTTTGTGTTTTCATAAGACTTGGTATCTTTTTTTCTTTTACGTCTATCAAAAGTGTGATATCGTTTTGTGAAAAGGAAAGATGGGAAGGTAGATATTTAAATTTGTGTCATTGCTTTGACAGCTCCCAGGTAGGTTATTTTTTTGTATTTAGGTGAAAAAATTTGGCTGTGAGCATGTTTTTAGTAAATTGAATGTATGAAAAAAATAAACAAAAAAATCCTTCCATACCACATTTACATGTATCGTTTTATTACAGACATTTTACAAATTATTAAAACTAGTTTTGAAAAAAAGGTTATAAATGTTTGCCTCGTGTGCATTTTTGTTAACTTGAAATGCGAATAAAAAATATTTTTTCAACATTTCAAATTCAGTCCGGTAAACACCAAAACAAACTGGTCTGGCTGTGACGATTAGATGGAATTAATCCATCTGGGTCGCGGTTCACTTAAAAAAGCAATGTGGAAATGTAGCATCACATGGGCTGCAACATTGACTCGAACTCATTACTATGTATCATCAGTCGTCAATCTACTGGTTAATGAAAAGTTCAAAATTTTGCTGCCATAAAATAGGATATGACAATTCTAGATTTAAAGCTTTCGTGACTGCAAGGATCCATACTCTTTGGTTCTATTTGGTAAAGTCACGTAACAAACAACATGACAACCCACCTCATCTGCACACAAGCCGATTGTAACTTAAAAAAAAAGCACAATCCCACTTTAATCGCGAGCGTGCCAATATATTTGCAATCGCTGATTCACGACCACCTTAGTAATCGTCGTCTGGGGATACCATCATCCACGGCGGCGGCTGGATACCCATGGACTGAAAGTATGCCCACCACCTTGGCTTCTCTTCCTCCTCATCGTCCTCGCCGTTGTTCCTGGAGCGGCCCTGGCCGCGGCTGCGACCCCTGCTCAGTCCGCCCCTCCTCCCCCCGTCGTGTGGCTCGACGGGGCTGGCGGTGGTGCCGGGTTGCCGCGGAAGTTTGAAGTCGACGCGGCCGGACGTCTGAAGCCGCGCAGGGAGGCGCACGCGCTTCACCACGGCGCGGTAGCCCGCTCGGGACGCGCGCACGATGTAGCTGCCCGGAGGCAGCAGCCGCCAGAATTCACCGCTCGGAGCTGTGCCCCAAAAAACACAAAGATCCACCCCCACGTATCTATATATATACCCCTGTGACAGCGTTCCGGGCAAGTGCTCTTAGCGAGCACCTAAGACACAGGCAAAGATCCCCCGTATAGCCTTAACAGACTGTTGGGGCAAGTGCTCTTAGCGAGGACATAGGACACAGGCAAAGATCCCCCGTATAGCCTTAACAGACTGTTGGGGCAAGTGCTCGTGGCGAGCACATAGGACACAGGCAAAGATCCCCCGTATAGCCTTAACAGACTGTTGGGGCAAGTGCTCTTGGCGAGCACATAGGACACAGGCAAAGATCCCCCGTATAGCCTTAACAGACTGTTGGGGCAAGTGCTCTTAGCGAGCACATATGACAAAGACCAAGATCCCCCATATAGCCTTAACAGACTGTTGGGGCAAGTGCTCTTAGCGAGCACATAGGACAAAGACCAAGATCCCCTGTATAGCCTTAACAGACTGTTGGGGCAAGTGTTAGCGAACATCTAAGACTAAGATCCCCCGTATAGCCTTAACAGGCGGTTTGGGGCGAGCGCTGTTAGCGAGCACCTAAACGCACACGCGCACGTGGTGTAGCGGTGAGCGCGCTGCGCTACGAACCTGGCACCCCGAGTTCGATTCCCGCTCACGGCCAACACCAGTGGCGATTATCTGAACCGGTCGACTCAGCCTCAAATGAGTAACTGGTACGATGTGTAAACATCGCCACGTGGGAGACAAAGGCGGCCGGGCGAAGTGCTGGCATCCATCCACACCCCCTCGTTTGCTGTGTCGACCACCATAGGTGCTGGCTAACAGCACTTGCCCCCAACAGTCTGTCACAGGCTATACGGGGGATCTTTGTCTCTACAGGTGAGGGCGTCGCACCTGTGACGGTGTCGCGCAGGTTCCCCTTGATGGAGATGCGGGCGCCTCCAATCCCGGCACCGCGCTCGTCCCGGACGACCCCCTTGATGCCCTGGTGGACCTGCTCCGGACACCACCAACAGGCGTCGGGGTCTCGACGGAGACAAACCCCACACACGGCCCGCACGGCGAGGAAGGAGGAGGAGGGGGGGGCTGCTCGTGCCCATCCAGCAGCGGATAGCGAAAGGGGCTATAAGGTGTGCATGGGTGATTTTTATTTATTTATTTTCGACTTCGCGAATGCTTTTACGCGTTGACTTACGCTCAGTTCGAGCAACCACGTGCATGGTCGATGGGCCGCGTGAACCGGAGCCGCTGCGGAGGGGGAGACGCTGGGAGGCTTCGGGTGATGCGAGGCGTTCCTTGGGACGCGTGCGGTCAAGAGGGGGTGGGGGGGGGGGGCTCGCCTGTCTAACACGTGGCAGGTCACGGGCATTTGGTTCAAGCAAGGCTGGCAGCTGAGGAGGCGCTGTGTGTCGAAACGGGCCCACAAGGGGGTTTTTGCTTGTATTGCACCACTGCTGCTGGAATGTAAATCATAGTTTTATGTAAATCATACTTTTATTCACTATCTGTCGAGAGAAAGGATTATACGAAGGTGATAGATGTATTATTATCTGGTCATCGATTACGTTGTTGTTAACATGGGACCTATTTTTGCCAGCATCAAAGTATGAAAACATAAGAATAGGATTTACCCATTCTGGCAAGACGTTCATCTTAACATCTGTTTGTTAAGATGTTCATCTTAACACCTGTTTTATTGCCAGAAAGGGTAAAACCTATTCTTATTTTTTCAGACATTGTTATTGTACGCCAATTCGGATGCCACGAATTTCAAATCCATCGCTGTAACGCGCCCCTCTGCTCTCCCGCCCGCCTTCCCCAACCCGCACTGACCAGCGATCCGCAACGCGTGTGGGGAGGCCCTCGTTCAGCAGTGGATCGACAGAAAAAGGGAACCATGATATTTTGTCGGCGAGATGAACGTGACGCGCTGCCGGTGCCGTGCGAGCGAGCGGTGCGGTGCTCACCGCCTCCACGAAGGTGAGCAGCGCCTCGCGGTTGTGCGCCCACTCGATGGGAAGGTCCTCCCCGCTCGGGAACTTCACGCAGCCCAGCTCGAGGGTCAGCTCCAGGCATCCCGAGTGCAGGTAGCTGAAGTCCGGCATCCCTGCAGAGAAGCTCACCATCGCTCACCGTCGCTCACCGTCGCTCACCGTCACTCACCGTCGCTCATCATCTCTCACCATCTCTCACCATCACTCACCATCGCTCACCATCTCTCACCATATCTCACCACCACTCAGCATCGCTCACCACCACGATATTTTTATCTTTGTCCTCCGCTTTCTCCTCCTATGTGCAGCCAATCACTCAATCGTGGAGTTGGCTAAAGCATCCCAGTGCAGGACCCTCCTGTAAATGTCTTGAGACTCAGTGGAGCTTTCAAACATACAAACCTGTCAGTTCATCCTTGACTCCACCACTCCACCCCATCACTCCACCCTTACCACTCCATCATTTCATCTCAACACCACGCTTCACAACACAACACCACTCCCACCTCACCACACTTCTCCCACCTCACAACATCACTCCCACCTCACCACTCCCGCCTCACCACTCCCGCCTCACCACACTTCTCCAACTATTCACCAGCTCACCTCCGCGGAAGCTGTACCACTCGGCTCCATTCACGATTCCCCCGGAGGGTGCCCCGGTCTCCCCGGGGCACGGGGCCTTGTGTTTGTCGGACATCAGCGGGTGAGCCTCTGCGTACGTCCGCGCCAGCAGCCGGAACATCTGTGCGTGTGTCACACGCATACATAACTCGTCACCGCACTGATCGAGTGTGGGCCGGTCAGGGCGGGGAGCACAGACCCTTGGAGCATAGTACGGTACAACGGTGGCTTTTGCGGCCACTGCCCTCTGCGGAGACCGTAGGCCCGCGGCAGGGTGCTTCAAAAAAAATGTTGAACACTTCTGAAAATTTGCAACAATACCGTTAGTCCCATTTAAGTGTTAACATTTCTTTGAAGCACCCTGTAGATTCTAGATTTGAAGCTTTAGAATGCTAGCTGGCTGCACATCCAGTCTCCTACAGTCCTTCAAAGCACGCTTTGGAGAATTTCGTGAGCACACTCGTCTTTTTAAGTTCATCACCCATCCAAACGAGTGTTCACTGAACACAGCCGACCTGAATTACATCCCTGGTGTCTCCGTCAGAGATTTTGAAGCAGAAGTGGCTGACCTGAAGGCCTCAGACATGTGGGTGAATAAGTTCAAGTCACTGAATGAAGATTTGGAAAGAATCACACGACAGAAAGCGGAGTTGGCGAGCAAGCACATGTGGACAGAAATGAAAAAACTCCAACCCGAAGACCAGCTGATTCTCAAACCTTGGAACGCGCTTCCTGTCACATACCACACACTGCAGCGTGTGAGTATTGCTGTATTGACCATGTTTGGATCTACGTATGCATGTGAGCAGTCATTCTCACATCTTAAAAACATCAAGTCCAACCTACGATCACGTTTAACGGATGAAAGCCTCAACGCTTGCATGAAGCTTAACCTCACCAAGTACCAACCCGACTACAAAGACATCAGCAAATCCATGCAGCACCAGAAGTCGCATAAATGGTGAGTGTTATAACAACATTAATTAAAAGAATAAATTCAGAGGCTTATTATACTGACATTTAGTTGAATTCACTTTTAAAATATATTATATGGCTCTCACTGAAATAAATTTCCAAATTTTTTGCTTTCATGGCTCTCTTAGTCAAAAAGGTTCCCGACCCCTGCTTTAGATGTTACATCGTTTGGTGATGATGGTGATGCCGCGTTGGCAGTGGCGCACAAGCACGAGAAACAAAACAACTTCTCAGTCAATAACGCTGTGGCGTTAAAAAAAATATATACATTTCTTATTTAAAATGTAACAGTTGACGTACTGGGCAATGGCCCTTCTCCGTAGCACATCAACGGACGGTGTGCTACGGCGAGAAGGGACATTGCCCGAAATGTCAACCACACTGTGAAGGCCACAGTGTGGTTGCCGTAAGCGAGTGTTTTTGTTGTTTTGTACACGGTTGTGTCCCAAGCACATCTGTGAAAAAAGAGCTTTACAGCTCAATCGGATTCCTTCAGCAATAAACAACAATCCTGATTGTGATGGACCTGGTCTTCGGGCGTGGCGGAGTAGAACTTCTCGCCCATGAGCGACGCGTCGTACGGGTAGCGCACGAGCAGCTCCCCGCCGTGCAGGTTCCCCGCCAGCACGAAGGGGAACTCCTCCATCCAGTCGATCACCGCGCGCGTCTCCGGCGCAACCTGCGTCGTGCGCACGTACGGAATGGCGCAACAACAACAACAACAATAGCAGTCATGGCAATCGTCGTCATCGGCGGCGGCGGCCACGGTCAACCCCCGTGGAACCGCACACAAATCCCGCGGCGTGACGATTCCACCCAGCACCTGCACGCCAACTCTTAGCGTCGCTCCGTCTCCGCGGCGGACGCGTCTCTCGGAAGAGTTCGAATTCCGCCGCCGCCACCGTGGGGCCGCCGTCCCTGCTCACGATGCGTTCCGCCCCCAGGCCGCTCACGCAGCCTTTGGACGACCTCCGTCTCGCATCTCTGCGTGGCGTTCTCTCATTCCGGTTGCTGCTGTGTTTCGTCTGTTAATGTAATTCCCAATGTGCGCCTCTGCACGCATCTTTTCGGCGTTTGACTTGTATTCGTCGTTACTGATCAACGATGATGATTCTGAGCATTAGATTACACCGCCTTTGTCCTCGCGGTGAATGGACAAAGGTCTAGCGGCGTGTTGGGTGTGTGTGTGCCTGTGAGCCTCACCTTGCCATCCCAGTACTGGTCAGGCACGGGCAGAGGCTGCGTGCGGCGCTTAGGCCGGCGCAGAACGCCGCTCGTCAGGTCCGGGAAGTTGCGGTTCAGGTCGATGTTCTGCATGTTGTTCCTGCCCTGGATGGCCTGCCGATCCTCCTCAATCTGCAAGCGTCGGGGTGGTGGGGGCAGTGTGGGCAGACAGATATTCATTCATTCGGAGTGTGCGTGTCTCTCTCCACGTGGTCGCATGGATCCTCTCGGTTTTCTCTCCACATTTAGAGACGATTTAGATTATTTTGCTGCTATAAATTTACACATGTTAAGCCACTTTGTTGAGCTTTCATTTGTGGCCAGGTCAGTGGGCTTTGCCTGGAAGGATGGGGATGGTTTAGTTTTATTTGTATGTTTGGGTGATTTGTTTACCTGTCATGTACTTTGCACTACGATCGTGGTTTTGTACTGTTTGTTATTGTAACGTTCTTACCCGCCCCTGCTGGACATCTGTGAAAAAGAGCTTTATAGCTCATCGGATTCCTCCAGTAAAAATAAATATTCTGATTCATTAGCCAGACGTTTCATTCATTCTTTCGGACACGTGCCCCCGACTTGGATCCACCACCGTTCACTCTTTGGTCTCTGGAGGGGTGGCGGTGACATGGCCTTAAAACACACGCGTCGCTCGCTCCACAGCGGACGTTAAAGACCCCCGACGCCGTTCGCAAGAGTAGGCCATTCCGTAGCGGTGTCATGGTCCCAGTCGGCCAATTTTTAAATATAATTCCCACAAATGACTGAAATGGGAGTACACACGCGCACACGTTGCAGCAATGAACGCCCGCTACTGCAAAACGCTCGGCTGGACCGTCTTGGAAAGGTGGATCTTGAAACGCGGTCACTCTCTCCTGGGGTAAACAATCTAAGAAGTAGGAGTAATAATAACAATAACTTCATCAATTAGCTGATAACGCAAAGAGGACGGTAGAGCTTGGGCAATTGTTGGTATCGTGGTTCCCCCTGGCTCCTCTGAGTCGTTTCCCCTCTCTCTCTTCGACGGCGAGAAAATACCGCGCAGCTGCGGTAGCAGTATCGCTGCCGCGGTTGCAGCTGCTGCAGCTGCTGCAGCAGCAGTAGGGGCTGCAGCTGCTGCAGCTGCTGCAGCTTCTACTGCTGCTGCTGCTGCTGCAGCAGCTGCTTTTGTTGCTGTCGCCGCTGCTCCTGCAGCGCGGACGAATCCGCGGCGTTTGCGACGGAGCCGCTCACGGAGTCGGCGGCGAGCTCGTATCCGTCGGGGTTCATGGAGGGGAGGATGTGGAGCCGCGTGGTGTTGAGCAGGCGGCGGACGCGCTCGTCTCCGTCCTCGAGGCGTGCGCACAGGTGCTGCGCGAGCGCGACGAGCAGCTCACGGCCCAGCACCTCGTTCCCGTGAATGTTCCCCACGAGGCGAACCTCAGGTACCACTGCAGGAGGATGGGGCACGGGGGA
Source organism: Petromyzon marinus (assembly GCF_048934315.1). NCBI lineage: Eukaryota > Metazoa > Chordata > Hyperoartia > Petromyzontiformes > Petromyzontidae > Petromyzon > Petromyzon marinus. The sequence continues at coordinate 2,173,688 of NC_133677.1, forward strand.
GGGAAGAGATCGAAACGTCGTGACCTCTTAATAATTTTCTATCTACGTGACTTTGCCGAAAGAACCAAAGAGTAAGAGATTTTTAGTTGAATGATTTGTAAAAATAAAAATCAATATATCGCGATGAGATTATTTTTTTGTCCCCCCCCCCCACGCTCCCCCCGCCCGCCCACCGCTCGTTGCAGACGTTCGAGGTTCGAATTCGGAGGGCTGGACCTCCTGTTATCATTATTATTATTCTAGACCGTCGTCCACTATTTCATTTTACTGAAATATGTCACCCGAATAATTAACTCGAGACGGAACATCTCGTTTGCGAGGTTGCCCTGGGTTTGCGAGTGACGCATATGCGGCAAACTCGTAATGACGCCGCGTACGTGACCACGATTCCATACACAACATTCGCAGGATACGCTCACGCGACGGCGAACACGGTCTCACAGCGTCGAGGACGGGAATTCAAGACAGCCAGGGCAGTGCCGGGGTGGACACCGCCGGTTAGTATCGAGAGTTCCCCGGCTGTGAACGCTTGCGATGGGGATGAGATGAAGCGAGGCTGAAGTGGTGTGGGATGGGTGGGGTGGGAGACGGGTGAGTTGAGCGGAAGAGAGAGCAGGGAAGAGGAGTGTGAGCTGTCCATTGTTGTTGTTTGATTGTTGTTCGCTGTTGTTGTTTGATTGATTGTTGTTCGCTGTTGTTGTTCCAATAGCCAGGTGTTGTCTGGCCGAGCTGTCGGTGAAAGCGGTTGCCGTAATCGGAGAGAGAAGTCTCAACAACAACAAAAAAACAACAACAACCCGGCTCCACTCCTGTTACAGCCGCCCTCACCGGTGAAAACGTGGGGAGGGGGGAGGAGTGGGCGACGCTCTGAACTTAATCTCCCGCGACCGAGTCGATTTTCTTCGCCGGCGCTTGAAGACAAAGGGGTTGACCCCCCTCTATGGTTCCGTCGCGAATCCCCTTTGTTAAAAAGTCACAGCATGACCAGATTCACGGTACACCTGGGTGCTGAGCTTTTAAACAAAACAAAATAACAGCTCGCAGATAACACAAGCCACGCCGGTTTTCACGGCTCCTTGTCGGTCCACCGCCGCCCGGCGGACGTGCCTCACCGTGCTGTCAGCCAAGGGGGTGGGGGGTTGTTTCACCATACTTCACTGTGCCGGTCTATAAGGGGTTGCACAAAGGGTAGGGGTCCCGGGACCGGTTGAGATACGTATGATTCGCCACTGTTGTTCGCCGTGGCCAGGAATCGAACCCAAGCGGCCACGTTTAGAGTGCAGGATGTGAAACCACTGGCGCCACCGCACCTCTCTGTAAGCAATCGTTTATTTTGCTCTATGTTAAGCTTGATATGGTAAAAAAAAACACGCTTTGAGACCTGTGTTGCTTGAATATGATTTGACGAGTCACTTGAATTGTATTTCTTGTAGGAGGAAACTAGAGAGTCCAAAAGAGACATACATTTGGGACAACGTTCAAACCCCAGAAAAGAATATATCATCAATCTATTTCCTTCACAGCCCACTGCAGGTGTCTTATTGGTCCGGCCTTGATGTGTCATATTAAAAAAAGTCTCATTCAATTAACCAGGAGAGCCTTATTGAGCTTCAAGAATCTTTTTCATTAGAATTATTATTGTTACTATTCAATCGAGGCATTTCCATTTTAGAGAGTGTTTTGCATGTGGGAGGAAACTGGAGGACCCAGAGAAAAGCTCCCACACGAGAAGGTGACACACACAAAGCTCCCCACGAATGGGTTCATGAACCCACTGCCACCATCTCTTGACATCCAGAGACAGCCCAGCAAGGAGTTTCACAAAGTCACATGTGATCTACCGACCCCTTGCCTCCAAATATGTGGATCAGCAGGGCTCCTTGTCCTCTCCCTACCCCGCTAGATTGAACTGCAGGTCAGTGTGACTTTTTTTCCCTCCCTCTTTCCCCCTTCCTAAACTGCGCTAACGTTTAACGTCACGTAAATATTATTGCGTCGTTAAACACGCCAACCGCCACACAGGACCGCCTCGTCAACACGCCCGCCGTCAGTTCGGCCAAAAAGCTCCCCGAGAGTCCAACGTACGCAGCTCGTGCTTGCCCGGGTTTTCCGACAGCTCGATGACGAGGAGGTCCCGGTTCTCGAAGCTCTTGCCGATGCTGTAGAGCCTCGCGGCGCCGCCGCACGACTTCTCCGCCCGGCGCAGCGCCCGCGTCATCTCCGCGTGCCGTCGGTGCCTCAGCACGGCGCCGCGATGTCCCGCGTCGGCGCCGGGCCAATCCTCCCCGTGCGGCGAAGCGTCTGTGTGGGCACGTGGGCGCAGGGGGGGCGGGGGGGGGACAAAGGCGGACGTGTCATCGAGAGAAGCGCAAAGTCTTCCCAAGGCCGCTCGGCCGAAGCGCCGGCGCCGTTCGTCGCTTTCTTTTTCGGAGGTTTCGAATCCGTAGCGGCCGCCCTGGTTAATGCCACACGCCGCCTGCTTCACAGTGAACTTTTTTTAAGATCCGTGTGACATCGCTCGCAAGAGCAAGCCACTGTGTGCCGGCGTCACGCTCCAAATTTGAAACATTACCCGCAAATTACTTCATACCGTACGCAGCCATCATCGCCGCCTACTGCAAACGCTTGGCAGGAACCTCCTGTAAAGCAGTCGTGATACTGGGTGAGGCTTTCCTGGGTAAACAAGCATAATAATAATGATAAAGGTCAATCATAGTCAGGTTTTTGCCAGTTGCGTAACAATGCACCACTCAGGACAATGAGTTCACATGCAGCTCTTCCCCCCCCCCTGCATCTGGTCGTGTGCACCCTCTACTTCAGCTCAAACACTGGGTTTTGATGTTGTTGTGTCATCAGCAGCCATGAACAATCCGCTGCTGGATGAGAGCCTCCCCGAGCTGTCACCACTCACGATCTTGCGAAGCAACGATCCGCCTAAGCACCCGCACACAATAAGTATTGTTGTCCTTCCCCCGCACGGTCAGTTATGTATGGTGCGAAAGAAGTTAAACATACTGTAACATGCATCAAGTAAAGCCGGAGTCTCGAGACTCTTTCAGGAACATCCGGTTACGTTCCACCAATGGGTACGTTTGTATAAATGCACGTGGGAGCTGAAACCCCAAGGAGAAAACCCACCACGAGTACTCACTGGGGGGGGGGGGGGGGGGGGGGAGGCAAAACACTCAAACCTCCACTTGCCCCACCGCCACCTCCGGACCACCTCGTAGCCCCGGTGATCCACCGCAAAACCCTCGCCTCCGAAAGTACCTCACGGCAGTCCGCCGGCGCGAGCCACCGCGCCTGGCACCGCCCCCGCTCGGCGGCGCTCTCACCGAAGGAGAATCCTCGGCCCGTGGGGTCCACGCACTCCTCCTCGCGCTCGCTCGCCGTGTGGTTCTCGCACTCCAGGTAGTGGGGCCAGCGCATCTGGATGCGGTGGAAGGCGCGCTCGCAGTTCCGCCGGAGGTCGGTGCAGACGGCGCGGCAAGGCCTCACCACACGCGAACGGGTGCGCGGGGCGCCTGCGGTGCAAGAAGGGCTTCGTCATCAACGTCGTCGTCGTCGTCATCATCAGCGATGTCACCGTCGTCGTCGTCATCATCGGCGTGATCAATATGAATGGTATTCTGTGAAAGAACAAAATGCAGAAAATCCCTGGGTTTGATTTTCCACGAAGCTCATGGTCCACCATAAACCGCATCCGCACAAACTACGATAAGAATAAGACTTAGCATTTACAGGGTGCTGATAATGGTCACGCACCGGACAACACCTTACGTCACAAACATCGTCTCAACCGTTCCAGTGAGTCGAATGGACCCGGCCTGCAGAGAGGCATAATCAGCCAGCAGGGGGGACACGTGCCACCTGTCTCCTGCTGCCCACATTCACACAGCGGGCAGCTGTCACAGAGGCCCCATCGGTAGCCTTCGGCAGCCACACACACAACACACACACCCCCTGGTCACCACTGGCAGCGGCTCCACGGAATCCACTGACGCCTTGGGATGTCGACGACGCATAGACCGGTGGTGCCCCACGCTGGGCTCACAAACCCTCGGACCTCTCGCAACAACGACAACAACAGGTGGCAGGGGACCCGGAGCCACGACGAGCGCTCACCTTCCCACGCCAGCGGGTGCGGCTCGGGCGGCGGCGGCACGCACTTGGGCGCCAGCACAGCGCACGCGAAGAGACGCAGCTGGGGCTGGCACTCGCCGTCGAGCAGCTGCGGGAGCACGCTCATGAGCACGTACTCGGGGCTGCGCTCGCTGTCCAGCGGCGACGTGTGGCCCAGGGCGTTGGGGTAGCGCGTCGCACTGTACGGGAGGTCCTCGCAGTAGCCCAGCCTCAGCGGGACGCAGTCGCCCGTGCTGCTGCTGCCGGCGCCATCGTCGCCCACCCCTGCCGATTCCATCTCCTGCCCCACTTCTTCCCAGCCTCTGCGATCTGGATGGAGGGGCATAGGCATGGGTGGAGGATCTGGATGCAGGGCCACAGGTTGGATGGAGGATGTGGATGGAGGGGCAGAGGTTGGATAGAGGATCTGGATAGAGGGGCATCGGTTGGATGGAGGATGTGGATTGAGGGGCATAGGTTGGATGGAGGATCTGGATGGAGGCTCAGAGGCAGGGGCAGACCCTGGTGCATGGAAATAAATGCCCCCCCCCCGCCCCCCCCCCCTCCGGGCCGATTTCATCCCCCCCTCTTTTGATACTGACAAAATGTCCCGTAGATATCGGTGCTCTGATACTCGCAATGCCTTTGTGCCGATCGCCTTTTGGCGTTGTTCTCTCGTCTCACACCGGTGCAGAGACAAGGCCATGACGAAGGCTGCCGTCTCTGGTGCGGGCCAATCAGTTCCGAAGGCAATGCATACGTACAACATCAGCGCACGTTTGCGTTGCATGTTTTGCCACCAGCATGTGTGGTTGATGCGGACTTGATGCCTTGAAATAGGTGAGTATTTGGTGTTTGAGCATCTGAACATAACTCATGTGGTATTTCCAAAAATAGTGAAGCCTATTCTTTTGTTTTTCACACTCACTGGCTTTATTATTTAATGGATCTTTGACTATCTGAAATCATCGTCATCATTGTGAGCAACATTTTCATAATCACCATCACTCTCATGTCACCATGGTTATCGTGGTAATCATTGTCATCACTATCACTAATTATCAACACTGTAACCCTCATGGTTATCAATTTCATTGTCATGATCACTGCCATCAATGTAATCATAATTATAGTCATCACCGTTGTCAGAGTGATTCCTGTCATCGTTTATTTCCTTCCCATGAGGATCATCTTTCATTAGCGTAATCATCATCATCATATTAGTGCGTATTCTCATCAATGTAGTTATAATCATTGTAATCATTATAACCATAATCTGTTTGGTCTTTCGTGATTGATTTCCTTTGACTTCCCTCACCTCTGAGCTGTTGCCATCATTAATGATGCATCATTTTTCGTGTAATGTCTTTTTTTTTGTTCACGTCAACATTCCTCTCTCCTTCCGTGAGTGTACACAGAGCTTGATTTGTTACTGCTAGGCTGGCTTGGAGGAGAAGTTATTGGCATAAGGCACTACCACTTGAGTTCAAGGTCTATACGCCTGCCCATGATAATAATCCTACATTATTGTGGCCTGTGTTGCTGGATGAGGACAAAGATAATTGTCATGAGGACAACATCGGTCGGTTATGGGAGTTGTTTGACCATACTTCACCACGCGGATCAGTGTAGGTTGGTGAAAGACCGGTTCCGATATCAATCCCTGGCTGTGGCTGGGACTCGAACTCGAACTCGCCAGGTTTGAAAGCGCGGACAGCCGACCACTGCGCCACCGATTCCTCCACCCATACATGGGGCTTTACTTGTCCGTCCTGCTAGGTGACCCGGAAAAGAGTTGTGTACGCGGCACGCCACATCTAATACAGCGGTAGCTTTGGCTACTGGTCACGTGCCTACTCCAATCGTAATTACCAGCGACCCGGAAAATATTCAGTGAAAAACGAACCCTTATATGTAGGTGAAGGGTAAAGCATATTTATCTGTAACGCTCGCATCACCGGGGAGACAAAGGCGGCCGGGCATGACCCACAGTGCTGAACACAGCGGTTAATCCCATTGCGTACTGTGCTGACCTTAATAGGTGCTCGCCGATGGTGTGTGTGGGTTTGTGGGTGGCGAGTGCATGCCGGGTTTGACCTCACCTGGCGCGGGTCCCTCTTGGTAATATCTGTCCACGTGGTCGTATGGATCTCGGCTGCGCTCGACATCCGGGTATTCGTTTTCGGGTGGACAATCGCCTGTCCATCATCATCAACAACATTAACAACATCGTCATCATCAGCAGCAGCAGTATCATCATCGTCATCAGCAACACTCAGATATTTGGGGGTAGGAACGAAGCATCAGCTCACTGATTAATATCGATCATACAATCGCGTGTGTTGTTATGTGTTTCTTTATTGGGGGAGAGGCAATCGGCTTTCAGGCTGCGGCATGTATACCGTGCAGGGGAAATTTCGAGTTTGCGCTGGGGACTACAGGAGGTACGTTGTGGCGATTAAACACGGTTATACAACAGTAAACGGGAGCCGTACTAACGACACACCAAAGCACTGCTACAGTAGAGAGTGTTGTATGTAATGGGTTCACATCACAGCAGTGGATTGATCATGGCTAGTGATGATGATGTTGACGACGTGGCTAAATTAGTGGTACAATAAAATATAAACAAATTATTTGGTGATGCTGCTGCTGCTACGTTGGCAGTGTTGCATATTAAAGCACAAATAACCACAACACAAACTCAGCATGTTCTTTGGTTATTTGAACCTATCTACGTGACTTTACCGAAAGACCCAAAGAATATCAATTTCTGCAGTCACGAAAGCTTTAAGTCAAGATAAAAACTCAGCATATTCGTAAATAACATTGTGACCTTCAAAGGACAAAATATACATACAGTAAAGTGTTGAATTTCATATGGAATTTCAACTAAGGACATCACTGTTGAAAGAACACCGATTTCTGTCCATCTGCCCCGGTTGTTATATCATAGACTTGTTGACGGATGTCCTTCGTTGAAATTCAACATTTTCCTTGATTATTTATGGTATTTATGTGTTTTCCTTGTCAGGTCACAGTGTTATTGACGAATGTGTCAAGTTGTTTTTTTGTGCTTGTTCACCACCGCCAACGTAGCAGCAGCAGCAAAGTAACTTGCTTAGTTCCCGAACAACTCAACTGTGGTCGTCCAAAAATTGAGCAAACATCACCAAACCAACGGGCGAGCAGCGGTGAGACAGAGACAACTCTAGACCGGTTTTACAAGAATTAAGACTCATCAGTGCGGTACAGTCACCGATGCCCACGGCTGCCGAGTCTGCCTCTGAGATCCTGTCCAGAGGACCCCCCCCCCCATTCTCCTCCTCCTCTCGAACCACTTCAACATCATGGGTACCCCATCGGCACTTGCCCACATGGCAACAATTGAAATGTTTGAATGACGAGAAGACATTGCGCGAGACTAAGAGCTTCCTTACCGGCATTGCACGTGTTCGCTGAATCTCGTTGCTTCGCGAACTGCAAACTCATGTTTCTGAAAACGATGGGTTTTCTCGTCACAGGAAGACTTGGGTATTATTAAGACTCATTCTGGCCACCACCAGCATAGTCTGATGTTTAGGAGAATATTTCCCTAGGTCGCCGATCTCTGGCGGATGCCACTCCAATAAATGCCGGTCCTGGTAACCCGCTTACCCTCTCCTCCTCCAGCCCCCGTAAACACGTGCGTAGTCTCGAGTTACATGTGCTTTCACTAATCGCTCGCTCGCTTTGGAATCCCACGATGTCTTGTGAACATTATATATCTCAATTGAAACACGTACAAAAAAATCCCCAGACTGTTTTCGTTTAGATAATGCGTCCTCTGCTTGCCTTCTAACCGTTCCCACCACCTTCCCCTGCACGTTCTGGGTGGCGGCGGCTCAGAGGCCGTTTATCCAGCAGTGGATTAAGCATGCCTCATTATAGCTGGTTTTTTTTTATTTGTTTCGAGGCAGCTGTTAAGGTTATTCATCTGCCGGGGCCGGATCGTGGTCCCGTGAGGCCCCTGGTCACGTGTCTTTTGTAGCCCCCCCCCCTCCCCCCCTATATTGGTGTATTTCTCGCCTTCCTCCTCGCAAAATCATCCACTAGATCGTCAAAATCTCGCTGTCTGACAAGGTCTGACTCTATTGACACGAGTAACAATGAGCTGAGACGTGTTTGGCACGTGCTTTTCTGCTGCTCATTTTGTATTCTGCCTAAAAGGGAAAATGTCCGCTCACCCTGGCAATTTGTCACCAGCAAAGTTGGAAAAATCCGAAGTGCCACGAAAACATTGGGGAACACTGACTGCAGACTAAGTGCCTGCAACGTCTCAAGCAATTTAGTTGGGCACTTCTCACCCTCAGAGTCAGACATGAAAGACTTGAATTGGATGAGTTAATTGGCAAAGTTCATTTCCAGGTCTGATGGATATGTTGCAGAGAGTGCATTTACCTTTTCCACTATGACATCACTGTTAGACACCTGATATGACATTAACAGAACTCCAAAGAGACTGGTCAAACGCTTGTAAGCGTCGAACCGATGTTCAAGGCATGCCACGAGCTTATCAATGACCACATAACATGTTTATATTTTGAACTTCTCCCTCCCCTCAAGTGTCACACCTGGCTCTGAGCTGTCATCTGCAAAAGTTTTGTGTTTCTTCTTTCACTGAAGATCGTGCTCATATGACTGAGAGACACCTGTCACATTTTAGGCTGCCCTTTCAAAAGCCTCAAACTGGTCTCGCTGTCCCGCCACAAAATCCCTCAACAAAGACAAAAGCTGTGCTACTACAGAGATGTCAATGTCACTTTTCTGTAGGTGCATGCTTGTATTGTGGAACGAGTCAAGTATGACGTCCCAGAAATATGCCATGAACGCCATCTCTAAGGTGTCCAATTTAGTACATAGTCCAGCGGCCTCAATTCGAGTATCTCTTTTCTCATTATCATCATTGCAAATACCACCGAAGGTCTCTCTAATGTGGGTGTAATTTCTCCACAGTGCCTTGGTGGACTCTGCCCGAGCACTCCACTGAGTACTGGACAGCGATTTTAATGTCAGTCTGACATCTGTCTTCCGAAAGACTTTCCCCCATCTGCAACATGTTAAACAACTCGTCAGCCTCTGGGCTACTCATGTCTAAGGTGTTAATGCCAACTAAGTTTAGTGAAAGTGCTGCGCAAGGCACATCCTCTATCAGAGGGTTTTTTTGGTTTCAGGTGGGCCTGTGGCCCATTGTATTTTCCTGACAAGTTGCTTGCATTGTCATATGACTGACCTCTACAGTTTGAGAGGTGGAACTCAAGGCCCTCCACCATCAGTCACGCAGTCTGCTAAAGTTTTACCAGTGCGGCTTTCAATTGGCTCAAAGCCCAGGAATCGCTCCACCACATTCCCGCTGCTGTTAACAAACCGGAATATGAACGTCAATTGGTCCACATGTGACAGGTCTGGGGTGGAGTCAACAATTATTGACAAATATTTGACATCCCAAATCTCATCTGCTATTGTTTCGCGAGGTTTCTGACCCATTGGCTCAATGAGTTCTTCACATATTGTCGATGACAAATAGGACACCGTGCCTCTTCCTTTTCCGCCAAACTTTTTCATATGTTCAGCCAAGAATGGGTCAAATTTTAATAGCAATTATAGGGTGCCATGTTCTGCACTCTTTTCGTGTTCCCTTATTCTTTCAGAGTGCTTCCAGTCACTAAACCTCTGATTAAAGCCACCGAGCTTGCTGGAGAACAGTTTGCATGCAAAACAGTGCACACAACCTGTTGAGGGTGATTATAGTAGCCACTGTGTAGACACCTGCCCATTTGGCAATATACAGTTCAGAAGTTTATTGTTGAAACTTCTAGTCTTTCCACTAAGCACTCTATCTCGGACTGAAGCTGGGTATTTTTCACTGTAGTTTTGTAAGGGGACTGCTCCTCTCTCAATAAGCACTGACTTAATGTCACTGGAAGTGCTTTGCCATAATGTAGGGTCAGTGACCTCATAGCACCAGGAATGGCTTGATTCTTGTGAACTGCCCAACTGCTCCTGAGGTGGAATGATGGTTCTTGTAAACCATTAACTGTTGAGGGCTCGCCTTCAAAGGATGGCTCTGGGGAGAGTGACAACATTACTGGAAACTCAACTAGTGCTAGTTCCTCCCTCACAGCTGGCAATAGTGCTGCTGTCATCATTATTACTAATTAATATTACTAATAATTACAGCAGCACTATTTTGAAAGAAGTTGGCGATGAGGGGAACACTTTGAAGCAAACTGCCTCTCTTGCCTCCTTTTCTTTTCTGTCTTTCCTTTTGAAAGCACCACTATTCCAACAGTTGTGGTCCATATTCCAAAACTAGTATGCTATTTATATGAATATATTTATAGCATATCTCAATACTCTTTGGTTTTGTCGGTAAAGTCGCGTAGGTAAAATAAAAGAAAAGAAAACAACTAAATTAAATCACGACGTTTCGGAGGCAACACAAGCTTCCGTGACTTTACCGAAAAAAACCAAAGAGTATGAATCCTTGCAGTCACGAAAGCTTCAAATCTAGATCATATCTCAATACTTATTAGATCATAATTGAATTAATATATATTAATAATGACAACACCCTTCATTGGAGCGATTGTTGATATAGCCTTTAAAAAGGCTGTTGCTTTAGAAAAAGATGAAAAAGTCTCTCAATATATGACTGTGGTGTACCAAGCAAGAAAACAGGCATCTGTCTGTGGCTTTTCCTACCAAGAAATGTCTTATATACAAGCCACACCCCATCGATGGGGAGGGGAAAAATAGACATCGTAAGACCTGCCGACAATTTGCATGTCAACGTTAGCGTTATCTACTTCCATGGATCTAAAAACAGACGGTCTATGGAAAAAATGAATTAGGTTTTTCTTAATCTTTAACTATGGATTGGGTCTCTTATATATGCGTTAGTGTATGAAATAATATAGCTTTTGGCATATTTTTGTATGTTTCACAAAACCGTAGTGTATTTTTAATTATTAATTTGTCAACAGCTAACTAAGCTCTCAACAAGCGACAAGCCCTCGGTCTCACTAGCTGGCTTTTTAGTGCAGCTTATTTGGTTGTAAGGGCAGCAAGTTGGCAATGTGGTAGCTAGCTAACTAACTTGTATTAACAAGCCGAATCGTTTGGGCAGCTAGCTAGGGAAAATGGGCAGTTAGCTAAAATAAAGAGATAGCTCGTTACGGTAAGTCAAATAACGAACGGCTTGCCATAACGACGCCCTTCATACTGTCCTGTTATGCAGAATGAACTGACTTGTTGGTGAATATTGTACCATGTCACAGCGTATTGTAGCGTGCCAACCAGTGTCTCAGTTGTACAGCAGCACTGCACTCTCCGAGAAGCTCGCGTTTAAAGCATGAACTGTATGCTCGATGTATGCACCGAGGGGCCTGGGAGCCATAGTGGCCAACTCACACCGTAAGCACCCAGGGGCCCAGGGGCCCTAGCGGTCAGCTCACGCTGTAAGCACCGAGGGGCCTCACATTGTAAGCGCTGCGGGGCCGGGGGCCCTAGCGGTCAGCTCACGCTTTAAGCCCCAGGGGCCCGGGGGCCCCTTGGTGTTTAAACACAACATCAGTGACGATTATCTGAACCGGTCCTGATGCCTCCCCTAAGTCGACTCGGTTCAAATGAGTACCTGGTGTGGTGTCTAAATATCTACACTAGGGAGACAAAGGCGTTCGGGTGTGGTCCTGGCCACCCATTCACCTCATGTACCGTTACAGCCTTCATAGGTGCTATTCGCTAACAGCACTTGCCCCCCAACAGTATGTTAAGGCTATAAGGGGGGATCGTTGTCTTCATATGCCCCGAAAACCTGTTAGTAATAGCCTAAGCCACTTAGAGCAAAACGCAGTCCATATTCTTGGTTCTTTCGGTAAAGTCACGTAGAAGGGAAACCAAATACTTTACCCAAAGAACCAAGAATATGAATCCCTGCAGTCACGAAAGCTTTAAATAAAAAATAAAAACGCAGTCCGTCTAACTTTGCTTCATCATCTCGAGACGGGGCTACTGCTCTTCATTAAATGTTTTTTTGTGCACTCTCGACCCCCCCCCCCCCTCCCACGTCTTTGCGATGTTGCAGTTATTTAAAAAAAATCTCGATCGAAGCTTTTGGTCTCTGTCGAAGTTTTTTTTTTGGCCGCTTAACGGTAAAACCGCTTGATTTATGGAACGAGGGCTAATGCTGGCGTGCCAACGCCTGGGTGCAGAAATCTAAACCACATGGCACCAGCACTAGGGGAAACCTCGGGAGATCTTGGCCAGGCAGCGGCGCTGCGCTCAAAGCGCATGGGCCACGTGATACAGCCCCTTTGTCAATCCACTGCTGGACGAGGGCCTCCCTAAACGCCTTATGGATCGTGGGGGATATTTGACCATACTTCGCCAGGATTGTCAGTGCGGATTGGGAAGGCGGGGGAGGGTACGGGTCAAGAATGGATTTTAAACTCGCGGTATCCAAAACAGCGTCCGAATAACACGGCCCGATTAATATACAGTATGTAACAGATAACCAAATACATCTTAATATATATCTGTCCCTGCGCATTAAAAATATTCAGTTATGATCCACACCGTCATGATTAGCAGCATTGGATTCGGGACAAGCAAACCTCTTTAGCGGTTTCAACAGACAGTGTCTCATCAGCAGAAGAGTCGAGCTTGACAGTAGGCACGGACCCTCTGTTTAAGATATGGCTCCCAGTTGGACGCAAAATCATACAATACACAACACGTCCCTCTCCCGAGGCATGTAACAAACTTTACGATTCGATTACAAAATCGATTTTTTTTTTACTGTTTTAGTTGCCGTCTTGTTTGCATCGTTTATCATTTTCGTTCCTTTGCAGAGTTTTGAAAGACTAAATCAAATATCCGCATATCATTTGCAAATGATTACTCGCATCAATATCTTCCTTCTTTTGTACTCGTATATAATGTATACATTACATTTACAACACGCAACATTCACCGTGTATCGGCCGATTATTCGTGGCAAATAAAAAGTTACGAACTAACAAGAATTAAATCATTGCCGTTCATCCGCCACGCGTATCCGACGTGTCATTTCAAGATGTATGCGCAGCATCTTGGCCGAACATAATCGATTTTAATCGATTCATCGATTAGTGGGCACGCGTTGAGAGGTCACGCGCGTGCACTGAGAAACAGATGATTACAACGACGGCAATGATGAAGTTTGCCCTGACACAAGCAACGACCCTACAGACGTACGTATGTTGAACTTCTTTCGCACCGTGCGTAGCCAGCCGTGCTAATTGGAGGTGCGGGGGAAGGACAACAAACTAAAGAAGACGATCATCATCATGTACAAGTAGCAACGTCTTAAAGACGACGATGATGTCTTGAGACTACTAAGAGGCATTTTGAGCTTATTTTTGTCTTGACACAAGCGGCAAGTTAATTACTCGTGAAAGATTATGGTGTATTGACATAAGCAGCAAAGTTAGAGACGCATTAGATTATATTATTGCGAATGATGGCAATGTGTTCAGGAGCTAGATGCCAATGTTGGTGTCAGCTGGCGACGACGAGAGGGCTTCAGGAGAAAGTTCGTGTCGTTTTATTATTGCTCCTCCTTCGTTGACGGAACGCAGATGACATTTGTTTCCTATGTAGTCCATAGTTTGTTTTTATGGCCACAATCGCACAACTGTGGCTTGTATTTAATGTATCTCTATGCATCTCTGTGTGTCTCTTTGTGTCTCTGTACGTTTACTCTGCGGTTCATAGTTTAGGTTGCGTGGCCACAATCGCACTACTGTGGCTTATCTTTAATGTTTCATTCATGAAGGAGGTGTGCGCATCTGCCTGGTGATGTTCTGATGCGACCGATGCTCACACCACACGTGTGTCTTCGATGATGCACGGTGATGTAATGCATTATTGATCAAAGTAGCAACTAAATTTCACAGTGCAGATCATGATGGCAATGCTGATGAAGATTAAAACGATGATGATCATCCTCAATATCATCCTCGCGCCTCACCATAAGAGTCGCGCGATCGGGGGTCACAATCCTGACCCCGAGTAGCCCTGGGCACCACCACCGCCAGCACCACCGCCAGGATCAGTCGCGGCAGCATCTTGATTTCCATGGTCGCCTCAACTCTGTTTGCTCCTCACTCGGAACCTCGCTCACCAATCCTCGCAGAAGCGACGGCTGAGAGGTGCGAAAAAAAAATGTGATCAATGAATGAGCGTAAAGACATCAGCGGCAAGGGGACTCGACTTAGCTTCCTGCACAGCGGACATCAAAGCCACAAGTCAGCAGCAGCAGCATCAGCAGCACGCTCTGTGTGTGTGCGCGCTGTACAATGCAGCGCAAATAGAATTACTCTTAAACCACGTGGCTCGCTGTGTGGGTTAAGAACGCAGATTTTTTTGTGACCACGTGTCCAATTCGGCTCACAATGATGACACGTCGGCGATCCTGCGCTCGCTCGTTAGCCCTGTAGCGATTACATTCCCCTCCACTCCTCTGCTGCCCTCTCTCTGTCTTTTTCCCCTTCCCAGAACCACCCCACCCTTCCCCACGACCTCCTCTTCCCTCTCCTCCTCCTCCTTCCCAGCACCCATCCACAGACCTCAAATCCAACCAAGCCAACCCCCTATGCGGCCCCTGGCAATACCCGACGCCACCCAGGGGTGGTTGAGTCTTGCACGCAATGCACGGTGGATGAGGAGGGAGAGGGCACAAGGAGCGAGAGCGGTGGGGGGGGGGGGGGCGTTGATAGGGTGGTGGAGACGGCAGGGGGAGGGGGCCATCGAGCGTGTTTGGGGTTTGGACTTTTTAAAAAATTCCCGGCCATGTGCGCGCAATGAGGAGACTGTGGATCATGTGACATGTATCTCTGTATGTCTGTATGTATGTTTGAACTTCTTTCGCACCGCACGTAGCCGACCTGCGCTAATCGGAGGTGGGTCGTTAGCCTGTGGCGTTGAATGGAGCTGCGCGGGGCTCAACGCGTGAGACGTTCGTGAGCCGTGGTTTGTCCACTGCTGGATGAAGGCATCCACCCCCACCCCCTCTTACCCGTGCCGCCGCCATCCCTCGCGGTCCTGCGATGACACCGATCCGTGTTCTGGCACACGAACTCATTTCCACGTGCACAGGATACCCATGAGTCTTCGTTTTCTCAATAGTTGTATGTAGATAGGTGACTGCGTCGCTATGATCCACATCCATACCGCGAGCTATACTGGATGTGGTGTGCAGGGCCTCCTTTCAGATTTGGATACAATTAAACCCTGGAGTATTTATTGGCTCGTTATCGGTAGAAGAGTTTGACCATCATTTTTTTTAATCTCTCCCAGTTAAGCATCACACCCTATGAGAGGCGCATTACTCGGTTAACTAACGATGTGAATCGTATAGGTCTACAAAATGCCTTACGAGACTTAAGGAATTTTTTGAGAATCTTGGACTTTGAATTAAGTTTTTGCTGGCCAACATTCGGATTTTTCTCTCGTTTATCTTGGCAAATTCCAGCTGTACAACAGCCATTCTGGAAAAAAAAATCAGTAGCAATGCATATACATCAGTTGTTCAGTAATATATTCTGTGTGTATGTAGATATATAAAATAAAAACAAATATCCACCGTATAGCTCGTCTCTAGAAAGCATGTCTTCCTTTTCCCTTGGCAAATATAAAAGTCCCTATGGATAGATCCTGCTTGATCAGGGGAAAACAGAGACTGGATCCCACTTCACAAAGGATTTGGAGCTGGCTTTTCTGCTGTAAAAAAAACCGCGTAGGGTGCATGCCATGTGAATGACACACGGGTGCTGGTGTATGATTGATGCTCAGAGCGGACGTTGAAGAGCTATGACAGTACGGCTGTATGTACATCATGATTAAGCTGAACGCGTTCGTGCGACGTAGACAACGGAATTCCTTTCACTTGCATTGTAAATGTAAAAAAAGAATCAGATCGGCAAAGTCTAATAAATATCTCTCTCTCTCCGCTGCTCTTGTGAGGGGTTGGACTCATGCCCAAAACAACTGGCAAAGCCGCGCGATAGTATACAAGCCTCCGGCCCTTGAAGCCGAGGAGCTCGGCTCCCACGAGACATCCCCGACTCGCGCTTCGCGTCCACTGTGCTGGGACCCCGCTGTGGTCTCGTCGCTAAAGGTAAAGGCCCTGGCATTCAGAGGCGTCCATAGGAGGGGTGCGGAGCCCGGGGGAAATCCCACTGTGTGTGCCCCCCCCACCCCCCACACGACAACCCCTGGCGACCCGGGTTCGATTCCCGCTCACGGCCAACACCGGCGACGTTTATCTGAACCGGTCCTGGGCCTCCCCTAGGTCGACTCAGCCTCGAATGAGTACCTGGTGCGGTGTGTAAACATCGCCACTGGGCAGACAAAGGCGGTCGGGCGTGGTGTTGGCCACCCGCCCCTCGTGTGCCGTGCCGGCCTTCATAGGTGCTCGCTAACAGCACTTGCCCCTACAGTCTGTCAAGGCTATACGGGGGATCTTTGTTTGCCCCGACGCCTTCCAACTAATACAGAAATATTACATCTGACACCGTGACGTCGAACGCACCCCCCTCCCCCCAAAGTGTGGGGCCCGGGACGATCGCCCCGAGTGGCCATGCTCTATGGACGGCTCTGCTGGGGTGTTATTGCTCACGCCACTGCTGGCGGGAAGGGCATCGACCTCTCCCATCCAGGGTCCCCCTCCAGAGCTAGTGGCTCTCAACCCACTAAGCATTCCCAAGCATCAGAAGATGTTCACGGACGACCACGCTGCACCAATGACATAGATTTAAAAATTGTGAAAGCGCGCTATTTATTATTTACAATAATTATTATAATTGTACACCAAAAAGCCATGAAAACGAGTAGCTTCCTTTTGTATAGACTCACTGCACAGAGCTCCTGTTAGAGTGTGTGTTCGGCCTACTCTTCCGTGATGGCCAGACGTCTTGGCAGAGGTGGTTGTACCCACACTTTAGCCCACCAAACATTTATGCTGCTGGGTGGACGGAGGAGCCCGAATTCAGCTGCCCGTTGTTGAAAGGAACCAGAGGAGGTGGAGGAAACCGACCATGCATATGGACTTGGGCTGATCGATTCATCGATTTGAAATCGAAATCGCAATTTAAAACAATGCGATTAGCATATCACAAAGGCTGCGATTTTTTTGCGATTTGAAAAGTCCTATCACTTTCTTATTGGAATTGTTTTATTTTTTTATTCTAATAACTGTATTTAACTTAACAATTGTTGTATGTTTTATTGTTCTATTTCAATTAAAACATTGTAATAAAAACAGTGAGGGAAAAAAGTATTTGATTATGTACGTTTGCCCACTGACAACGAAATGATCAGTCTATAATTTTAATGGTAGGTTTATTTGAACAGTGAGAGACAGAAAAACAACGAAATCCAGAAAAACGCATGTCAAAAATATAATAAATTGATTGGCATTTTAATGAGGGAATAAGTTTGACCCCCTCTCAATCAGAAAGATGTCTGGCTCCCAGGTGTCTTTTATACAGGTAACGAGCTGAGATTAGGAGCACACTCTTAAAGGGAGTGCTCGCCGTGTTTGAAGGAGGAGGAATGCTGCCTATGACCCCAAGAACACCATCCCAACCGTCAAACATGGAGATGGAAACATTATGCTTTGGGGGTGTTTTTCTGCTAATGGGACAGGACAACTTCACCGCATCAAAGGGACGATGAACGGGGCCATATACCGTCAAATCTTGGGTGAGAACCTCCTTCCCTCAGCCAGGACATTGAAAATGGGTCGTGGATGGGTATTCCAGCATAACAATGACCCAAAACACACGGCCAAGGCAATAAAGGAGTAGCTCAAGAAGGAGCACATTAAGGTCCTGGAGTGGCCTAGCCAGTCTCCAGACCTTAATCCCATAGAAAATCTGTGGAGGGAGCTGAAGGTTCGAGTTGCCAAACGTCAGGCTCGAAACCTTAATGACTTGGAGAAGATCTGCAAAGAGGAATGGGACAAAATCCCTCCTGAGATGTGTGCAAACCTGGTGGCCAACTACAAGAAACGTCTGACCTCTGTGATTGGCAACAAGGGTTTTACCACCAAGTACTAAGTCATGTTTTGCAGAGGGGTCAAATACTTATTTCCCTCATTAAAAATGCAAATCAATTTATAAAATTTTTGACATGCGTTTTTCTGGATTTTGTTGTTGTTATTCTGTCTCTCACTGTTCAAATAAACCTACCATTAAAATTATAGACTGATCATTTCTTTGTCAGTGGGCAAACGTACAAAATCAGCAGGGGATCAAATACTTTTTTCCCTCAATGTACATGTTGGAAGCAATTCATAGCTTTTAAGTTCTCATCCTTGTGTTAGAATATATAGAGCAGTTCATATGTTGATGGTATCATGTGGTAATGCTCCATCACGTGTTTTAAATTTATTACACAGTGAATATTGAACTGAAGCTTAACTTAAAAAATATTAATCGCAAATCAAATCGCAAGAAAAATCGCAATTAGTTATTTTCCCCAAACCGTTCAGCCCTAATATAGACTACATACAAAACTCAAAGCTCTACACAGATAGATTCAAGAATCAATTGCAGAACGAGCTCGTAGCCCAAGCCTTCCACGCAACATCTGTAATTATTTCCCCAGACAGTCTGCCAATTCAAATATTAACACCACACTCGGACGCCGTTTGGTTTCTGAGATGCAGCGAGATCGGGCGCATGTCAGTGTGGGTCTTTTTTTTTGGTCGTGCAACAAATCACGGCTCCTGTTTGGCTCCTCTCACCACACTCGCCGCCCGCATCTCTCCTCGTCTCCTCCAGCAGCAGACGTCGTGAAAAGCCACGGGGGTACCCCCCCCCACCCCCCCGCGATACGGAGGGACCCTGTCAGATGGGGGAAAGGAGGAGGGGGGGTGCTAAGGCGGGGGGTAACCGTCTGGCAGGCGGCAATGGTCGTTTAACTTTGTTGTTTTATGGCTGCGTGGGTTAAGTACGCAGGGGACAGTATTTGGCCTTTAAGCTCCTCAGCGCAGACGGGTAGAGAACATGCCAGACGGGTAGAGAACACGCCAGACGGACGCCTCGTGTGACGGGGGAGGCGTCAGGAGGTGTGAGAAGACCACGGCGAGACACGGCTGGGGGTGTGAAGAGGAACGAAGATTCCAGCCTTCCCCCCCCCCACTTCCTTCCCCCCACACGCACCTCTCACGAGCGTTGTGGGCGACGTGCGGTGCGAAAGAAGTTCAACGTACGTGCACACTGCGGTGAGAGACGAGGAGGAATGCAGGCACGGGGACAACCACGGTGACGTGGAGCGAGACACGCGAAGGCAAACACAGACATAAGAGAGAGAGGAGGAAAAGCAACCGGACAGGCAATGCGAGATCTTGTCTTGTCGTCAGACATCCTCGAACGGAGGTGTTCGCCGCACCATGGGCAATGAGAGAGGCAGACCGGCAGAGGGGCAGAGCGACAGAGAGACAGAGCGACAGAGAGACAGACCAGCAGAGGGGCAAAGCGACAGAGAGAGCGACAGAGAGACAGAGCGACAGAGGTGCAGACCGGCAGAGGGGCAGACCGGCAGAGGTGCAGAGCGACAGAGAGACAGACAAACACAAAGACAAGGAAAACGTACGTGGGGACATTCACGCAAGACAACTGAAGTGCAAACACAGACACATCACAACGTTCTGGATGTAGGTGTACCGAATAATTGCACCATCGCTCTATACTCAGGGGGTATAATTTAAATAGTATAGGATAGATTGAAATACTAGGGGGGATATTTAAATAGTATGGGATATATTGAAATACTAGGGGGTATTTTTAAACGCATATAAACATACTCGCGTCATTTATCTTAAAATGTATTTGTTGTTGTTGCAAATACACACCAGGACAAGACGTGCCCCGTGTAGCTCTACAGACCGTAGAAGCAAGCGCTGTCAGCGAGAACCTATGACGGCTGTCCCAGCGTCATATCTTGTTGACGTGACAGGCACCACGCCCGGCCATCTGTGTCTCCGGTGGTGGCGTTTCCACATTCCTATGACGGGAGACCGATCCATCCATTTGGAGACGTCCACTGTATTCGTTTGAGTAATACCCCGGGGGGTAGGGGACTGAGGACGAACTCCATCCAGGAATTGAACTCAGGACTTTTGTTTTTATTTTGAGTGAATCGCTCCGACTACAGAGACGCCCAGCCCGGATTTTATTTGGTCGTCTTTCGAAATTCTATTCCAATTGAGCGTCACGTGACGAGATGAATACATCCGTTCGAAAATCCCAGCGAGCAGGGCATCACAACGTGCTAGATAGCTAACGGCCCGTGGAAGGAGATATCGCAGAACTACCGTCAAGAGGCCATTTATCCATCCATTAGGGGGGTCGTTGAACTTTCCGTAACGCGCTGGTGCAGAAAAATCTTAATCACATGGTCATTTATATATTTGTTTTATTATATAGCTGGCCTTTGGACACTTTGTGATCAACCGAATGTAATGTGTTGGTTTATCTTGTGCAGTCATCGGCGACTGTAAGGGGAAATGTTGTTCGTGAGTACCTATGAAGGCCGGAACGATGAACGATGGTGGTGTAGCTAGCACCACGATGATGGTGGTGTAGCTAGCACCACGATGATGGTGGTGGTGTAGCTCGCACCACGATGGTGGTGGTGTAGCTGGCACCACGATGATGGTGGTGTAGCAAGCACAACGATGATGGTGGTGCAGCTAGCACCACGATGGTGGTGGTGTAGCTAGCACCACGATGATGGTGGTGGTGCAGCTAGCACCACGATGGTGGTGGTGTAGCTAGCACCACGATGATGGTGGTGGTGCAGCTAGCACCACGATTATGGTGGTGTAGCTAGCACAACGATGATGGTGGTGTAGCTAGCACCACGATTATGGTGGTGTAGCTAGCACCACGATGATGGTGGTGGTGTAGCTAGCACCACGATTATGGTGGTGTAGCTAGCACCACGATGATGGTGGTGCTAGCACCATGCGCGGTCGTCTTTGTGTCTCCCCCAGTACTGACGGTTAGACACAGAAACCAGGCACATCTACTGCACGTTCATCCGTATCAATGGTGAACTATTTTGCGTGGCGATAACGATCTGCCCGCCACAGGATTACAACTCTATAATAACGAAGTCACAGATCATCTGCGATGGGCTAAATCTGCACGCGTCTTGGTGCGTACTGCGCTGAATATACGCACACACGTACAAAATACTATTTATACATTATATATACACACACACGACGACAGTTTCAAACAACGAACACAAAACGTGCTCAGGAGCACACACGTGGCAGCAGCCTCCGCGCTTTGCACTTCATCCCGCTGCGTGTGATTTGACGGCCAGCGCTCTTACTCGGTTTCGTCAATTTACATTACCACGGCAGGGCAACTATACCGCCCCAGCGTGCACTTACATTCTGGTAATCATAAACTCTACAGCCCCCCCCCCCCCCGCACGAGTACACACGCATACAAAGGGCACGGCAACAGCCTCCCTTCGCCAATGAGTGGCACTGACGTCACCGCATCGCTTTGTGCCAGGCTAGGTGCGCTTTGAGGCCACGTGAAGTGTCGAAGGCTCGCTGTTGGCAGGAGGTCACGGGACAGACTCAGGTGTCCATGGGGTTGACTGACTGAGATGATTGGCTGATGCACACCAGCTGTTGGTCCCTACTGTGCCAACTTTCTGCGTATAATCCACCCGGCGCTCCGCTCGTTGTTGTGAGCGTCGCTCCTCCGCCCTCCGCTGTTGTTGGAGGGCGACCGCCTCCACCTGCCCAGCATTAGCGCCCATCACGAGCCTCATCCACAGAGACCGATCTTGACACCGCTGGTACCGGTCATCGGCAAGTCCAATCAGAATTAAAGCTTTCGTGACTGCATAAATTACTCATTGTTTTTTTCGGTAAAGTCACGTATGTAGAAATAATTTTATGGTATTTCTACATACGTGACTTTACCGAATTTTATGGTATTTCTACATACGTGACTTTACCGAAAAAAACAATGAGTAAGTCCAATCAACTTCACGTCCTCGTGTACCACATCACTCCATCTCTTCTCCAGCCCGTGCCGCGCCCGCTTGGCAACTTCTATCCGGCCAAAGCGCATGCTTGGCGGCTGGCCATGCGAGCTACGAGACCCAACCAGCGCAGTCTCGCATGCCGGAGAAGCTCGCTGACGGGACTTTGTCCAGGGCACACAGTTCCCTCCGTGTAGCTTTTAACAGGCTGTTGGGACAAGTGCTGTTAGCGAGCACCTATGGAGACCGGCACGGCACGCGAGACGGTGGTTGGCCAACATGACGCCCGGACGCCTTTGTCTCCCCAGTGCTGAGCCGATGTTTACACACCGCAGCAGGTACTCATTTAACGCAGAGTCGCTCAAGGGGGAGGCCCAGGGCCGGTTCGGTTAATTCGTGAACCACTCGTATTGATCGTGAGCGGAAATGTAACTCTGGATGCCAGCGCGCTCGCCGAATCCGCTATTGCTCTGTGACTGTGGTGCAGCGGCACGTCCGGGCAGGACAAAGGCGCGCGGACAACCTCGACGCACCCACGGCGCCTTCCGCAACAGACGCCTGTCAGCGGGGCTCTCACTCGGTTTAAATAAGGGAATTCTATTAGCGAAACCCGTGAACGCGAAGCCAACTTTAGCCACAGCCTGCCGCTGTCACCGTCTGCCCCCTCCTCCACTCCCCCCGTAGAGGAGACAACAAGGGCGCGTGAATTAAAACCCCGAGCCTCCGCGTCCTCTTGGCGATTGTTCCACGGAGTTTCGGGCAGCGAGACCTTCCATCGGTCGTCTAACTTTTAAAATCAAGAGCTGTCCGCATGATGGACGACCAAACCGCCAGCCCGGCTCCGAAACTCTCGCCTCTTGCCTCGATGCTCCTCGACTCGTTTTTTCTTCGACGGTCTTCCGATGTCTCTCATTATTCCACCCGGGAACTCCTCATCCTCCTCCTTCTCATCATCATCCTTCGCAGTCCTTTTCCCCTTACACCGTGGTTCGAGAGGGATTCGCCCTCGCGAGAGGCGATGTCGCATTCTCCCCCGAGGGGCACGGGTTCAGGGTCGAGAAGGGCGCTACGGGGCACGGCCCAGGGCACGGCCCAGGGCATTCCTCCATCACGGTGCTCAGAGGGAGACTCACGCCTCGCCGCCCGGGAACCTTGCGGTCCGCTCTTTGAGGCGGCGAGGAGGATGAGGACGTCGATGAAGATGGCGACGACGAGGAGGAGGAAGAGGAGGAGGAAAAGTCACCGCTGAACCTGTCTGCAGGTTTCAGAAGCCCGACTTCCTCCACCAACGCACGTTCTGTATGTGTTGCCCTCAGGGACGCCCCAACGTGATGAGGTCCCAACGCAGTTCCTCCAACTTCTCCTCCATTACCGCGTTCTGCGTCTCCTCTCACCTCCTTCTTCTCCTTCTGCTGCCCGCCACCACCGCCATCATAATCGTCGTCGTCGTAATCATTCTCATCTCCTATCCTTACGCGCGAGCTCGCAGTCACCTCTGAAACCTCCACCTCCAATTCCATCTCCTCCATGGGCCCTGAGATGGCACAGGGATCCTCCCGTCCCACGGGGCTGTGCCTCTCCGTGAACACCACTGAGTCGCTGGCGTCAGAGGCGAGGGCGAGCGTGGAACGGGGTCCCGTGGAGCGCGAGCCGCAGAAGCGGTGGTGTCTGTGGCGTCGGTTGCGGTGGCTGTGGTGGTGGTGGTGGTTGTGGTGGTGGCTGTGGTGGCGTCGCAGGTGGAACATCTCGGCAAGGACGCGGCGGCACTGGCGGCGCAGCAGCGCGTACACGAAGGGGTCGAGCGCCGCTTTGCTGTAGGCCAGGCAGCGCGTGAACAACCCCCAGCGGCGGTCAATGAACGGCACGGCGGGGCTAAGCTCCACCAGCCTGCACGAGGCGGGGGAAGGGGTGACGGGGGGGGGCAAGGGCGCAGACACATCCTCACTTTAGCGCTTTCATTATATACTGTATCGTGTACACTACAGTATATGTGTTTGCCCGTGTAGACCGTCTCCACGGTTTAAACTTCAGGAATCCGATGAGCTATAAAGCTATTTTTCACAGATGTCCAGTAGACTGTATTCGATTGTCTCTGCGAGAATATACTGTCTTTGCCTTTTGGATAACTGTCTTGGCAATTTTTACTGTATTTGTATTGTGTACTCTATGTACTGTCACTACCTTGTGTAGACTTGTGTAGACTGTCACTGCCTGGCGTAGACTATAAAGACTGTCAGACTGCGACTGCCCAGTAGAAGACTGCCGCTGTTTTGTATAGACTATACAGACTGTCAGTAGCCTCTGTGGAATGTCAATTTACGTTGCGTACAACATTGACCGTGACCGCATAACGATCTGTCGATACACCACTGTTTCCCCAATGCACACGCACGGTACACACTTTGCACTCAGACTCACTCACGCGGAACGCTCAGAGAGTCAGCCGTTTGTTGTGGGTGTGGGTGGGGATTTGATTTGAGATCCCTGACACTGAACCCAGTGGGTGGAAGAGCGCGTGGGAGCTCATTCCACTCGTATTTTGAAGTCGTTACTTCTCTCAATCTGTTTGTGTGAAGTGTGTACCGTCCTTTTGTTTGCATTCTCTCCTCCCCCCACCCACCACCCCAGGTCTCTTAAGTGAATCAACATCATTTAAGATTTTGAGTACGACGTTTCGCTGGTAATTACATACAGCATCATCGGGCAATTTGCCAGTATTAAATTATGTTGATTCACTCTTCAACAGACCGGTGGGCTAAAGTAGTGAACTATTTGTCCTTTGTAAACGTGACACCTTTTTTACTGTTTGGCCGTGTCGGGTGGTGGAGGGTTACGACACATTTATAAATAACGCGATCTAACCCAAAAACCTTTATTATGAATCCAGATTAATGTTGTCCATTTAGTTTTTGTTGTTATTGCGCCTGTTTAACCCGGGGAAATCTTCGCTGAGTCTCATGGCTCATTTTGAAGAGGGTTCTGCCAAGATTTCACAGTAGTGTAGTCGGCAGTGATTGGTATCTATAATCTCAATTGGGTAATATTATGGTAATTGTTGTTTTAAATTTGCCAACACAACAGTAAGTTAACGGCGTGCTTGTCAAATGAAAAGATGTATTGAAGTCAAGCGTGTGTGTTCCGCATATCAAGTAGGCTACACTACCCCGATATTATTTTTTATTAAGCAATAACCTTAATTTATAGCACTCGTTCAATCCACTGCTGGATGTAAACAACCCCCCACGCCATGTTAGTCAAGAAGCTTGCTTCACCATACTTCACCACACTTTACCATACTTCACCATACTTCACAAAACTTCCCCACACTTCACCACACTTCACAACACTTCACCACACTTCACCACACTTCACCATACTTCGCCACACTTCACCATACTTCGCCACACTTCACAACACTTCCCCATACATCACCACACTTCACCATACTTCACCACACTTCACAACACTTCACAAAACTTCATCACACTTCACAACACTTTCCCATACTTCACCATACTTCACAACACTTCACCATACTTCACAACACTTCACCATACTTCACCACACTTCACAACACTTCCCCATACTTCACCACACTTCACAACACTTTCCCATACTTCACCATACTTCACAACACTTCACCATACTTCACAACACTTCCCCATACTTCACCACACTTCACCATACTTCACCACACTTCACCACACTTCGCCACACTTCACCATACTTCACCACACTTCACAACACTTCCCCATACTTCCCCATACTTCACCATACTTCACCATACTTCACCATACTTCGCCACACTTCGCCTTCCCGGAAATTGCGGGTTGGTAAAAAGTGGGGGGTGGGACGTGGGGAGTGGAAGCTACCAGAACAGTTTCACAAATCAAACGCCACTGGTGTTTAATGATGATGATGATATCATGATGCTGATTGTCACAGTACTAATGCTTAACATCGTCACCGATTATTACAACTGATTGTTGATGATCGTCATTAGTATAATGGTGGCGACGATTGTGATAATTAGCATTATTAGTGTTTACGATGATCGTGTACGGTGGTAATGGGGGCAAACTGTCGCGTGGCCTCTCACCTGGTGATGACGTAGGGCGCGAAGCAGAGCACGAAAGTGCCGATGAAGGTGCTCACGCGCCTGGGAGCGCGCGTCCTCCGCGCCTTCTGCTCCTCCAGGCAGCGCGCGCGAACGCTGCGGGCACGGGTTCACGAGGCACGGGGTCACGAGGCACGGGTTCACGAGGCACGGGTTCACACGAGGCACGGGTTCACGCGGGCACGGGTTCACGAGGCACGGGATCACGAGGCACGCGCACGCTGGACGCGCACCCAAACGGACGCGCGCGGACGCTTGGACGCACGCTGTGGCGTGGACTGTCGAGTGTGCGAGGTGGCGAGACTGCATCGGGGCCCGCGGGCCGGAGTGGGCCAGGCGTGGGGCTAATGAAGAGTGGCGGAGATCGTGGGGCATAGCGACGGAGCCCCCAGTCCACTCCTCGTGCCATGCAACGTGCACGCTAACCACGCGTGCGTACGGAACATCGGAAATGGACAGTCATGCCACTCGGTGGGTTTTTGCTTGACAGGGCGCTGGAGCGTTGGTGTTGTCGTTAACGCACTGCCCTAACTAATAACCCGGCAAACTAAGTTCGATTCCCGACCCCGGTTAACATCAGTCGCGATAATCTGAACCGGTCCAGGGGCTCCCCTAGGTCGAATCAACATTCAATGAGTATCAACGCGATGTGCAAACCGTCAGTAGTTGGGGAGACAAATGCAGCCGGGCGTGGTTCCCATCACACCAGCCCCTCGCGATCCGTGCGGGCATTCCAGAGGTGGCCACTAACCGCACGTGTTCCCAACATCCTGTGTAGGCTACACGGGGATCTTCGTCCTTGTACGCACGCGCACGCGTGTTGCAGCTGTGATCGCGCGCGTGGGGCATCGCAACCCACCTGGGGTGGATGTCCACCAGCAGGATGAGCGCGTGCATGGTGACCACGTCGATGCGCTGGCAGTGCGAGCGCGCCACGCGCAGCACCTTCAGGTAGGTGAGGCACAGCACCAGCAGCGACAGGAAGAAGGTGAGCGCGTGGTAGGCGAGCGAAAAGGCGGCGAACGACGCCGAGGACCCGCGGAGCGCGCTCGCGGAGCCCGCAGACCCCAACGGGCCGCCGGGTGCCGACGGCGGCGGCGGCGGTGGCGGCGGCGGTGGCGACAGCGGAGGCCCCTGCACCAGGGTGCACGAGGCGTACGAGGGCCCGTAGGCCAGCCACGACGGCGAGTGAGCGAGGGCGGCGGCGGGGAAGGCGAGCGAGTGAAGCCACGCGTAGGCGAGGACCAGCGCCGCGTCGCGACGCCGCATGTGGGCGGCGTAGCTGAGGGGGAAGAGGACAGCGACCCAGCGGTCGAGGCCCAGAGCAACCACACTGAGCATGGCGTTCGTGGTGAGGAAGGTCTCGGCGAAAGCGGCTGCCTGGCAGAGGCTCTCTCCACACGGCCGCGACGATGACGACGATGATGACGACAAGGAGGAAGATGACGACGACGACGACGATGATAAGGACGCGTGCTCGTCCTTGACGAACACCTGGTGCTGATTCTGCTGGCGCGGGTCGTTGGAGTTGGACGCCGTGAACGGGGCGGTGGGAGTCCCGGTGTGGCCGGAGCGAACGACACCGGCCAGGGTGAGGGGCATGTTGAGCAGGGTAAGCAGCAGGTTGGAGCAGGTGAGGTTGAGGATGAAGACGCCGGGAGCTCGCTTGCGCAGCTCGCTGCTGGCGCCGTAGCAGCAGAGGACCGTGAGGTTTGACACGAGTGAGACAATCAGCACCATCGCCGTGGACAGCGCCAATAATAACTCGACGGTATCCATTACTCTCTGTCTCCCACTCGCTAATTTCTCTTTCTCTCTCGAGATGATTAAATTGGCTGCTATTATAATTGTCGTTTCAAAGAGAGAAGGCAATCAATGTAAGCGCACGCGGCCACGATGTCAACTCGACGAGAGCAGCAGTTGTTGCGGTGAATGACAGAGAGACGAGAGTTGACGGAAGACGAGATCAGGAACGCGCCTCCGCCGGTGATGTCAAGAGACTGGAAACGCAGACGAGGCGGCGGTGTGCGGCTGACAGATCCGTGTGCTGTGCCGGCCAGAGCGCCCGGCCGCTTTGAACGGACGGATTCGCGCTGGGGGGTCTTGGGAGAGACACAGAGACACACACGGACACACACACAGCGACGCGACGCGACCGTTTGGAGCAGGTTACTGCAACAAGGAGGGGAGGCGTGAAGAGATGATCCCCACCACTCGTGCATGTTTACTTGAACCAGGGAGGCGCACGGGACTGCAAGGGTTAACTTGGATTGTGAGAGGAGGAAGAGGAGGAAGGTGTTCCTGTAGTGGCGACTCTAACGAACCGCAGCGCCTCCTCCCCCCCCCCCCACCTGTCCTCGCTGCCCGCCGCCCCCCTAATTAGGGGCAACTTCCAATTTGGCTAGGAAGGGAATTAAGTTCACGGAGGTAATCACGAACAATCCCGCAGAAGCTACCGCACCTCGCTGTCGTGTATTTCGATTTACCAGGTACAGTGCTGTAGCTCTAGCATTGTGGACGCACAACCTTCAAAGTCTATTCCTACGGCATCCCATCCACTAACAGTGATGGTTTCAGGGCTTCACCCTGGCTGCCGATCTGTGGTTGCAACTCCAATGTCCGTCTTGCTATCCTGCCCTCCTCCATCCTGCACACGTGTCCTGCCGGTCACACCGCCTCATCTCTTTGGCCACTAAACTTCAGTGCTGCATTTAATTCAAAACGTCAAAGTCACGCTGTACCCCCATAGTGGCTCTCGTATCCTCTGCGTCTACCTCTATTCAAACGCCAGAATAATTTATTTTATTTTATATGCATCTGATGAATATACCGATATGCTTTTTAACTACCAAAGAAAGCAAATGAAAGCGTTATTTTAATCTAGAGAATGTCAATGTAGATCAATTAACGTCACTAACTTCAACGTGTAACCCGCAGCCGCACTCAGTATTCGCTCACGCTCGAAGGTGCCTGGAACAACAGACACGCTGGGAAGTAGCCACACGACGAGTCGGTGCCCACAATTGCCCACGCTCCGCGGTCCTATAGATATTAAGGTGTTATGGACCAATTAATGAGTATTACACGTGGAAGGAAACCGGAGCACTGGGAGATAACCCACGCACCTGGAACAGGTGGGGTGGGGGGGGTCCACATTTTGCTGAACCACTTTCTCTTGGCAAGCCAGCAGGGCATGGCGTCTCGATGTCCACGTGAATGGAGCTTCACAACACTTGTTTGATCCATCAACCCTCGCCTGAGCAATGCTGGATTACAGGCGTGTATATGAAGGTGTATAACCTTTAATGCCACACTCACCCAAGAATTACCGCGAAAAATGAGCTATGGATGTCATATTTGTATTCCGCTGCCGAGTCTGCTGAAATAGGGCGCCACGATGGCTCGGAGATGTTAACTACCTCACCTGGTATGCAGGAGGTCGTGGGTTCGATCCCGACCCTGGAACCTGTATGTTTGGAGTTTGTATATTGCGGTTGCGTGGGGTTTTCTCCGGGTTTTCCCCTCCACATTTAGAAGCATGCGTTTATAGAGAATTTGGCTGCAATAAACTTCCACCTGATAAGCCACTTCGTTGAGTCATCATTGGCGATAGCCAGCTTGATTCTGAAAAAGAGCTATATATCTCAGTGTCTTACCTGCTAAAATAAAACTTGAGTTTATGGTAAAAAACACCATCGTGTTTGTTGTGCATAAACTACGGCCCAGTCTGCAGCAGTTCTGGTTTGACCAGCCATGACGTCGGCTGGGAATATGAAGGAGCAGTGATCACTGGGTATCACCAGGACGCATTCTAGATATTTTCAAATGCGACGCACAACACATGGAATTAAGACTCGAGAGAAATTAAATTAGGATTCCATGGACTCAGTAGAGTGAGGAATAGAAACCAAGTCCAAAAATGGATATTTTAGTAATCGTATGGGTCAGTGTTAAGGTCAATATGGAGACGTTTCGTCTCAGAAGCAAACATAGCATTTTAGAATTAGAAAGTACTTTACAGATAATTATTCATTTCATATTAAGGCTCTCCAACCACTGCAAGCCTGAACAATCCAGGACGTGTAAATAATCCAAGGACGTGTTAATTAAATACGTTTGGCAGTGATTAAGATAAGACGTATTGTGTCGGTGTAATGTGCTAGTTCAGCCACTCACCTTTCTTGTGACCTATCTATGTTGCACTCACAGAACCTCTACTAGGGGTCTGTACCAAGCACCGCTTGCGAAGACTGTCCGTTCAACCGTTCCGTGTGCAAACGAGTGTGAAGTGGGCTACTCACACAATGCTCCTACACGAGATGACCAGAACATGTCAATGTCACGTCGGCCAAATTAATAAATTATACTTGAGGCCAAAATACACATCATTAATAGAGGACTTCAATGCAGAGATAAAAGGTGCAGCGATGAAAGGATGACTGGTATATTTAGCGTAAGAGTAACTGATGACAGCGCTGGAATATTAGTTTGCAGCCAGCAGGAACTTGAAGATAATGAACACATTTTCCATGAAGGCGTCTAGAAAGCTCAAATGTGACATTGATTTAGGTAATAACTTGATGTAAAAAATAAGCAAACGTATGTTACAAGGTCTCCCCAAGAATGGTCAATCCTTTCTAAACAGCAGGTAGAAAAAAATGGTTGCGCAGAGGTCGTGGCGACCTTGAACTTTGCACCTTTGAACTGAAAATCAATCCCCAAGCGCGATACTGCAGTCGTGAATGACCCCGAGGTTGTTTCAACGTTTATCAAAGGGATAGCGGCGAGAATTCACGGCTTTTAAGCTTTAGTGGGACTGGGTCGATGGGGGGTAATAGGGTGGAAGTGATAATGAAGTGGTCTTATCAATAAAAACAAAACAATTTAGCAAACAACATTGAGCATACCTTGAGGAAAGCTGAGTTTCACTTGGCTGGAGAGGTTTGTCAATGTGCAGAGGCTAAAGAGGCCGAGTTGTGACATCAAAGCAGACAGATCACTCCAGACAAACACCACGGCTCGGCATGTCATTTACATAAACATGCGCGAGCAGCATTACAATTACTCTGTTTTATAAATCCAAGAAACACCCATATTCATCAACGTCCTTGTAAAGGGTTTATTACAAAAAAATGACTGCATTTTTTTAACAAAATAATGCCATTCACCGCATCCGTAAACGGCACAACATGAGGAAATGACTCGGCTAAACAAAGCCTGCGTGCACGACACAAAGAGGCAAAACTCAAACAAGAAAAAACCACACACACACAGAGGGATAAAGACAAACGGTGTGAAATAAACTCTCAGGGCACAAAAGGCAGTGGCTGTCACGCAAGTCCAATAACTCTGGCAAGTCCAAGATGCAAATGAATCCACGGGTAGCTAAACAGCTCAAATATGATCCAACTCACGGCTGCATTAATTTACAGAGCCCAATGGTGATTCTTGCAGGCAATGTTTACAAAGACCTGATAGAAAAAAAATCCATATTGTGAATGTAAGAGATCCAGTGGTATTATTTGAAATATATCATCATTGTGTATAGGTGGCATCGCTCATATTAAATATTAAAATATGGCCCGCAACGGAATTGTAAATTAATGTATCTATGTCAATAAAGAATTCCAAACCTCCCTAGCAAAACAAGTGTAAAAATTTCAACGACACCTTGCACAGCTAAGTAAAAGGTATCACTTGAAAACAAAAGCATAAAAAATAATTAACTCAAACGGACCATGCTTAGCAATTTAAGAAACTCAGTTACCTGCAGTGATTCATTGAGTTAGCTGCAGTGATTCCAATTTTAATGTATCCTGAAAGTATTATTTGTTTCCGCACATTAATTCACTCGATAAGCTAGCATGCTAATCTACAAAACTGACAAACAGGGCACATTTATCACTCCAGCCACTTGATATCGGTACCGCTCGGCCCTATCTTAATTCTGTCCATGAAGCAAGGAAGCAAGGTTATATTGAGTTACCACATTTCACTGTGGTCTACAATTCACCCTGGAAAACTAAGTTAATAGGCACATGCACAGCATAAGGAACTACTTGGCAAAAATGTGATATAATGCCCTAAGCAAAGACAAAATGTGCATTGTAATCTCAATTACGGCATACGCCGCTATCTCTAAGACTGAGAAAGGTGAATCTTTAATACTGGAAAGGAATTCTGGGTCTTTATACTCATTAACCTTAAGCCAAGCAGTTTTCCTAATGTCCGGGCATTGCCACACACCACCGATATGCATTGTGAATTCAAATGCACCAACCTTGAGCTTCTTATGTTCAGTGAAGGTAAACATCTTCTTGGTTCTTTCGGTAAAGTCACGTAACGTCGTGAGAATTTTATTTTATCGTTTATTTTTTTGTTTATTTGTATTATTTCCCTTCTACGTGACTTTACCGAAAGAACCAAGAAGATGAATCCCTGCAGTAACGAAAGCTTTAAATCGAAGGTAAACATTTTTTAGTGTTTAAATTGCCTATAACGATTCATCGCTTACAATCAATTCTTACACTTCGGATAAATTCGTCGAAATGTGCGTGTAACAGTGTATTCTGAGAGATGCAAAGTAATGCGAACTGTATTCTGCTACATGTAGGTTTATGGGCAGGAAGGGATTATGCAACACAGCTGAACTAACAAGGCCGTACAGAACAAAACACAACAATGCAAAAAAAAAACCTCTAGAAACAATTGAACCACAAACAAGACAAAAACACATTCTTGATTCTTGAATCGAAACGAGACTGGAGGGAGGGGCGGGGGTGCTCGTGAATTCTTACGCGACTATTGTTTGGAGTGCTTATTATTTTCAGGTGGCAATTAATTCCTCCTGCCTTTTACAGTGGGCTTCCCTATCAATTGCCGACGTCCATCTCTCCATCGTCGTCGTCGGGCGGCTCCGTGAAGGCTGAGAAGCTGATGGGCTGGCACTGGAGGGTGCGCAGATTGAGCAGGCAGGCCGTCTGGGTGGTCGAAAACACCGGCACGCACACCAGCAGCACCCTCTGGCCCAGGGGTCCTGCAAGCCGCGTGAGGGGGCGAGAGGAGGTTCGCGTAAAGAGCGCGTGAGCACGCGCGCTCACACCGATCATGCGGTACACGTGATTGAATTTGTTTAATCTGTTTGTTTTATATATATGCTTAGTTTGACCTAATAATGTATTGTTTTAGCCTTACCTTGCCCATTGTTGTTTGTAATTTTACATTTGCGGTTTAATTTGCTTAAGTCTTTATTTTTATTTGTCTCACTTTAGGACCTGTTTGCTGCTATGATGTTTGCTGGTTATCATGATTAATTGTGAGTTTTAATTAATTAGCACGATAGAACGTTTCATTGTTGTTTTAAAAAAAATACGGCTGCTGGTCTCAATGGCCTCTTAAAAATAATTTAATAATAATTTTCAGCCACTGTCCATCCACTGCTGGATGGCCTCCCCACGCCACGTCACCGGGGTTATTTGCCAATCCTTCACCACGCTGGTCAGTGCGGGTTGGCGAAGGGGGGAATGGCCCACGTCTAGTTCAGATGGCAGTGATGTTAGCACCGTGGCCAGGAAATGAACTCGGATCGCCGGATTCGTAGCGCAGTGCACTAACCAGGACGCCACGGCTCCACTAACAGGCTCTTACCTGGCCTTCAAGAAGGCATCGTGCTACGCTGTGAGCGAGAGGCCTGTGTTTGTAAAAATGTGCTGCAGCCGAGCAACACACGCAAGCTCGTTCTACTACCCCGCGGAAGCAGATATGCATAATGCATTTATAAAAGACATCGGGCCCCATGCTAACGCATACGAGCACACACGAGGTTGATCACGTACACATGCACACAGGCAAGCAGGCATGCATGCTTGCAAACAAATCTCTCCCCTGTGCCAACAGAAGATCGGTAATGTACAGGCAGAGACAGAAAAAAGACCAATGGCCTTGCATTACTCATTTGCGGGGGTTACCATTCGTGCTTGTAAAGTCATTGTCAACACCGAGCCCACGGGCACAT
Organism: Petromyzon marinus; assembly: GCF_048934315.1. Classification (NCBI taxonomy): domain Eukaryota; kingdom Metazoa; phylum Chordata; class Hyperoartia; order Petromyzontiformes; family Petromyzontidae; genus Petromyzon; species Petromyzon marinus. The sequence goes on from NC_133677.1 coordinate 2,208,040, forward strand.
ACAAACCCTGCCCACCTGTGATGGTTTTTGTTTGGAACTTGGGAGCATTGCCGCTGAAATAAACATCTGGACAGCAGTTGAGAATGAATGGGTCTTTGTGTTTGAAAGGATAACAGCCTGCACAAGGGGAGAAAAAAGAGGTAAACATTGAATAAGAGGATATAACTGAATATACAGTCAACTCTTGATTTTATTTGCGGTAATGGTGAGGGTGGGGGGGGCAGGACAAAACCAAAACACACGTAATGCAAAACATTTGCAGATTAGGCAAATATATATAATGATCACCTATGTAGAATGTGCATTCTATTTTTATTGTTTAAGATCATCGGCTTATCTGCCTCTCATGTTTGCGATCACGTGAGCAGTGAGCAATAACGGTACCAGCGTGCAGAGAAAATATAATATTCAAACGGATAATCCACCCACGGATAATTAAGTGAACTGTATATAATTGTATCCATGTATTTGTTTAAAAACCTTTTTTATAATTACAAAGAGCATTATTCACGATCCATTAAACCAACGTGTTGAGTGTCCAGCGATAAGCAGGGCGAGCCCTGTATAAAACATGAGCTCATTATAATTTGCGCTGAAAAAATATATAAATGCACGCTTAGATCATCCCCGGGCCCTTGTGGAATGGGAGATTCGTGCGTTTGGCGATACAAAAGAGATAGCACACATCCTTGCAAAGTGGTTCCGATTCCTTAATAGTTGCAGCAACTGCACATTCAGTAACAGTGAGCAGACGTGCCCCCCCTATGGTTTCTGAATGTTTTGCAGACTCCAAAGACAGAAAATATTGTGTTGGGGTAATAGACGTTACATAGACACACAAGTTAAGTTTTGTATGAAACGGTGGCTGTAATATAATGAACGACAGTTTATTTATTACCCGATTAAAATATGAAGGAATGCCTTAATAAATAACTGATACAACTGACAGGCAGAAATAATGTAAAATTAATACATTTGCAGTCTCGTAACATGTATGAAAGGCCTCCGTTGGTATTTTACATTTCTGTACATCGGGCTGCATTGACCTTTGCGTGTTACCCCCCTCTTTATGTGTGGGCTCTCCAGTTTCCCCGCACACACCCCTCATCAAGAAGGAATTGGCCAAACTTCCCAAACACAACGCTCCTGTGAATCAGTGAGGCTTCCCAGACAAATACGTGCCATTATCATTATTATAGCGACATTCAGTGCACTTCCTTCAGTACCCATTAAAAAAAAAAACAATACACCATAGCTAAGATTCAATCAAACACTGCCAACTCCTCAGAAGTTGATAGAACCTGATAGAATCCATTGCAATCAATGGGACCCAAGTGCACACTGAGAGCCTTTCATTAAAAAAAAGCTCTATATGCTGCTTCCTCTTGTTTCATACAGCTGATGTAGATGCAGAGCAACAACTACAATTTCACATTCAGGTGGTCAAGCGAGATAACCGCGTCAGGAGTAGCGGAGTGGTGCATCGTCGCTGTGATGCCTCCCTCGTATTTGTGGATCGGGCATTGCATCGTTAGATGTTGTATGGTCTGTTCCGGATGAGCACAGTCGCACACAGCAGAGTTTTTAATTTTCCATTTGTGCGTCAGGTATTCGCATCTGCCATGGTTTGTGCGAATGCAGTTTAGGGTGGACTATGGCTTTGTCGAAGATCAAACCCTGTGTGGCGAGACCGGGTCATCCGGAGGGGTGGTGAGAGAGGAGATGGGCACCCACCTAGCGTGTCTGGCGCTGTGGGTGCCATGTGGCTGGCTCGCAGGGTCCACTCGAGGATCTGCAGGTGGTCCTCCATGCCCGAGTACTTGTAAATGTCCAACACATTCTGGCCAGACGTGCCCAGCAATCTGCGCATGTGTGCACACAAGTGGGGGTTTCTGGTTCAGTGTTTGTATGCACACCAAGGTGAGACTTGACAACGGTGCTGTTTCAGAATCAGAATCTTTATTCATACTGGAGTAATCCGATGAGCTATAAAGCTCTTTTTCACATATGTCCAGGAGAAAAAAAAACCCACCTCAAGACGCATTCATTTTCTCTTGCTTTCGATTCTCTAAATGAGCTCCTGAGATGTGTTTATTTATTTATTTTCGTGATGTACAGCATTTTTTAACACTTTGTAGAACGACGCTTTAGAAATGTCATGTATTATTAACTGAGATATAAGATTTTACGTCATTGAACGTGTAGTGAGATCACTGGATGTCACCATGTTGTGGGTGTAGTACCGGCCCTAGAGGGGCACGGTGTGCGTTGAGTAATAGCGCTGGATGGCACCATGCGGTAAGTACAGTGCCGGCCCTACAGGACACGGTGTGTGGGTGGCCGACCAAAGGGGAAGGTCGTGTGAGGCCATGGCACTCTGGTTGACCTGGGAGGACACGTGACCGGCTAAGATGACAGAGGGGCCCCCTAGGGGGGTCATGTGATAGGGACCCAGGTCCTTCCCGATATTTCTGGAAGGTGGACGTGGCCAAGGGCGGAGCCGGCCACGCCGCAGAGAATATAAGCCGCGTCCCGAGAGGGACCGGGGTTGTTCATCCTGGGAAAATAACCCTTCGTCTACGATCTCCATTCTACGAGTCTTCCAGCAGGTGGACCCGGGCAGATGCTGTTGGTCCCGGGTCCGTAGTAACAGTTATGTGGTAACTAGTGTAGTAACTAGTGTGGTAACTAGTGTGGTAACTAGTGTGGTAACTAGTGCAGTTAGCCGGGTGGTCACCACCTGAGGTTGTTATTCTGTTAAGCGGACGTTACCCCGTGTGTTGGAACTAAATAAATGCGCTGCCTCCAAAGTCTACGTCTGCGACTCAGTTGAACCCATTACAAATGAATAAAAATGCGATAGCGTTTGCATGGGTGGAGCGATGGCACAGTGGTTAGTGTGTACTGCACTGCTACTTGAGTTCGATTCCTGCCCAAGGCTAACATCACTGGCAAGTTTTATCAGAACCGCTCCTGGGATTTGCACCCAACTCAATCCCCTGCACATTATCTCTATATATATCGTACTACGATAAATATTATCTATGCCTCGAGTTTCCTGGCTGGCTGCTGGCTGCGCTCATCTCCATTCCAAATATAACTCTGTTGTTCGTGGCTGCTGTGGGCCATTGCCACTGAAACTAGCTGGGTAACTGGCGACAAGGATTTTCCGTGTAACAAATAAACGTGAAATTGAACGGCGGAAGACATACTAGATAGCGACGAACAACAGGTGGGCATCGCTAAAATTGGTCTAACTTTTCAATTTGCGCTCCTATTAATGTAAGTCTTTCACCAGAATATTCTTGAAATCTCAAGACAATGTTACAAAAAAATCACAATACTTATTACCTTGGTATTGTATTAGACATCAAAGCAGATGACGTGCAGTGCAGGATTGTGAGAAGAGTATGAAAATGACAGCTGTCTCTTATTTTCCACTGCAGACTAACGGGTTCTCTACTCGTACATATAAACATCACAAGTGTCTGTCTGTCAGTCACGCTCTGAATCTCCGAAACGGTATGCTGGAGGTAAACACGTATTCAACAAAACTTGCCAAGGACATTCCTGGTATTTAAATTTCCCAAAAAAATTCCCTGACATTTCCACCACGACTTCGGAACATCCAATGACTGGCCATTTGTAATTCTTGATGTCATTGGAACGCTTCCTGCAATTCAACACTCAAGCTGGATGCAGGAGTTGGCGATAAGTGTTATTTGGATTAAAACAAGGTCCGGCTTTAAGCATGTGCGAATGTGTTTTGTCCGTGTTGTGCATGTGATGTGTGTCTATGTGTGTGCATATATTGATGTTTGAATGAATGTATGCCCTACGAACCCGGCGACCTGGGTTTGATTCCCACTCACCGTCAACACCAGTGACAATTATCTGAACCGGTCCTGGGCCTCCCCTAGGTCGACTTAGCCTCAAATTAGTATTTAGTGCGGTGTGTAAACATCGCCACTCGGGAGACAAAAGCGGCTGGGAGTGGTGCTTGCCACCCACCTCTTCTCGTGTACCGTGCCGGCCTTCATAGGTACTCGTTAACAGCACGTGCCCCAACAGTATGTTAAGGCTATATGGGGGATCTTTGTCTTTGCATACTGATGTTTATATGAATGTATGTGTATACAGTATGCATAACTAATGTACATGTACTCACTCAATCTCTCTGGCCCGTCTATGTGCTGTAATGAAGCACCATTGCCTGAAATGTCACCTATGATATAATTTAAAAGCAGTGTTATTGATGAATGTGTTGAGTTTTTGTTGTTATTAATATAAATATCCACGTGTATGGATTAATTGGTTCATACACACGTGTGTGTGTGTGTGTGCGATGATGTTTATATGTACAACTCCGCCTTATATGACTACCTGGTGTGGTGTGTAAACATCGCCTCTGAGGAAACAAAGGCGGTCGGGCGTGGTGCTGGCCACCCACCACCCCCTTGTGTACAGTGCCAGACTTCATGGGTGCTCGCTAACAGCATTTGCCCCAAAAGTCTGCTTAGGCTATACGGGGGATATTTGTCTTTATATTTATAATGCATAATTCAGCGAACACACATTTGTCTAGGTTCGTGACATCCATCACTTGCATATCACTTAAGTTATAGCCTATCCAAATGCATGGGCGGTGCTAGTTATATATTTTGCATATGTAAATGAGAAACATCATGCCGGATAAGGAGACAAAGCTGTAGAGAATACCACTCATTGTTCTTCCCTGTGTATCACCTTCCACCTTTGTCTAAACATAGGCCACATTTGTTTCAGTCACTGTTCTTTTGTATGAAGTCTATATCAGAGCTCAAGGTCAATGTTTGCGATTGCAATCATTGTTTCGTTACACGAAAATATGTGGGTCCACACTGTGACATGTGCCAAATTGAAAAGATACCAACACAATTAACAGGACCGACTGTAACGTGAATAATGTCGTTTAGCTTTAGCTTGAGGAATGCAACTGTTGGTTGGAGAGAGCAGAGAAATGGATGGGCACTTTGTGCTACCACTCGACCACCATTAAGATGCTCGTTTAAAACTAAAAACCGGTGGTGATCAAGCAGTGGTCGTCGCACCATCAGCATGAGCCATTGTACAACAAATGAAATGAAGGCACCCTATGTCCCAATTTCCCCCTCTCTTCAAAGCCCAACACTCAGGCTGTACCCCCTCCCCCCCGCCCCCGCAGTTGCACGACCAAAACTCTCGATATATACTCCACTTTGATTAACTCATGCCAACAACTCCTGGACAAACAATTCAAAACAAGCGTATCGAATGATGACCCCGATGACACCTCCAGCTTGGCTACCACCAGCCCTACCTCCCCTGCCCCAGTATGGGTGGTGGTGCCACTCACCGGACCCCGGCGATGTTCGCTTCGTATGGGTTCGTCTCCAGGCGCAAAGTGACGTGGGAGGCGGCACGCGGGAACATGCAGCGGTGCAGCGGCTGCTGCGGCATCATGTAGTTGGCGGGGTCAAACTCGCCGGGCATCACGTCCACATCCACAGACGCCTGCGGGGGGGGGGGGGGCCCACGCACAGTCGACACGGCAAAAGGCGCATGACATCACCGCTCTGCGCACTCAAAATATAGCACAAACGGGTGGTGGCGGGTTTAACGACACATTTATATTTACGCGATCTAATCCAAAAAACCTTTATTATGGACAATTTCTACATTACGAATCTGTCTCAATGACAGTTACTAACATAAATGCAAGTATAAAGCCCTTCTGTCACGTCATTGCCAGATGAAAACCTCATGACGCTGTGTTTAATGTGGGGGTTGTTTTGTCATACTTCACCACGCTGGTCAATGTGGTTGGTGAAGTTGCAGTACATCGATATACACATAATACAGTACAACAATGGATTTGCAGCGCTGCCCTCTGCTGCCTATAATCATAATTAATTGTTTATTTCATGCCTCCCATGCAATAAATCTGGAGGTGCTGGAACAAAGGGATATTTAAAATAATTACTCACAAAGAAAGTGATTGCAGAACTTATGCAAAATTTTAAAAGTAGAGTGTATACGGTATACACAATGGGAATAAACAACATTGAAAACCAAAAATTATGCTTGATAGTACTCTCTTTTGTCAATATTGGAATTATTCATATGCCATTTTTAAATAATGTCTTTAAATTTTGCTTTAAAGTTGTCAGTGCACTCAAATATCTCAGTAAGCTGTTCCACAACTTTTGTGCCAAAGCACCAAATGCCCATTCAGTAATCCTTAATGTTGTCCACTTCTCATAATGATAATGAAATAAAAATGTACCTTAGCTGGAAATCGTAAAAAAATATTGCATAATTATTACAAAAAATAATACAAGCAATGTTGTTGAAATAACGTCTGAAGCAGACAATTACTAAAATAGCAAGAGAGTAGGCTAATGCATGAGAGGCCCTGGGCAGGAGTGATTGACTGATTAACCGATTAGATTTTAATAATTAAATCAGTAGCAACATGCTGCTGAATTCCACAGAAATGTATTCCTGTGGCGATAAGCTCTAATTAGCCATGGGAAGACTTGCTCATTAAGACCTGCCGCATGCTGGCTTGGGTGACCAAATGGAGGATTGGTGGGGGTGGCATTTCGGTGGGGTGGTGGTAACGGTGATTGGTGGCAGGGGTGCGATGTGCTGACTGGGAGCTGTTGCAAAAAAAGCAAATCCGAGGGAACGTTAACTGTTTATTTGCAGGACTTGAGTAGAACCTCCTGGAATGATTACAGAGCAGGAGCGAGGTTTTCTCAGTTGGTACGCAGCCAATTGTGTTGCGACTGGGGTCACCTCGCCGCTCGTCCATGTCATTCAAAGAATAAACCACGAGGGGCAAAAGAAGGGTGCCAACTGCCAAAATGTCACATCCCAGTTACATAGGACTACTCGTACAAATATACTGGCATTTCCAGTTGTGTCAACTTTCTTGTATAATGTGAACAGATATACAATACTGTATTTAAATATGGAATAATTGACAACAATTTGGAAATCCACTACTGTGTGGTCATGAAGTTTTGTTTCACCATGCGACACAATATGGGTCAGTGCTGTGTCCATGGATCACTCGTCAATGATGTTAGCCATGTCCGAGAATTAAATTCGGGTCACCAGATTTATAATGCTATGCGCTGACTACTGTGTCACCGCTCTCCCACATATATAAATCAAATAAATAAATAGACAATGTCGACTTCACATATCCACCTCTCTACACAACAGAATGAAAGCATTTCTCACACAACCCAACAGTTGCACAGCAATTTGGAAGTGTGTAATATCAGCACCATTGTTTGAAGATAAATCAAAGTCATGGCCGGGTTTCAACGCACAGTGTCTCATCAGCAGTCAGGCTTGCCTGAATCATGCTTGTGACCTGCCGATCTTACAAGCAAGGACCCACCCTCACCTTAAGTTACATAACACCAGATTGATGTAAAATTATATAATGCTGAACTCAAAATAATAATTTACGTCTTTGTAGAGAATATAAATATTTAACTAATTAGATATTTGCTATTCATATTCTCCAGAACAAGTCTAATTATTAATTTGAGACGCATATAAATATATCAACTTGATAACCAAGTGAGAGCTCATTGAGACAAAATACCCTTTTGCATGGAAGACCTGGGGTACAAAATTATACACTGAAAACAACATGCAAAAACAATCCTCCACATTGGAATAGTTTCAGTGCTACGATATAACATCAGCCACTACAATACATGTCGTTTTGAGCGAGGTTTGCTCTCCAGCAAGCAGTCAGCCAGTCAGTCAGTGTCCTTTATTTAACCAGGAGCTGAAATAAACCCATTGAGACACGTGAAACATTGCCTCTTTTACAAGGGCGACCATCCGAACAAAACTCGTCCATAGCCATGGTGACCTAATTTCGCACCAAACGAAAGTGGAAGGCACTGCAAGTTACAGAGGATGTCAGAATGCACAACCCTACTGCAAAAACCACCTCACCTCATACATATAATATGCAGGCAATGCATTTCAAGGGCTATTAATTATCTACAAAACAAAAAAACCTAAGACATCTTTTGGAATGATTTCTAGATGCAAAAACCCTAACTTACCTATGACCAAATTACTAGGAATGCACATGATCTCATAAGATCTTGCAAGCTAAGCAATGTGGAGCCTGGATAGTGCTTGGATAGATGACTACCATGAATAAGACAGGTGTTATTGTAAGCTGTGGGAATACATTATGAGTTTCAGTGGGCACTGCAGCAACAAAATGTGCTGAATTGTTTATGCTCCCATGTTTCTGCTTCCCACCTTCAAAATCCTTCACTGTCCAGCATGGAGAAGTATGGTCAAAAAACCCTCACGACCCATACGGCGTGGCAATGCCCTCATCAACCAGTGTATTGACAATTGAGATGCATATGCACTCACGTCTAATATTGCCGTGGTGTTCTTTATTTCTTATTTGATTCGTGGCATTTTATGCATTTTATTTTGATGTTAACAGTGACAGAACACTGTGAAAAAGCACTCGGTCACAGTGTCTGCCTCAAACGCAAAGCGCGCATCGTGCTGCTTCATATTAAACCCATCGCGTTTTAAATAATGCAAATGCCACGTCATGCATAATCCATTATCTGTGCTTCACCATGGGTGATACGACCTTAACTTTTCAGCGCAGTGGTAGTTGCTAAGCAGTTCCGGTGCGGTTACAATCCCTGCCATGCAGACACCCAACTACTATGCTAATCCAATTTTGAATGCCAAGTTAAGCGACACGCAGGGTCGCCCACACATAAAATCGGGGCTCATGAGCTGAAATGGGACCCCGACGAATGAATGGGACCCTCTGTCCAATTTCCCTCCCTATTTAGTTTCTTCAGCACCTGGGATCCTCCAGTCGGTGGGCCCTTGTGCAGTTACACTTTTACAGTACCTCCGATTAGCACGGTTGGCGAGGTAAGGTGCGAAAAAAGTATTTGATCCCCTGCTGCTTTTGTACGTTTGCCCACTGACATAGAAATTATCAGTCTATAATTTCAATGGTAGGTTTATTTGAACAGTGAGAGACAGAAAAACAACAAAATCCTGAAAAACGCATGTCAAAAATGTAATAAATTGATTGGAATTTTAATGAGGGAAATAAGTATTTGACCCCCTCTCAATCAGAAAGATTTCTGGCTCCCAGGTGTCTTTTATACAGGTAATGAGCTGAGATTAGGAGCACACTCTTAAAGGGAGTGCTCCTAATCTCAGCTTGTTACCTGTATAAAAGGCACCTGTCCACAGAAGCAAGCAATCAATCAGATTCCAAACTCTCCACCATGGCCAAGACCAAAGATCTCCAAGGATGTCGGGGACAAGATTATAGACCTACACAAGGCTGGAATGGGCTACATGACCATTGCCAAGCAGCTTGGTGAGAAGGTGACAACATCTTATTTGGTTCTTTCGGTAAAGTCACGTAGAATGAGAATAAAATAATAAAATAACACAATAAAATTGGTGCGGTTATTCGCAAATGGAAGAAACACAAAAGAACTGTCAATCTCCCTCGGCCTGGGGCTCCATGCAAGATCACACCTCGTGGAGTTGCAATGATCATGAGAATGGTGAGGAATCAGCCCAGAACTACACGGGAGGATCTTGTCAATGATCTCAAGGCAGCTGGGACCATAGTCACCAAGAAAACAATTGGTAACACACTACGCCGTAAAGGACTGAAATCCTGCAGCGCCCGCAAGGTCCCCCTGCTCAAGAAAGCACATATACATGCCCGTCTGAAGTTTGCCAATGAACATCTGAATGATTCAGAGGACAACTGGGTGAAAGTGTTGTGGTCAAATGAGACCAAAATGGAGCTCATTGGCATCAACTCAACTCGCCATGTTTGGAGGAGGAGGAATGCTGCCTATGACCCCAAGAACACCATCCCCACCGTCAAACATGGAGGTGGAAACATGCTTAGGGGGTGTTTTTCTGCTAAGGGGACAGGACAACTTCACCGCATCAAAGGGACGATGGACGGGGCCATGTACCATCAAATCTTGGGTGAGAACCTCCTTCCCTCAGCCAGGGTATTGAAAATGGATCGTGGATGGGTATTCCAGCATGACAATGACCCAAAGCACACGGCCAAGGCAACAAAGGAGTGGCTCAAGAAGAAGCACATTAAGGTCCTGGAGTGGCCTAGCCAGTCTCCAGACCTTAATCCCATACAAAATCTGTGGAGGGAGCTGAAGGTTCGAGTTGCCAAACGTCAGCCTCGAAACCTTAATGACTTGGAGAAGATCTGCAAAGAGGAGTGGGACAAAATCCCCCCTGAAATGTGTGCAAACCTGCTGGCCAACTACAAGAAACGTCTGACCTCTGTGATTGCCAACAAGGGTTTTGCCACCAAGTACTAAGTCATGTTTTGCAGAGGGGTCAAATACTTATTTCCCTCATTAAAATGCAAATCAATTTATAACATTTTTGACATGGGTTTTTCTGGATTTTTTTGTTGTTATTCTGTCTCTCACTGTTCAAATAAACCTACCATTAAAATTATAGACTGATTATTTCTTTGTCAGTGAGGAAACGTACAAAATCAGCAGGGGATCAAATACGTTTTTTTCCCTCACTGTACACACATACACTTGCGGCACAAGTGACAGTTGCACCACTGGCGCAGGGTGCGCATGTTGGGTCTCGCTTGTGCCGGATCGCACACCTCGCTGCTGCTCACATTTATCCGGTGGTCCCCATGTATGAAGCACCTTGAGGGAATTGAGCGAATGTCGATAATTATATAATTATCAACAACATCCCAACGCACATTTGCACACTTGCAAACTGGAAATTTGGCCTGTAACGATTCACGCGTCAGGTGTCCTATGACTTAGAACAATTCAGTGTCCTGATTTCATCAAAAAATATATCCAGTCTGTTTTTCTGCCTATTCTCCTCTGGTTTTTTTTAAGTTTGCTCTGTTTTGTACATTAAGCCTAAATATTACATTAGCATAGAATTTGAATATGCCTTGTATAAACCATAAACAATCACACCCACAGTTCTATTGCATGCATCATAAATGTAAGAATTGATTTTATTCAGTGAATCGATGCAGCATTGGATGTGCTGGCACCATCAATTATGCAACAAAAAGGATATAATCAACATCAATATTTTCCCCTCGGGGTTAAAAGCTTTTTTTAAATTTCAAAAGATGACCAAAAGCCACAAGAATTGCGGGCGTCGGTGACGATCTAAAACGGAGGAAACAGTCCAGGCTTGCGCAACAAGTTGGGATGCTCCTGAGCCCAGAGTTAATCAGGTGTGCAAATCTGCTGTGCCAATGCCACGCCACCTGTTGTTTCTAACCTCTAAATGCCCGACAATACTTGCATAGACCTCTGCACACCTACAAAACACAAGCGCTGCATGCATGCCCAGCATTACGTTATCCAGCAATTTGGAAGCAAGGGTTGGTGGATCACAAATTTGTAAAACTCCCAATCTACTTTAGGTGCAAGGTGACCAACAGAAAGGAGAGCAGTGAGTTTGTGAAAGCATTTGTGCGGAAATCTGAGTGTTATCCCCCACATATGAGTGGTGGGTTTTCTCAAGGGTACTCCGGTTAGCTTCACACATGAAGCGAGAATAGAATTGGACAAACATCCCAATGCAACACTACGCTCAATAATATACTGATATTCAATGAGAGGTTCATCTGGATTGACCAAAATATTGTTATTCAAATGGGAAATGGTCCGTAATCTACACGTTTACTACAGAAAGAGAAAACAGTAATTTACTAAATTTTAGGCTTCTTCAATAAGCCTGGCAATCAAAAGCAAAACAATGGAAAAATATCAATGGGAAATGTCTAAGCTTCCGAAACATGTCTTTATCTTCAACAGATGAATGGGATGTCCTGCATGTCGCATTTGCTGCAAAATTAAACGAAACGAAACTTAACGGACTGGCAGGTATGTCTATCATTTGGCTAAAATGGGGCCAAGCAAAGACCCGGACACTTCCATTCATGCCACTTCTGAAATTAAAACAGCCGTGAATTGTTCAAGGAATATGGGAAAAAAATATAATACTCAAAGTGCATTTCTGAAATGTGAACCTCTCTACCCATTCATCTGCTTATCTTGACTATTAGATGCTTAAGTTTATCATACGGACAGTGTTCATGAGGCTCAAAAGACCATGGTTAACTCTTGTCCAGAGCTGATGGGTTAGTTATTTCTTTCATCAAAAAAATTAAAAGCTCTTAAACTAATCGCAAAGAATCTCACCGCAAACCTTACCATTGCTGAGATCTGTAGTTTTGTGGCAGCATTTGCAATTAAGTACATATGAAAATAAATGTTTTTCTATATTAAACATTATGCTGTCTACCAATACAATTAATGTGCATGCAATATAATTAGGGAATGAGTGTGAGCATTAACGCCTTAGTGTGTGTTTTCATCTGTACGTGTTTGTACGTTTCTGTGCGTGTAGATTTCTTTGTACAATGAAAACCCATCACACAGTGGAGGCTCCCTTGATCCTACCGGTTTGTTAAATATAACTACAAAGATATAAGCAACTGTCTGATTATTTTTCTATCTAAGGTAGGTCACTTTAACTAGAGAACATTTGGCACCAGTCAAAACCAAGTAAAACATTCAAAGTTCACCTAAAATAACAAATACAGGTTTTATCATGTGCAGATATGGGATGCAGCCAACAGCACTATTGTATTATTTGTACAAATGTAAAACCTGTATTCCACAACATGAATCTGCTTGCCTATGATGTGAAATAAGTTCGATCTCGTCAGAGCTAAACAATTAAGTCGGGTTGAGCCTGGATAGGCCTTGGGTGGGTGAACCACATGTTGTTATTTGCCCGAAGGGCTATGTGGTGGGAAGTAGAGGGAAGCGTATAAAAATCAATTATACTGTAATTCTATGCTCCCACATCTATGCTCCCAGGCTTCACCAACCCACACGGACAACTGCTTCGAAGCGTGGTTAAACAACCCCTATTACCTGCATGGCGTGGGGAAGCCCTCACCCAGCAGTGGACTTCATAAAAGGGCTGTAAGTGTACAGCCTGGCACAAAACGTTAAAACCTCACAACACTGTCAACAGCACTGTAAAAATGTAATTTGAAACCCGAATTTGCCGTGCGTTAATTCACTTCGCTGCTTAAAGACCTTTTTGGGACAAAAGAGCACAGAGAACGTGGTGGTTATTTTAGACCCGTCGCCATTCGTGTTGATGCATGCACATTGCATCGGCAGACAAGAGCCTCCCATGCCTTGAGGGCTTGCAGAAGGCAGCAGCCTGGAAAAAAAAATCCTCTCGAGAGCAGAACAAACGAGGCTGACTCACAGGACAGGTAAGCAGTGTCCTTCAGCTGCCTGTCCCTCTGCACGGACAAGCCCTTCTGATCTTTCTGGCGGTCGTGGCTCAGCGTAGGGTGCCGGGGAGGGGGTAAGTTCAAACGGAAGGTGCACAATCCCCTCTGGAAAAGCACCCCGGTTCAAATAGGGAGGGAGTCTTTTTATTAGAGGCCACCTACTCGCCGCACCGGCAATCTTCAAACAAAAAATGCGTGGCGAGTTTAAACTTTAAATGGCCCCTTCTTGACCCCACGGGTGGTGTATGGTGTTGCTCACAAATATAATAAACTAATGTGGAATAATTCACGGCCCTTTCTCCATCCAGTGCTTGGATGAAGGACTCACCACACCGTGTTGGTCGTGGGGGTTGTTTGACCATAATTCACCATGCTGGTGAGTTCAGATTGGTGAAAGCAGGCAGCATAGGCATGGGAGCATAGTAGTACCGTACAACACGTTTTTCTGCACTGCCATCTGCTGTCCAAAACATAGCCTCGCAGCCTTTTAATTCGGACATAAAGAACCCTGAATAAGGGCTACATTGTGGGAATAAGAGGGACAGCGTGGAAAAATCAATTTCTATGCTCGCACATCTATGCCTCGCCACCTTCAACCCGCACTGACCAAGGTGGTGAAGTATGGTCAAAAATCCACAATGACCGACAAGGCATGGGAAGGCCCTTATGCAGCATTGGATTGACAACCGGTTGTCCGTGTGCACACACACGAGAACGTTGAATAAGGACAAACGTTTCTCGTTCGTCACGCGGACACACAAACAAAACACGCGCACTGTGTCACGCCAACACACGCTGACGCACGAGCACAGGTAAAGGCCACGCCGCACCACAAGTGGCCGGTAGGAGTAAACGTTGGGCTGCTGTGGGCGCGATCAGCAGGGTGGAGCGTGAGTCGGGACCAGTGTGGATATTTCTGTCGTTTTGACCTTTTACATCCGCAAATGGCAACAGTTGGGGGCAAAGTGGGGGGGGGGGGGGTGAAGGCAAGCCAGAGGAAAACTATAGATGGGAGGGAGGGGGCAATGGGAAGAAGCCATTAAATAAAAACGTATGCCAGACTCTCTGATCTCCTGATGGTTTAAACAGCCTCAACAAACATAAAGACAAAAATCCCCAACAACACACACCAACAAAAACTACAAACCGATAAACTATCAACAAAAATTGTGCACAACTATGAACACAACTTTCCAACACCGCACGCTGTGCAGCAATTAAAACAGGTAATTGAAGCGATGTATACAGCCAGAAATGTTATACATTTTAGAGATTAATTTCAATTTATTCCGTATAATTGGCCAAATATCCCAATTAAAGGACCCTCCTGAAAATGTCTGGCTGACTCAGTAAGGCTATCCTGGATACATTGAATTGTTAATTCTAACGATCATAACTTAAAGCCTTTTTCAACCACACTGCTAGAAAAAGCTCTCATGTGCTGTGAGTCGTGGTGATTGTTTCACCATACTTCACGAAACTGGTTAGTGCAGGTTGTGGGCCGAGGACAATTTCAGATATCACTCACCACTGATGCAAGCCGTAGCCACGAATCGAACTCAATTCACCAGGTTTCAGAGCACAGTCTGCTAAACACAGCATCACCGTTCCAGCCAAACACTATTACTGAAATAGGATTGTGCTACGTTACAAAAATAAAAGATGGTCGAGTGACGATGCGCATGACAGCGCAATACATGACAGAATAACAGTGTTAAACCACTTCGCTATCGCCGCATGTTAGTGCACAGTAACCTTCACACAGGCAGAGTTCTACTTGCACACCACCGGAAATCATTAAGGATATACATCTCTAAGCACAGCATAACCATCTTACTGCAGGAAATGAATTATTAATTACGTTAAGAACTAAACAAGAAGAAACCTGATAACCTCAGCACCAGGGAGCCAAATGTGCAAAAATTAGGTGCTGTGCCATCTGAAGAATCAGCAATTACACCGCAGCGACGAGGGATTTTACAGCACCGCTGACATTAAGATGAGGAAAGCCCCTTCCCCAGCTGGGTGTTGGATTTGCATAATTAGAAGTTTTTAATTATATTTTTTAACAACAGGACTCACCCTTCTCAATCCCTTTCACTGCTCTCCTTTGCTATTTATGCTTCAAAAACGCTGTCAATCGCTCAAAGACTGAAACGTATTCTTCCTTACTCTTTGGTTCTTTCGGTAAAGTCACGTAGGTATAAAATAAAATAAATCACAACTTTTCGGGCGCAACACAAGCGTCCATCATCAGGTGGGAAAGCATGGTCTGCTGCTGAGGCAAACAGTCTGCCTCAGCAGCAGACCATGCTTTCCCACCTGATGATGGACGCTTGTGTTGCGCCCGAAACGTCCTGATTTATTTTATACCTACGTGACTTTACCGAAAAAACCAAAGAGTATGGATTCCTGCAGTCACGAAAGCTTCAAATCAAGATTGGTATTCTTCCTTGTTGGCTGCTTCTCCAGTTTAGAGTGGTCTTTCTGTTTATGACCAGCTTCTCAATTAGATACATCTGTAATTGGTAAACTTCCCATCATGCCAATTTAACATATATTATTCTACTTAAAAATATATAATCACTAACCAATGTAGAGAAACCTGGTTAAACAACCTCCATTGCCAACACAGCGTGGGGAGCCCTTCATCCAGCAGTGGATATACAAGTTAAAGTATAGTGATTTCCTCCTCAAATGAGCATTGAGGTGGTGCTCAGCTTAGGTTTACAGCCATGAGTCAGTGGTGGTGAGTTTATTCCTTGGACAGTGTTGAATTAACAAAAAAGTGGTACTGGTTTTATCAATCCCTGAAGGATGATGGGCTCAGTCAACCCTTGAAACAGGAATTGAACTCGCAACATACCGATTGTGAGCTGCTCGCTCTACCACTGACCCTCTTGGCTGGATTTACAAAGGCATTATTGTTAAAATATCTAAACACTTCAAACCATAAACAATAGGAGTATGGATAAATTAAATTGTGTGTATATGTGAGGAGCGGTCGTGTAGCGATTAGTGTGCTACGCTACGAACCCGGTGACCCAAGTTGATTCCCGCTCACGGCCAATATTAGCAACTCGGCCTCAAATAAGTACCTGGTGCGGTGTGTAAACATCTCCTATGGGGAGACAAAGGCGGTTGAGCGTGGTGCTGGCCACACACCCCCTCGTGTACCATTCCGGCCTTCATAGGTGCTTGCTAACTGCACTTGCCCCAACAGTCTCTTAAGGCTAAACGGAGGATCTTTTTCTTTATATATACAGTGTGCATAAGTAAAACAACCAGCATTACAGATTGTTCCCAAAGCCAGAGAGGCTCCATTTCCAGCAGGGCAAGAGGGCAGTGTGCAGAGCTTAGGTGAGAAAAGCCCATTCATGGCTGCAACTTACGCAGAGCTGTACCAACAATTCATCGAGTGCCTTCATGGCCTCCACGCTCGCCGCCTTTGTCTTTTTGGTCAGGTACTTTGCCTGCACCCATACAAACATGCACAGACATCAAAGTGAAATTAATGCACACGAACATTGAAAACGCATGTTGGCACCAAACTATCAGCTAAATAATCACCCATGCCACGATGGCGAGATAACTCGCCTGGTTTCCAAGAGGGTGTGGGTTCGATCCCGACCCTGACCCCTGTATATTTGGAGTTTGCGAATTCTCACAATGGTCGCGTGCATTTTCTCCGGGTTTTCCAATTTGTCCTTCCACATTTAGAAACATGCGTTCATAGTACTGTATTTGGCTGATATAAATATCCACGTGATAAACCACTTTATTTCTATCATTTGTGGCCAAGTCGCTTCTGAAAAAGAGATATATATCCCAGTGGGCCTTACCAAGTAAAATAAAAAAAGTTTAATAGTTTAAAAGCTGAACAAAGAGCAGTATTTGCCATGACAAGCATACAATAATCCACCTATTCTGAATGTCCCTTTCGAAAAGTGCTGTTGAGAGGCACTTATGAAGGGTGAATGGTGGTTGTGATCATTATTGGTATAATCATTAGTCTCCCTTGTGATTTATTCAATTTATATTTTTTGGGTCTTTCGGTAAAGTCACGTAGATAGGTTCAAAGAAAATAACAAAATAACCAAAAACTACGACGTCGTAGTTTTTTGTTATTTTCTTTGAACCTATCTACGTGACTTTACCGAAAGACCCAAAGAATATGAATTCCTGCAGTCACGAAAGCTTTAAGTCGAGATTAATTGAATTGTTGCGATTAAAGTTACAATTCAATTCAATAAGTTTTGTTTAGAGTATATGGCTGCTATCAATTTCCACATGATAAGCCACTTCGTTGAGTTATCATTTGTGGACAGGTCACTTCCGAAAAAAGAGCTATATAGCTCAGTGGGCCTTACCTGGTGAAATAAAAATAAAAAAATAAAGGGAAAACATGTGGTGAATTTAGCAGCCACTATGTGATGGAGGAGTCACTTAAACCCAATATATGAAACATCCGAATTAGAAAAAAACATTATAACATAGGGAACTTGATGCATCTTGGCTTCCTGTCTCTGAAATCTTTTTTTCAACCACATCAACAGGGAAAGTCAATGTGAGTTCAGCTAAAAAATGTCAATCTTGCCCATGAGCAGGTAATGCATAATGCTCAGATGATACAGTGAGGGAAATAAGTATTTGATCCCCTGTTGATTTTGTATGTTTGCCCACTGACAAAGAAATGATCAGTCTATAATTTTAATTGTAGGTCTATTTGAACAGTGAGAGACGGAAAAACAACGAAATCCAGAAAAACGCATGTCAAAAATATAATAAATTGATTGGCATTTTAATGAGGGAAATAAGTATTTGACCCCCTCTCAATCAGAAAGATGTCTGGCTCCCAGGTGTCTTTTATACAGGTAACGAGCTGAGATTAGGAGCACACTCTTAAAGGGAGTGCTCCTAATCTCAGCTTGTTACCTGTGTTGTGGACTAAATGACAACACGAAGGCAGACGTTGTCGGGGCTGACGCCAACAGTGTATTAAAGGCTATAGCCTAGCTTTTGGGGAAGGGCTAACACAGGACTTGGATAAGCTAAATCTCCCCAGGGGAAAGGTACTGGGAATCCCTATGCCCCCCCAGGCTAACGGGCTCTTCCCATCGCGCTGACCAACTCGGCCAGCCGGGTAAAGTAGCCCCCCCCTAGCCTGGTGCTATTTATCGCCTACCCTGGGTCCCCACTTCCCTACCGCTCACGAACCCGGCTCCTGGCGATGACCCCGACCACGTCATGGGTCCCCCCTCAAATACCCCGAGGGGACATGACGTCACTCCTCCCGAGGCGAGTGTGACATTCCGTCATCCCTCTACTCCTCAACACCTGTATAAAAAAGGCACCTGTCCACAGAAGCAATCAATCAGATTCCAAACTCTCCACCATGGCCAAGACCAAAGAGCTCTCCAAGGATGTCGGGGACAAGATTGTGTACCTACACAAGGCTGGAATTGGCTACAAGACCATTGCCAAGCAGCTTGGTGAGAAGGTGACAACAGTTGGTGCGACTATTCGCAAATGGAAGAAACACAAAAGAACTGTCAATCTCACTCGGCCTGGGGCTCCACGCAAGATCTCACCTCGTGGAGTTGCAATGATCATGAGAACAGTGAGGAATCAGCCCAGAACTACACGGGAGGATCTTGTCAATGATCTCAAGGCAGCTGGGACCATAGTCACCAAGAAAACAATTGGTAACACACTGCGCCGTGAAGGACTGAAATCCTGCAGCGCCCGCAAGGTCCCCCTGCTCAAGAAAGCACATATACATGCCCGTCTGAAGTTTGCCAATGAACATCTTAATGATTCAGAGGACAACTGGGTGAAAGTGTTGTGGTCAGATGAGACCAAAATGGAGCTCTTTGGCATCAACTCAACTCGCCGTGTTTGGAGGAGGAGGAATGCTGCCTATGACCCCAAGAACACCATCCCAACCATCAAACATGGAGGTGGAAACATTATGCATGCTTTGGGGGTGTTTTTCTGCTAAGGGGACAGGACAACTTCACCGCATCAAAGGGACGATGAACGGGACCATATACCGTCAAATCTTGGGTGAGAACCTCCTTCCCTCTGCCAGGGCATTGAAAATCGGTCGTGGATGGGTATTCCAGCATGACAATGACCCAAAACACACGGCCAAGGCAACAAAGGAGTGGCTCAAGAAGAAGCACATTAAGGTCCTGGAGTGGCCTAGCCAGTCTTCAGACCTTAATCCCATAGAAAATCTGTGGAGGGAGCTGAAGGTTCGAGTTGCCAAACGTCAGGCTCGAAACCTTAATGACTTGGAGAAGATCTGCAAAGAGGAATGGGACAAAATCCCTCCTGAGATGTGTGCAAACCTGGTGGCCAACTACAAGAAACGTCGGACCTCTGTGATTGCCAACAAGGGTTTTGCCACCAAGTACTAAGTCATGTTTTGCAGAGGGGTCAAATACTTATTTCTCTCATTAAAATGCAAATCAATTTATTACATTTTTGACATGCGTTTTTCTGGATTTTCTTGTTGTTATTCTGTCTCTCACTGTTCAAATAAACCTACCATTAAAATTATAGACTGATAATTTCTTTGTCAGTGGGCAAACGTACAAAATACTTTTTTCCCTCACTGTAAGTAGTGCAATAACCGCTAAAAAGACAAATATCCCCCATATAGAGGTATATAATGCTTGGGCAAGTGCTGTTAGAAAGCACCTATGAAGGCCAGCACGACGTTTTGTCTCCACAGTGCTGATGTTTACACATTGCACCAGGTACCAATTTAATGCTGAGTCGAACTAAGTGATGGCCAAGATTGGTCCAAATAATTTCCATTTATTCTTGCCTTGGCCAGGTATCGAATTCTGGTGGCCAGATTCATAGCCCAGCAGGCTAACCACTATGCCACTACTCCACCCACCCGCTAACCGCTACACCACCGCCACACCCATCACACAAAACAGTTATTTAAAACAAGCAACCTAAACGAAAAATAGGAAATGCACCTTGCTCAGCGAATCCTTGCTCTGCGTGTCCTGGCTCAACAGATTCCCAGCGAGAATCACTCGGGCGATCCCAGCGGACGCCCGTTGCTCCCCGAGTCCCCCCAGCTGCCCAGTCGCCACGTCCACTAGCATTTGTAGGCCCAGCGTTGCGTCTGTGTTACGGCTGCCCAGTCCGATGCCCGATGTGAGCAACACATACCTGCACATGCCAGGGACATGGGTACGGAGCATAAACGTAACAAAATCGTACACGTTAACAGCTGTAAAAAAAAGTAAGCGTGCATGTCGCTAGAAGGGATGGGCGAGGGTGGAAACTATTGAAATAATATCAGCCAAGAGCGAGAACACACCCAAAAGAATGTACCCCACATAGATGGAGTAATGAAATCAGCTCGTGCGCAGATGCTAAGTGGACTGTTACATCGCGGGAAAGCAAGAGATGGTGATGGATTGGGGAGGATTTCATGTAGCAGTGTATTGATCATGGATGAATATGACAGAATCCCCAAAAGCTCAGCAACCTCGTTCTTCTCTCAAAAAGTTTAACTCAAGTGAAATAAATTTTTATTTTTTTATTTACAGGAATGTCAAGAAGATCCGACTGTTTTTCAAATAATCATACATACTTTTCAATGCTTTTTTGCCAACCAACAGAGGCAGAGCCAGGGTTCCATCACGGTTAAGGGACTCATCATTTCATGTAACCTTTTGCGAACAGCATCCTGTACAGCAGTGTCATTTTCAAAATGTTGCCCTTGTAGGCCACACTTCAAAGAGCAAATAAAGATGAAAATCTAAGGGTACCATATCTGGGCTGTGCAGTGGGTGGATAAGGCTGCATGGTCCACCACAACAACAAAAACTGTTCAATGGCCTCTGATGTTCTCCGGTGTGTGTTTGGTCTTCTGTTTGTTGTGCTGGAGGAGGGCCTCTGACATGAATGTCTGGACGAATTTGCTATATGTGCACCCCTTTGTCAATCCACTGCTGGATGAGGACCTCCTCAAGCCGTGCAGGTTTCAGCAGTTATTTGACCATCCTCCACTAATGCTTGTCAATATGAATTGGTGACGGGCATACATGTTAGGAAATAGAAATACAGTACAACTATTTATTTAGTTGCAATGCTCTCTGCTGACAAAGTATCCCTGCAGAAGCCTATAATACCTATTTTATGCCTGGTGGTCACCAATCCAAGCACTATATAGGCTTAACTAAGCTTAGATTTTGGGATCAAGATGAAATCACATGCAGTCCCGATTATTTGGTCAAAGGCTGAATTTGTAGGATTTTTACTTTATATGCATTCAGCCTCTCAAAACCAAATGTGAGTGAAATTTAAGAAGCCAGGCGTACAAAGTTATTTCGAACAATAAAAAGCAAATTGCTTTTGCGGTATATCCTTTGTAATATTACAATGAAATAAAAGGGTTAAAAGGTGATGCTCTGTGCTGATTTAGTTCCGTACGTGTCTTGAGTTGGCAAGGTCGCTGATGTCTGTGGCGGCAAGTCAGCCATGCAGTAATCTTCCACATGGAACTTTCCGTCCTCTTTTTCAACTCCTTTCACTGCCACAATAACACCTATTAAAAAAAATACACTTAATAATTTAAACAATCCCATTCATCATGCACACGAGTTATGAAAATTGAAAGAGAAAGATGGCAATCTGTGGACTGATTTGAATCTCTGCCTAACCACAGCCAACGGTCCTGCTTTTCACCACACACAACTTGTAATGCCCTGTTTTATAATGCGACACACCTGATTAACTATCAATGCAAGAAATACAATTATACAAACCCCTATTCGTTTTTTATGATAAAAACATTGCAGTAAACACTGCGGAATGACTGCACCCTTATGTCAGTGCGTCTTCATGCTCAACCATACAATGACAGCAGCATTTAACTTTGTTGGTAGCTCGGGATCAGGGGTAAAAAATCCACATTCCCATGACAGGTGCCGGTTTACTGACAAGATTACTCTTGATAACTGTACACAAAGTGAGAGTTTTATCAACCAGAGAAATATAACAGACTATTATTTTGACCCATCACAGTCCTTTGTCAATCCACACCTGAATGAAGGCCTCCACACGCCATGTTAGAAATGGAGGTAGCTTGACCATATTTCACCATGTTAGTCAATAAGGATTGGTAAAGGGGTGGCCAGGACCTGTTCAAATATAGCTCTCCACTGACTTTAGCTGTGACTGGGAATCAAACTCAGGTGGTTGCATTAATAGCACAGTGTGCAAAGTACTGCAGGAATCACCGGTGACGAAGAGGTCAGGCTGGAGATTCCCAACAAGACACACTCGCTGGAGCTCATCCTCCAGGATCAGCTCATCCGAGGATCCCACGTAACGCTCGCGAGGAGGCACGGGCAACAGGTTATGCTGCGAACATCGACCACATACGGCATTGGTGCAGTCAGTCTCCCAACAAAAAAATGAATCACCACAACTATCAACAATGCATTCGCAGCCACACTTATTGCACATCATATATCTGTATTCTACATGACCTTCTACAGCCGGTTTGTCATTCTCATGCTGAATGAGAACATCGCAATGCCATACAGGTAGCATTGTTTATTTGACTGTACCTTAACCACGCTGGTTAGTGCAGGTGCAGAGATGTGGGAGAATAGAATTACAGCAAAACAATCGATTTGGCTGCATTTCCAACCATGTAACCCAAGGCCCTATGGTAACCTGGTAGTCATCAATACAAGCACTGCAGAGGCTCAAACCTGCTTAGCTTTTGACATTTTACAAGGTCAGGCACTTTCCGGTTGATTTGCCCAAGGTATAACTGGAGCGGCGATAGCAAAATGACCGCTTGTGTTTATAGAATATTTTGTTTTTGTGAAACGATCCCAAAAGTTGGGACTTTCTGTCCTGATTTTTTAAATCAAAAGTTGTTGACAAAATATTGTGAACCAAATCAATGTCAGTAACACAACTGCAAGCGGTTAGGGATTGAGAGCAAATTTGCAAAACTGCGTTTAGGAAGACTGCATGTGGGGGAGACAGGTTTAATATGTTCAAGGGTTTATCAGTGTAAGATATGAAGAAGGCAAAGCGTTTTGAGGCAAGCCAGCAAGATGGGTAAGAGTCTAACATTTTTTTGGGCTATTAATTCGAGATGTGTTAGTGCTTTAAGCAACCCTGTGAAAACACATGTTCAGATATGCACTCCGTTATGTGTATATTTAACAAAAGTGAATACTGGTGCAATTCACCTGATGGTTGACGGCCATTTAAACAGACAAATCACAACAATAGAAACGCACGTACAGAAATATTCACTAGCTTTAAATATCATTCCTCGAACATGCGTATTGGACCCAGTGTCTCTAAAGACAATAACGTCAACGAAGGTTTTCCAAAACACCTTCCAGTGGCCAGTTAAACAGAGCATTTACCAACCTCTTCACTGATCTCCTTGAGGATAGACGGCCGCAGCTCCATATGCTTGTAAAGGGTACCCACCACATAGCAAGGGACACCAATCACAAGCTCAAAGAGCTTCTTAATGACCACGTCCTTGCCTGCAACACATGCAACAGAAGAGACTGTGAGTTATGTGGGTAGATGCAGGACGTTCATTAGCCCAGCCCTTTAATTGGTGGAACAATAATCAGCATGTATTGATTGATGGCCCTTACCACACAATTTGATGGCGAGTGTCACAATTCAGGGTCAAGACTTTATTTATATGTACCGCCTCGTTTGTATAGTGTGGATTCTACATTCTAGCTTGCTCAGTCCATTTGCCTAAATTCAATATTTGCATAAATCATATGGTATCATGTATCGAGTGTGAATCCTGATTTTATTCCAAAAATCAATTCATAATTACTCAAAATGTAACCTCACTACTGATCTTAGGCAAGGGCTAAATCTTAAATTAGTACCACTCCATGCGACATTTTTTCGTCATGGCACTCACTTATCTACGTGGACAAATTACGTAAGATAATCATTCGAAATGGTTATGACCTAAATAACTTTTATTTACCAATCAGAGAAAATAGTACCAATAATGGTGCGCCACCTAAGGTGATAATGAGAAGTAAAATATCCAGCCTGAGCCCAGAAAATCTACCACATTTCAGGTGAGAGTATGATTATTCCTAGAACAGACCCCCAACACAAGTCCAGTTGAAATAATTATTTTACAAATAGTGCCTATACAGTGATACCCTTTAGAGAAGAAAAGACTGCTGAGAAAACCACATGCAAGCTGGGACATGACATTGCTCCACTTTTGAGTGCATAACGTCAGGGTTAACACAATCCAAAATGAGGACAGCTGGAGGTAAATCTTTGATGAAGCTCAGCTTAAGCTGCTCATCTGCCCCAGATTTCTATTGTTCAGGGAATTCAAATTCTTCATTTGTTAACAAAGCAGTTGAACTAGGTCAGTGTTATGAACAGCAGTTCGGAATATCAATAACCACAACCCAGTTCAGGCTCGTATAGGAGGCTGTAAAATGCAGTCCAAGAGCTCAGACTAGCATTTTCAGATGTCATACCACGTGAGGTGATATAAGTTTCATCGTTCCAATTAATGTGGCAAATAATGCGAATTTTGCGATAAGCATTTTAAATTAGTGGGTTATGAAATAATTTATTGCATGCCTCTTAGAATGTCATATCCACGAATGGCTCAGAACTGTCAGTGGTGATTAATGCTGTTCCAATGCATATTTGAAGGGGTAGACAATGGCTTAGTTTTATCTCATTTCACTTAAGTTACATTCCGATTGTGCTATCAACATCTTGTGAAGATAAAACAATATTTTATGTAACTCCCACCACAAGCTACAACATGACATCTTGTCAGGAAACGGCTGGAGTCACTTCACTGGCCTATTACCCACACAAAGTGACGCAATTTTGCATATCCCAACCCCAAATATTTTCTTTACTCAACAGAAAAAAACAATCACTTGAAGATTGTTAATGCATTAATTAGTCTCGGCTTGAGACGCGTGCTTTATTGCAAAAAAATGCTTTAAAATACATAAAATGCCAGTGGACAAAAAAAATCCGCATATCTTGCAAGATTCCTGTAAATTACTAAACTGGGATTACGCATGACATCGTCACCCACTCTTGCGAATACAGTACTCAGCAAGACCCTCCTGAAAAATGTCTTGTGACTCGGCGATAATTTTACAGGTAAACAGGCGTGGTAATAACGGTGGCTGCTGAGCTTCTGAGCCAGGCTCTCCTCCTTTCGTCTCGGTACCCTCCCGACGTTGGCCATTATGAGCCAATCTCCCTCGCTCACCCCAATGCCTCTGAGCCCTGGCCTCCAGCAATCTCCGCATGAACACCAGGCGGCTGGCGTAGAGGTGGGCGAACTGGCGGCCGAAGGAGCGATCGACCAGAAGGAAACGGTCGGACTGCGGGATGGCCAGCGGTGTCTCCTGGCCCGACTCCTCTCCCGTCCGCCTTTGCAGCCGCTCCTCGCCGTCATCCCCAGGGCCCACGGGTTCTGGCCGCGAAAGAAGACAGCTGCCCTCGCCCAGCGAGTTCGCCCGCTCCGAGAACATCGCTTGGAGGAGTCGCGCGAGCGACGGTTACCGCGATCGGATCACGTTGCAAGGAACGAGGCGGATGGCATCGGCGACGGGATCGTCGCCGATGGTTGGCGGCGGGCACGCGGGGGAAGCCTTCGGTCCAGCAGTGGATAAACACAATGCCGGCTGCCGATTTAAAAAAATATATACCGCTTAAACCCAAACACGGACCACAGTCACGGCGCTCCCCCCCCCCCCCCCGTTCCAGCGGCGGCCTAGTCCTTCGGCCCAAAAGGCTTCTGCTGAAAGTTTGAAGAAAGCGGGCTGACACCCCCCCCTTCGCGTTGATCGGTTTGTTTATCTACGCGTAAATGTTATGCTAGAGCAACCGATGGTTAAATTACTTCAAGAAAAGACGCACCCACCTCGCTGCTATTTTACTTTTTAACTTTTTTTTACTTCACTGCCCGCATTGCTAAGTGACAGCGGCGCGGGTGATCTCGCGAGTTTTCCCGCCAAGACCACGACGTGACCTTTTACCTCCTGACGTCACGGTCACGTGATGGGTTTATTTAAACGGAATGTAAATAAATATATTTAAAGCTGTATATATTTTTTAAAATTAAAATCTGTATTTGAACGACTGAGAATACCACGGCACTTTCGAGCATTTTGGCTGCTGTACATTTCCACTTGATAGGCCACCTCATTGAGCTGTCATTTGTGGACAGGTCGCTTCTGAACAAGCGACCTGTCCACCTGATGATGACCGTTTGTGTTATGGTCGAAACGTCGTGAGAATTTTTATTGTTTTATATATATATTATTATTTTATTGTTTCCCTCCAACGTGACTTTACCGAAAGAGCTAAGAATAAGAGCTATGCAGCTCAGTAGTCCTTACCTGGTTGAGTTCAGTATCATTTATTTTGGTATAGCCCTGTGAGCCATTCGGCTCTTGAATCGGGTGCAACTATAACAAACAAAAAAACAAAAACACGAACAGGAAAACATCTTAAAGTGACTTTGTGTGACTGTGCAAACAGAAAATCTATGAAAAAACTGCAAAATATTCCTGAAAAAAGCACCGTACACCAACGCTGTGTGCAAAAAATCCTAGTGGGATGCAAGTCAAACAACAAGAACCACAAGACAACTTAGATTAAGGCCATCAGTCTAACACCGTACTACAACAAAACAAACATGTCCAAACCAAAAAACGTTTTCGAAATCACCAAAAAATAAAGCCATAAATGCAACGTAACAGTGATCACAAGGACTGTGACCGAATTTTTACAATAAATTACATAAATAACATGTAACGCCAAATCCTAGAGCCATAGCTGGCTGCATGAGTTACTCCACAACAACAGAAGCATCAGTCGGAGTATCAAATTTTTCAATGCACCTTTAAGATCAGCACGCTAAATCAGATAATACTTTGCAGCGTCATCTGGAGCGAAACATTTTATTTTATTTTAGGCCACTGAATAGCAGTGGCAGCTAGGGGCGTACAACTCCTCTAGAGCAGTTTTGAGAGAAGATCTCATTGGTAGCGATTCAAGTTGCAGTTTATTGGCAATAGCATTCCAGACCCTGGGGGCATCAATAGCAAAGGCCCTTCCTCCAGTTTTTGTACGGCAATAGGGAATGTGAAACTGGTAAATGATCGAAGACCTGAGGTCAAATTTGTTCTTTGAAACAGAGAGGAGATCCAGCAGGTAGTCTGCGGATTTTTTTGTAAGCACATCGTGGTAAAATAAAGCCATTTAGTTTTTTGTTTGTTTAGTATATAAGCGCTCATACATTGGAGTAAACATCTTAAAATAAAAGTTCGACTTTTCCTGGATAACGGGAGTAATTATGATTGGCTTTACGTCAAAATTAATGTCATTAAGATTAACTGCCGTGATCTGCACTGCATGGATGAGAGAACATATGCAGGTTAAAGACGTACATTGTTTTGAAAACTAAGTGGGCTTGGCAAGTAGAGGTCGCAATATGGGATGATGAACAGTCGTCCAGACGAAGTACGGAGAGGTGGCGAGAGCCCATCGCTAAATTCCTGTTCAGAGAATTACAAATATTGTATCGTATTTTAAAGTATGTTGAACTTCTTTTGCACCGTATGTAGTAAACCGTACTAACCGGAGGTGCGGGCAAAGGACAACGATCTCATGCCTGTCAACCCATACGGTTTACCCGTATTCTTGTACAGGGTTACTTGAGTTTTAAGGTCCATACGGCGTACAGCCACTTCAATTCGGGCAACATTTGTTTTTATCTATTTGTGTTTCTCCCTTGTGATGGGATTTATAAAGGCACGGGGTGACCAATAAGATTTTAATTGGTCTGTAAAAAGGTAGGCACTGATCAGGGGTTGACAGGTATGCAAACTAAACACAAAAAGCAGTTTTGAATTAGTTTTAATTTTTAGATTTAAAAGTGCACAGCTCCAGTGGCTTACTAATAGCGGAGGAAGAGCGTTCCAGACGGCCGCAGAAGCGCATCTAAAAGTTCGCTGCTCCTTGAGATCAGCACGGTATTGTGCTTCCTTTGTGATTTTGTGGCAATGGCATGAAACGAACTTGCTTGCAGTGGCAGGATGGGTGGGAAAGTGTTTTATTTTTTACCTACGTGACTTTACCGAATAAAACCAAAGAGTATGGATCATTGCAGTCACGAAAGCTTCAAATCTAGAAATGGGAAAGTGTTGCCCCCTAGTGTATGCAGCGGACACCATTTGAAGGGATCCAAGAGGTAGCGCTGGTAAATGCTTCCGTGGGCTGCTTTCCAAACATGGAAGAGTTTCACTGGCTTGTGTTGGCATGGTACATGTTGCTATGTTTGATTCACTATATATGCACGATATATTAAACAAGTGCATTAAACGTGTTGTCGACTTTTGAACATATGCAAATAATTAAACATAAAAATAGGTAATATATTGTGCCAATTCCGATGCACAATGTTGATAACTGGAAGACTATTAGCTATCATAAGCACCAGCGCTCAACGATGACCACACCTGACATGGAGGGCATTATAAGGAAGTCAAAACAGCGGGCAGCACTTTCCTACGACGAGCTGTGCTGACTTCTCGTCTGTGGTCAAACGTTACATTTCCTGAGCAGGAATGTCAAGCCCTCTCCCCGGCCTGTTTCCCATTAGGAAGCTCTCAGCCCTACATTCATGAACCAGTCAGACGAAATGTTGCCCAACCGTGAAACGCTATACCATTTGGACTGTTTGGATTGTAATATGATTCACTTTGGAAAATTCTGTTACTGTTTGCCCAATAGCAATGGAGCCAGGGTTACTTTTGATAATGTGGGATTATTACACGCAGCAGGGGCTATATTGAAGGGCCCAGACTGCAGGTTTCCGTGACGGCGCTAGGGATGAACGCTGGTCGCCTGTGCCGATGAGCAGCTACGAAGCACGCATGAAGTGCAAGGAGTGAGGTCCGGACAGCCGTTCCGCTCGCCCAGTCCCATGGCGCATGGATCCTGACATTCTCAATTGGCGAGGGGACGAACACAGCCAAAGCCTCAAAATGTTATTCCTGTCGCCTCCCTTCTACATCGCGAGGTACGTGGTGGCGTTGCGTGTGCTAGCAGGCTCGGTCTGTGACCCAAGTCACCCTGATTGTTAATTGGATGGGAGACTGGCTGGGAATGCCAGGTGTTGTTGGCTCAGGTTGCAAAGGTGGTCATGAGATGGTAGCACAATGCGTTGTTGGATCTTTCTCTGTAGATCTCGGAGGTTGAGCAGGTTTGAGCCTGGTTAATATTTGGTGGGAGGCTGCCTGAGGTAGGCTCAGGCTGTGAGGTGGTGAGGAGATGACAGTACATACATGGATTCTGAAGTCTTTTACGGAGCGTTGAGTTATAGGCTGCGATTTATGGGTTTTCTCTGGGTACATACGTGAGCTGTCACTCATGAAAACTTTTTCAGACTCATTAAGGCTTTAAATAATAATTAGCGGGCATTAGTAGTGTTTTTAGTTTTAACGAAAATTGAACCCTTTTGTGGTGGTTCCAAGGGCGCCAAAACTCCCCCAATCCCATTGAGACCCATACAATTGCAATTTTATATTAAGCAGGGGAATTACAGTAAAGCTTTTTTATATGAATGTAAAGTCACATGTATAAAAAAACATAATTTCGGGATCGCCCCCTCCACACACCCGTTTGCAAGTTTCTAGATCCACCGCTGACGTATGTTGAACTTCTTTCACGCCGTACGTAGCCAAGCGTGGTAATCGGAGGTGCGTAGCAGCCCCTCAAACTAACATTTGCATTATTCCCACACTCTAGCAGTGCACCCTGGGCGGCTGTGGTTGCCCACCCTTAGGGGTGAGATCATTTGTGAGCTGCAGTTGATAACACTTTTGTTTGATGTGTAGTTGACAAGAACCAAAAAATAAATAACTGTTAATGTGCAAGGAGGGCTATGGTTTATTTAACTCGGGTGCCAGAGTATGTTCACCATGTACATATTTTTCACGCGTTACAATAATTTAATATGTTTTAACGTATGCTGTACAGGTGTGTGCATACGCATACTTATTATACACAGATGTGCATGTACATGCGGAAAAGGTTTAACCGTAAAGCTATGTATAGACCGATATTAATTCATATTTCAATATTGAATGCATTAACGCTTGGTATACAGTCCAGGACTACAGTATTTCAAGGTCATAAGTACAAATCTAGCCCAGCATAATCATCACCACCATCATGCTTCCAAGGTCGGTTAAACGAGTACCACCTGGTAAGCTGCGCCTCTTGGTGCGAAAGTCCATAGTAGCCGAGCGTGGAATTTCCACCACTGGCCCTGTGTCAG
This sequence comes from Petromyzon marinus, assembly GCF_048934315.1. Taxonomy (NCBI): domain Eukaryota; kingdom Metazoa; phylum Chordata; class Hyperoartia; order Petromyzontiformes; family Petromyzontidae; genus Petromyzon; species Petromyzon marinus. The sequence continues at coordinate 2,238,837 of NC_133677.1, forward strand.
CAAAAAATGAGAAATGAGCAGCACCCAGTGCTTTGTCAAGAATAATTTGGGGAAACCTCGGCTTGCTCCACACACCAATTACCGGACTGAACTCAAAGGGGTGTGGCGCGTGCTCATGACCGCACGCTTGCCCTGCAGGCATATGGTGTCTCAGTTCCAAGCCCGGCTGTGCGAGGCGAAGAAAGCCAGTAGCCCGCCGGCCTGCCCCGAGCACCAAGAGGTCAACTTCGAACGAGCCCTCGTGCGGGATTTCATCACCCAGCTCAGGTTGGTTCCCAGTCCCTTCCCCCTCAGATGCAGAGTAAGAGCAGTGGTAAGGTTGGCACGGAGTAGACTTTGTGCAAGTGGACATCTGTGAAAAAGAGCTTGATAGCTCATCGGATTCCTCCAGTGTAAATATTCTGATCCTGATGAAAGAATATATATACACACACACTTGGTATGTATATTACATTCAAATCCACTGCTGGACGAAGGCTTCCCCACGCAGTGTCAGGCACGATTGTTGTTGTTTGACTATACTTCATCACGCAGGTCAGTGCGAGTTGGTGAAGAGGGGTATCCAGGACCAGTTCAGATATCACTTACAACTCATGAGACATGGCCAGGAATTAACCTCAGGTCACCATGTGTGCAGTGCAGTGCCTGTACCGCTGCGATACTCTAACCGCCACCGTTCACCACCAAGTGGTGTTTCAGACGAGGTGCACGTGTGCAAATATCTCGCCATATGTTTGTCAAATGCTGAGCAGAAATGTGGCAGTGGAGGAAATTGAGCCATCTCCCCACATGCTATTAGTGAACCCAGGGATGCTCCCAATGTTTGTCAACGGATGCAACTGGGACCACAACACGCAACGTAACCGTGTACTCATATCAAACACGTCCGTGCCAGTCTAACACGTAGGCTTTCGCGACCGATATTATCCCTGCCGACAGGGAGGTGGCCGGGCTGGCACATGAGGACATCCTGTGCGGGGTGCGAGTTCCAGACGAGCGGCACAGCTCCCGGCGTGATGTCAGCGTGATCGTCTTCACGGGTAAGTCGCGTCGGAAACACTCTGAGCAGGCTGCGATCAACAGCTGCAGGAGACTTCAGAATTCCCCATCGAGCCTAAACTTAAGAAGGAGCATTCCTTAATTTTGTATTCAGCACTTGCCAATTCAGGAACGCTCCATTACCAGATTGACAGGGAAAACTTTTGCACGATAATTCACCACACTGATCAATGCAAGTTGATGAAGTGTGTTAGCTGGGGCTGGAAATGGAAGTCAGTTCGCTGGGTGCTTAACGCCGCGTGTTAACCCCCACGCCACCATTGACCCCACCTGTGGTTTGCAAGTCCATATTTGGACGGAATTGCGTGTGTTCGATCCGTATTATGAGATAGACATGAAAGATCTCACGGCTCGACGGTGCAACACGATGTTTACACTCTCATGCACGTGACCCAGGATCTGGACTCTACTGCATTGACCTGAAGACGTGGTCGGGTCTGGTGACCCCGCGCCAGGGTCACTGGGAGATCCATGATCCAAGGGGTGGCAGTTGGCTGGGCGGCGGCTACACGCCGTGTGTCGATCCTGTGAAACTCATCAAGGTATGCACAACCAGGGAAATAGGATATCACGTGCACAAAAGATATTGCACAACCAATGAGCACAAGCTATTTGCTTAACAATTATGATTTAAAATACAGTATTTGTTTTTTTCTGTAAGTTAAGGTGATCGGGTGGCTATTCAATGTGAGGGCATTGAGCCAGCACTGTGGAGATTCTGGGTTTTGATATTCATCAAGATTCCATGGTTAAACGGAATTATATAAATTGTTGATTGCCTGTACACAGTCAAAAATGACAATACATCTTTCAACTTAATTTGGCTTCTATCAGATCCGAGAATTAACACATTTTTATTAATAATCCTAAAACACTCCTTGCAGGGAATGTAAAAGGTGTCCCTAGTGTGGATATTGAAGTGGCTTCATTTTCTAACTGCGAGATAAAAAAAATCTGGCTGTCGCCTGATGAAGCTAGTGGTAATTATTGGTGAAACGTCGCACTCAGATTGTAAATATTGTGGCTTGCTCTCCAACACACTGGTGTGTTGTGCTAGTAACGCATTGTCATGTTCTGTTTACGTGACAAACCTTACTAACTGGCTGTGTCGGGTGGTGGCAGGTCTAACGACACATTTATACATTTACGCAATCTAACCCAAAAAAATGTGTTTATGAAAGGAAATGTCTTAATTTCATGACATGACACATGGCAACATTGGAATATGACTGGGTGGAGGGGAAACCCCGAATATATTTCTTTAATATAACCACGAGCATCAATACAATTACGTGACTAACATAACTACTTTTTTGCGTCAGTGATGCGTCATAAGAGAGCCGTTGCTTTTATCTGCATTCTGATCATTAAGCTTCTCGAAGCTTCTCGAAGCTTAATGGTCAGAATGCTGTAAACGATCTACATTTTCCACATTCCGCTATGGCTGTCCTTTTGCCCCACGCTGTGGATTTATGGCGCTGGATTCCAACTTGCGGTCACCACTGTTAAACCTACATTGTAGAAGCCCATGTGCTTCTCTGACGCACCACCACAACTGTGTCATTTTAAAAGTGGCCGCATCTTAAGGCTAATTTACGCCACTGGAGTACACCGCCATCTATCACTTATCAAACTGCTCCTACCTTGCTCAGGACTAGGGGTGCAAAAATTCACCCCAGTCAGTAAATTGCTGAGATTCACTACATACAAAACTAAAGTAATTGATTCTTGAACATGCATTTCGATGCACGTATTTTCAGCTTAAGCATTGACAATCGATTAATTTGTGCATCGTCACACCCTTGCTTGATACGTGGTAAAATCATGGTTAATTTAAATTGAATTTTGAAGGGATGCTATAGAATTTACAACCTCTTATCCACCTGCAACTTTAAAGACTTCTGTATTTATTTTTGTGCAATTAATCCAAGATCGGTAGACATGCTGGGCTGGATTATAGGGCAGAGGGTTGCTTTGTTTAGAGATTGGTAAACATGCCGGGCTGGGTTATGGGGGAGAGGGTTGCTTTGTTTAGAGATTGGTAAACATGCCGGGCTGGGTTATGGGGGAGAGGGTTGCTTTGTTTAGAGATTGGTAGACATGCCAGGCTGGGTTATAGTGCAGAGGGTTGCTTTGTTTAGAGATTGGTAGACATTCCAGGCTGGGTTGTGGTGCAGAGCGTTGCTTTGTTTAGAGATTGGTAGACATGCCACGCTGGGTTATAGTGCAGAGGGTTGCTTTGTTTAGAGATTGGTAGACATTCCAGGCTGGGTTGTGGTGCAGAGGGTTGCTTTGTTTAGAGATTGGTAGACATGCCACGCTGGGTTATGGGGTAGAGGGTTGCTTGTTTAGAGATTGGTAAACATGCCGGGCTGGGTTATGGGGGAGAGGGTTGCTTTGTTTAGAGATTGGTAGACATGCCAGGCTGGGTTATAGTGCAGAGGGTTGCTTTGTTTAGAGATTGGTAGACATGCCAGGCTGGGTTATGGGGCAGAGGGTTGCTTTGTTTAGAGATTGGTAAACATGCCGGGCTGGGTTATGGGGCAGAGGGTTGCTTTGTTTAGAGATTGGTAGACATGCCAGGCTGGGTTGTGGTGCAGAGGGTTGCTTTGTTTAGAGATTGGTAGCCATGCCAGGCTGGGTTATGGGGCAGAGGGTTGCTTTGTTTAGAGATTGGTAGACATGCCAGGCTGGGTTATGGGGCAGAGGGTTGCTTTGTTTAGAGATTGGTAGACACGCCACGCTGGGTTATGGGGCAGAGGGTTGCTTTGTTTAGAGATTGGTAAACATGCCGGGCTGGGTTATGGGGGAGAGGGTTGCTTTGTTTAGAGATTGGTAGACATACCAGGCTGGGTTATAGGGCAGAGGGTTGCTTTGTTTAGAGATTGGTAGGCATGCCAGGCTGGGTTATGGGGCAGAGGGTTGCTTTGTTTAGAGATTGGTAGACATGCCAGGCTGGGTTGTCATGCAGAGGGTTGCTTTGTTTAGAGATTGGTTGACATGCCAGGCTGGGTTGTGGTGCAGAGGGTTGCTTTGTTTAGAGATTGGTAGACATGCCACACTGGGTTATGGGGCAGAGGGTTGCTTTGTTTAGAGATTGGTAGACATGCCAGGCTGGGTTATGGGGCAGAGGGTTGCTTTGTTTAGAGATTGGTAAACATGCCGGGCTGGGTTATGGGGCAGAGGGTTGCTTTGTTTAGAGATTGGTAGACATGCCACCCTGGGTTATGGGGCAGAGGGTTGCTTTGTTTAGAGATTGGTAGACATGCCAGGCTGGGTTATGGGGCAGAGGGTTGCTTTGTTTAGAGATTGGTAAACATGCCGGGCTGGGTTATGGGGCAGAGGGTTGCTTTGTTTAGAGATTGGTAGACATGCCAGGCTGGGTTGTGGTGCAGAGGGTTGCTTTGTTTAGAGATTGGTAGCCATGCCAGGCTGGGTTATGGGGCAGAGGGTTGCTTTGTTTAGAGATTGGTAGACATGCCAGGCTGGGTTATAGTGCAGAGGGTTGCTTTGTTTAGAGATTGGTAGACACGCCACGCTGGGTTATGGGGCAGAGGGTTGCTTTGTTTAGAGATTGGTAAACATGCCGGGCTGGGTTATGGGGGAGAGGGTTGCTTTGTTTAGAGATTGGTAGACATGCCAGGCTGGGTTATATGGCAGAGGGTTGCTTTGTTTAGAGATTGGTAGGCATGCCAGGCTGGGTTATGGGGCAGAGGGTTGCTTTGTTTAGAGATTGGTAGACATGCCAGGCTGGGTTGTGGTGCAGAGGGTTGCTTTGTTTAGAGATTGGTAGACACGCCAGGCTGGGTTATCGGGGAGAGGGTTGCTTGTTTAGAGATTGGTAAACATGCCGGGCTGGGTTATGTGGGAGAGGGTTGCTTTGTTTAGAGATTGGTAGACATGCCAGGCTGGGTTATAGGGCAGAGGGTTGCTTTGTTTAGAGATTGGTAGACATGCCAGGCTGGGTTATGGGGCAGAGGGTTGCTTTGTTTAGAGATTGGTAGACATGCCAGGCTGGGTTATGGGGCAGAGGGTTGCTTTGTTTAGAGATTGGTAGACATGCCAGGTTGGGTTATAGGGCAGAGGGTTGCTTTGTTTAGAGATTGGTAGACATGCCAGGCTGGGTTATGGGGCAGAGGGATGCTTTGTTTAGAGATTGGTAGACATGCCAGGCTGGGTTATGGGGCAGAGGGTTGCTTTGTTTAGAGATTGGTAGACATGCCGGGCTGGGTTGTAGGGCAGAGGGTTGCTTTGTTTAGAGATTGGTAGACATGCCAGGCTGGGTTGTGGTGCCGAGGGTTGCTTTGTTTAGAGATTGGTAGCCATGCCGGGGTGGGTTATAGGGCAGAGGGTTGCTTTGTTTAGAGATTGGTAGACATGCCAGGCTGGGTTATGGGGCAGAGGGTTGCTTTGTTTAGAGATTGGTAGACATTCCAGGCTGGGTTGTGGTGCAGAGGGTTGCTTTGTTTAGAGATTGGTAGACATGCCGGGCTGAGTTGTAGGGCAGAGGGTTGCTTTGTTTAGAGATTGGTAGACATGCCAGGCTGGGTTGTGGTGCCGAGGGTTGCTTTGTTTAGAGATTGGTAGCCATGCCGGGGTGGGTTATAGGGCAGAGGGTTACTTTGTTTAGAGATTGGTAGACATGCCAGGCTGGGTTATGGGGCAGAGGGTTGCTTTGTTTAGAGATTGGTAGACATTCCAGGCTGGGTTGTGGTGCAGAGGGTTGCTTTGTTTAGAGATTGGTAGACATGCCACGCTGGGTTATAGTGCAGAGGGTTGCTTTGTTTAGAGATTGGTAGACATTCCAGGCTGGGTTGTGGTGCAGAGGGTTGCTTTGTTTAGAGATTGGTAGACATGCCACGCTGGGTTATGGGGCAGAGGGCTGCTTTGTTTAGAGATTGGTAGACATGCCAGGCTGGGTTATGGGGCAGAGGGTTGCTTTGTTTAGATATTGGTAGGCATGCCAGGCTGGGTTATAATGCAGAGGGTTGCTTTGTTTAGAGATTGGTAGACATGCCACGCTGGGTTATGGGGCAGAGGGCTGCTTTGTTTAGAGATTGGTAGACATGCCAGGCTGGGTTATGGGGCAGAGGGTTGCTTTGTTTAGAGATTGGTAGACATGCCACGCTGGGTTATGGGGCAGAGGGCTGCTTTGTTTAGAGATTGGTAGACATGCCAGGCTGGGTTATGGGGCAGAGGGTTGCTTTGTTTAGATATTGGTAGGCATGCCAGGCTGGGTTATAATGCAGAGGGTTGCTTTGTTAAGAGATTGGTAGGCATGCCATGCTGGGTTATGGGGCAGAGGGTTGCTTTGTTTAGAGATTGGTAGACATTCCAGGCTGGGTTGTGGTGCAGAGGGTTGCTTTGTTTAGAGATTGGTAGACATGCCACGCTGGGTTATGGGGCAGAGGGTTTCTTTGTTTAGAGATTGGTAGACATGCCAGGCTAGGTTATGGGGCAGAGGGTTGCTTTGTTTAGAGATTGGTAGGCATGCCAGGCTGGGTTATGGGGGAGAGGGTTGCTTTGTTTAGAGATTGGTAGACATGCCAGACTGGGTTATGGGGCAGAGGGTTGCTTTGTTTAGAGATTGGTAGGCATGCCAGGCTGAGTTATAATGCAGAGGGTTGCTTTGTGTAGAGATTGGTAGGCATGCCAGGCTGGGTTATGGGGCAGAGGGTTGCTTTGTTTAGAGATTGGTAGACATGCCAGGCTGGGTTATGGGGCAGAGGGTTGCTTTGTTTAGAGATTGGTAGGCATGCCAGGCTGGGTTATGGGGGAGAGGGTTGCTTTGTTTAGAGATTGGTAGACATGCCAGACTGGGTTATGGGGCAGAGGGTTGCTTTGTTTAGAGATTGGTAGGCATGCCAGGCTGGGTTATGGGGCAGAGGGTTGCTTTGTTTAGAGATTGGTAGACATGCCGGGCTGGGTTATAGTGCAGAGGTTTGCTTTGTTTAGAGATTGGTAGACATGCTGGGCTGGGTTGTGGTGGAGAGGGTTGCTTTGTTTAGAGATTGGTAGCCATGCCAGGCTGGGTTATGGGGCAGAGGGTTGCTTTGTTTAGAGATTGGTAGACATGCTGGGCTGGGTTGTAGTGCAGAGGGTTGCTTTGTTTAGAGATTGGTAGACATGCCGGGCTGGGTTATGGGGCAGAGGGTTGCTTTGTTTAGAGATTGGTAGACATGCTGGGCTGGGTTGTAGTGCAGAGGGTTGCTTTGTTTAGAGATTGGAAGACATGCCACGCTGGGTTACGGGGGAGAGGGTTGCTTTGTTTAGAGATTGGTAGACATGCCGGGCTGGGTTATGCGGGAGAGGGTTACTTTTTTAGAGATTGGTAGACATGCCAGGCTGGGTTATGGGGCAGAAGGTTGCTTTTTTTAATTGTGCAACTGCCACCTTGTGCACCACTATATGCAAGTGCCTTCCACAATTCCGAGTTCGCGATCGAACGACTTGTCCGTTTTGCACATCAGGGTCGCTGCCTCCGGGAAAGCAAAAATTGTCCGCGTTACAAATTAGCATTAGTATTATTAATATGTACGCGTTACAAAGTTTCGTTACGATTATTTATGATGTGGTGTAATACTAGAAAATTGTTGATTTGTTTACCGAAACAGTTGCACTTGCATGCACTGATTTTTTCCCCCATTTGCGCACGTGATTACGGTCACATAAACCACATGGTTCTCTGCAGAGCGAGTGGATTCGGAATGTTGGCAAAACATGGTTATTGGATAATTCAGACCAGCCGCTTGGTAGACATCCCTAAAAACAAACCTCCATGCCCCCCCCGCGAAGCCTTGCCATCAACGCTGGGTGCGGTGGCACGCCTCTAATCTAGCGCTCTAAAGGCAAGTGTAGGTGGATCGCGCAAATTTAAGAGACTCCCGAATCTGCCGGGCTGCGAGGTGGTCAGGAGATGGGGCTACAGCAAGTGCATTCATAAAAGCCGTCTACGAAACTTCGAGTGCGGGTTTTAGCCGGGGTGCTCTGGTTTCCCTCCACAGGCAAAATTTCTTAAACGGAAATTCGTTAAACATCCCAAAGTAGGACTCTCCAGAATAAGTATCGAGACTCAGAAATTACATCAAAGTACCATTTTTAGGGGATTATACTTTGTCGAGAATTTTGCATTAATAAGTTATTTACTTGTCTGTATTGTAATTGTTTATGACTGCTATGCACATAACAATGCATATATATTAAAACTATTATTCTCATTATACATACAACAATATAAGCATATAATCAGTTCTTAATAATAATATTGCTTTGCTATCGCGCCCTCCTCCACCCCGCGACATCTCAGAGCACTTTAAACATTTAAAAAGGGCCATTCCCCAGTGGCAGCTGTCCCTTAGGGCATTAGGTTGATAATCACCTGTCCTGCAAGCTTGGCAGTAGGGAACATTTAAAGATGTTCCATTCCAATCACGGCAATGTATAGAATCTCAGCAAGGGCGGTTAGTTCAATATGCTCACTGTTTCTGCACAGCGTCTTGAGATGCGATCACATGGAGATGCAGTGTCAATTCGAAACGCATTGCATTGTCCACCTTTGAATGCCTGATGACCACACTTTCCCACCCGTCCGTATGGCCGACCCGGGACCGCTATGCAGCTGAAGAGCGAGCAACTGCGCAAGCACCTAAGCGGTCTCGGGGTGGAGCTCCACAAGGAAGCAGTGCACGCCCGCCTGCTGCTGCTCAACCCGGCATGCGAACTGCAGGTCCCCAGCACGGAGCTGATCCCCAGCACGGAGCGCGAGCCGGTGGTGGTCCAGGCCGTGCAGGTGGCCGCTTTCGTCCGCTCGCTGCAACGTGGGTGGATGGCGCGGGTTACCGACTCGCTCACGCCGCACTGGCTCAACGGTAAAGGAGCACAGCGGCCATCAAGACACCGCTCGCGCACAAACACACAAGGGTGCTTCAACCGCGGATAGGGACACTCGCGCCTTGTGCATTACAGGTAGTCCTCGTTTAACACGGGAGACACGTTCCTGAAAAGTGCCATGTTAAGCAAAATCTATTTCCCCATAATGCAACGGTAAAGTTTGGCGAGATACGATGTACGCAGAGTGAGATGGTGGGACAAATAACTGAAGGTACACTGCCGCGTTACTTTACCATTCCGCGAACCGGATTGCTCCGTGAAGCCGCGCAGCTCAAAAAAAGTAGTTTGTCGTTGACCGCTCAGAAACCCCGTTATAACGGTGCGCGTTCCGCGTTACAACGGGCGCGTCCCACGTTGTGAAAAGTGTTCCCCAACGGATGAACCGCGTTACAGTGAAAACGCGCAGTGTGAACACACGTGAAGCGAGGACTTACCATACTGATTTATCTTTGCCGAGAGGCAAACAGCCTCGGGCCTCTTGCCTTACTGAGCACGTCCTTGTCAGTCTTCTTCTTCCGTACAGCAATGTCGCACAGACAAGCAACTGATTTTTGAAACAGCAACGAACGTTATTAATTGGTGCCCACGTTCTTTAGCCATTCAACGGCATTGGCTGCAAGTTGATGAACGTCTTCGTTGCTGCCGTTCAATGGTTCACCTGTGAGAGCATTTTGACAACTTACCCTCTTAGTGAGCTAGGTCACTAAGTACATAGGGAGCACCACCAGACTTGCCGCTCCTATGCTGTTGATGGGAAGCATTTGACTAAAGGCCCCATTGCTTGTTCAACCCCCCAGTCGCTTGTCAGTTACTATAAATACCCAAATAAAGATGGTCTCCCCTCACCCTCCATCCACAGGCCTTCCGTGCTCCACCAATACAATATAGCAGTGTTCTTCACTTATTTTCAGAGGCGGGCCACTTTCGCCGACAAGACATCATTGCGAGGGCCGCCACACATTTGTGCATTGTCGGGGGCTGCAATAAAGGCCACCAGGGGCCGCCAGTGGCCCGCGGGTCTTGCAATGAAGAACACTGCAATGTAGGATGTATTTTACCCACTGGTACGCAGGACGGCTGTCGGCGGATGCTGTGCGGCGAGCGCGGGCCGGGCTGCGCGCCCTGGGCACCTGGGACGTGCTGGAGCTGCAGGGTGGACGCCGCCTTCTGGGCGACTTCCACAGCTGCTCCCACCTCGGCATGGATCGCGCTCACATCGAGACGCTGGAGTTCAAGCACCAGCACAGCGCCGTCCTGGGCTATCTGTGGGCGCTGCTCGGGTACATGCCCACGGTGGGTCTGCCAGATTAACTGCCAGATAATTCGCAAGGTGTGTGAAGATGTAGCCCTCCCAGCGATTTCATGATTTGGCTTTAAAAGTTGTATAATCTCCTGTAGATGCCACTGGTTAATCATGTTCTGCAGATGTAGATCCCGCCACCGCCATCTATTGCACGGCAGTTGAACTTCCGACTCTCGGTCCGAACAGGCAACTGGACATACAGATAGGTTTGTTCGTATCTCTGAAAGTTCTTAAGTCAAATGTTTGTAAGTCGGAGTCCCTGTACCCCATGTTAGAGAACAAAACTATGGCATGACCTGTACTATGCAATAGGGGGGCAGCACTTTCACTCCGGTGACAATATTTATCGCACAACAGCAAACGAAATCTTTATCAGAATAGAAAATGTAGCTAAATTTGACGTGCTTTTTTGTGGTCACTGATGATCATAAAGCATTGATTTTAACCGATGTATATTTACATTTCTTCTGCATACTGAATGGGATGGGCAGGCATATCGACGAACTGTAAAGCACCGTCTTTGTGTCCCGTGCGTAACCAGGTGTCCGTGCAGATGTATGAACGAGGCACAGACGGCTGGGCGTGGCGCCCCTCGGCTGGCATCACTGTGCTGCCTGCCAGCGCTGTTCTGATCTTCCGCGGCTGCGGGGAAGCTGAAGACTCACGTGTGCCCATCACCCATGTGAGCCGCGTGCTACTCAGCCAATAGCAGGGCTTGACCCGTCCTCTCGTCTGCCACCCCCCCATCAGTGTTCTTCACTAATTCTCAAAGGGGCCACTTTTACCGATAAGACATCCGTGAGGGCCGCCACACATTTGAAACCATTGAGTTTGACAGCATGTGGTGTTTTCATATTCGTGGGGGCTGCACTAAAGGCCACCAGGGGCCACCAATGGCCTGTGGGCCTTGCAATGAAGAACACTGCCCTATAAGGAGGACCGCTACAATTCACATCTTAATCTCACACTATCGTGAATTAAGAGGAAGCTGTTATGATTCGTGCAATTGTCACCGTATGCACGTGCATTCTTTCATTAACTATATTTTTCATGGCCTCGGAAAAGAAAAAAAATGGGATAGCTCACTGCTCTACTGAAGTGCCATCGTTATTATGGTCCGTTTGCTACGGTACTCCACCATAAAAATCTTATTGACCAATACAGAACATTTCATTCATGGGTTGAAGAATGTGCAAAGAAAAAAACACATCTTCACGTGACGTATCTTGAGAAATTGCAGCAGTAGTTCAAAAGGTCCATACATTTCAGTTTAGTCCTCATATCTGCTTATATTCACAAGCTTATCGCAGCTCATTGAATCAAATCGGTAAAATTCAGAAAATCTGAATGTCACACCAACACCCAGTGCCATGTACATAGCTTCACTGTTCCATACACAATGGCAGATAATTTAGTTTTTTTTAAATATCAGCTATATTCACTTAAAATGTTAATGCTCTCTAAATTATAAGACCAGTCTATAGGTGAAGCACCCTCTCCATTCGAGTTTGCTCCATCATATTTCACGAATGTGGATTTAGAATAAACACACGTAAGAATTAGCTGTTTATACTTGTTTTTCTTTATTAAATGTAAACGGGTACATTTTAAACATGTTTACGCAAAAGTGTGTGAAAATTGTGTTGCATTGGATAGAGGGAAATTGTAAAGAACGTAACTTTGAAAGTGACAGCTTTGTGGTCAAAGGACGCAAGAAAATGTTCCCTATGGAGTACAATTCACTGGGCCCCTGCATTTTGCTGTGTAACCAGTTTCAAAAAGCCACAATTGACCGATTCTTAAAATAAAACCTTACGTATTGACAAAAAAACACCATTGCACATCATACGCATTATGTGCACATCTAAGAAACTTTATCGGAACGCTGCCTTCATTTTATCAGCTCCTTTTGTTAAAAAAAGGTCTGCATTGGTTATAAATAAAATCTGTGCTCAGATGTTATCCAGTACACTTTACTGGATAACAGCGATGGTGCAGCTGAGCAACAGATGTTCTGTGATAGCTGTTTTTATGAGCAGACGTCCCTTGCTTCAAACACTTATATTCAAAGACGCACCATGCATTGATAGGGACTACTACCAATGCACGGTTGATTACGTACGGTGCGAAAGAAGCTCGACATATGGACTGCAAGTACTTGAAAGGAGATATAAAGAAAATGTGCGGCAGAATCTTACCAAATGGTCAAAGCACAGTGATGCAGGGACTGTGAATTGCCTCTTGGAAAAACATTTACAAAAGACCAAATGAACAATCTGCAACATCCCATTTGTCAAGCCTAACAGTGCTTCATACTAGAAGAAAATAATTTGAAAAAGCCACAAAGAAGAACATAAAGCAGGAGAGATAGTGGAGATGTAGAGTCGTGCTCTTCTGGTGTTACGTTGGATTATTCCCTCTAAGACGACCTGGAAAGAAGACAAAGCACCAAATAATTATTTACAATGCGCATTTTTACATTACCTAATTATTATTATTTTCAAAAGCAAGTAAAGAAAACCCCAAATGAATAACATTGCTTACAGTATGTTAGTGAGGTCCTCCCTCCAGTGCTGTTCCGCAGCCTGGGACTCATTGGAAGGTGCTAATAAAATAAATGGATGAACTGCAGAGACTAGCGGCAAGTGCAAATTTATCAAGGAAATCTAGTGTTGGCATAATGCTGAATAAACGTGAGAAGAACTGTCTTGCAAGCTCAAGACAGCCAGACTCTATACAATCTGCACCAGAAAAAAAGGCTTGGTCTGAATGTAATAGGTAAGCCATCTTATTACATTGGTAGAATGGACAATATGCAGAAAGAAGGCTGCAGACAGACGAACGCCGACGTCCAGAACAAAACACCTCTTTCGAGACCCAAACATTGCACCTCCTGGCTTTGACATTCCTTGAAGACACTGGTGTAACTATCAACCGTATCTGAACAATCAACAGGCCGCTGCGCACACCTCCTTCAAGAATGGAAAGTTAAAGACAAGCCACAATGCGACTGGCCATGAAACCCAAACTATGGACCAGAAAGTAAACCACTTTAGTCCGCGTATCTTGAATGGAATAGTAAAATTGCACCAACTGTCTCCTGAAGCACTCTAATGGCAACAATATCTCGACATTGGCATTTAGCTCCTGAAAATATTTCCAATTGCAATAATATAATGGACCATGACAAAAAAATATTTAATAACATGTCGATTGTGACACAGGAAGATACTGCTTTATGTGTTGTATAGCTAATAACTGGTTCAGTGATTTAAAAGCTTGAACTGTGATTTTTCTGCTTTTTTATATGCTAAACATTGTATTATGTAAACTGCTGTTTGCCACCAGACAATGGTTCATTGTAGACTGAATAAATTATCTCAATACATTTTTATTACTTTAAATTTCAAAGCATATTTGAGCTTTGTAGAAAGAAAAAGAAAACATTTGGTAAGCAATGTGCGAAAGATGTCCATTTTACGCTATGGTGTGAATTATGCAACCGTAAAATATACTCGCACAAAAATGCTAATCACACACAGATGACTGCAAGTGAGCACAATCAAGAGTGTGCTCACGTACGTGTAAGCAGAGACAATGCTGGATGAGCATGTGGCTTGAAGCGGTGGTGGGACTAACACCATGCCATGCCACCTCTGAAATTCCCAGCTTTGATTTTAACCACTCCGCATCGGGTATCGGTGTAACGATGATTCAGTCTTAGTGAACACCCGCGCTCGGCGGAGTTGACCAATGCCAATGACTTTTATGAAAATTAAACCCAGATGATTGCAACGTTGTGCTCTTTTTTCCACAATGTTAGTCCAATGTGCCAACATGCAAAGTGATCAAGAATCCACTCAGAACTCTTGAAAAAGCAATACAAGCCCATATACCTGAAAATAGTCATCAAAAGCATGTTTTCACACAACTTCTCTTGAAGTGACCTTTTTATATGCACACTAGAGGTTTAAAAATATGTTTAACTCCTCATATGGTGGTGTTTTTGCTCTCATTTCTTAACTTCACTGCTTTACTTTCTTTTATTTAGCTTTTTTAATTTAGGTGATGTAGGTCACTCTTACAAATAGTTTTCACCTGGTTAGAAAAAAAAAAACTTTAAAGTTTAACTTTCCCACACACCCTGCTATTGGAAAAAAATGTTGTTGCATGACACTTAGAAAAATATTTTTGTATTTCTCACATATTCTATTTAAAAAAAAATACTGAAATTGTTGGTGACAGGCTATGTGATGACCATTAGAGGGCAGTACAACAAAATAAATCGTTGTACAATTTATTTCCATGGCTCCGCTCCCCACCTTCACCAAGCTGTGGTAAAATAACTCCCACGATATACAAGGTCCATATGGAATATGTATGTATGTTGAATTACTTTCGCACCATACGTAGAAATCCGTGCTAATCGAAGGTGTGGAGAAAGGATAACAAACTAAACACAAAAAGTAGTTCTATTAAAGAACTTTTCAAACTCTATGAGCGGTGCTGTGCACTCAACCAGCGCACAGAGGCAGCGGGCACTCACTTGGGCTTGGTCTCGGCGTCGGTGACGTTGCGAATGTAGATCTCATCGGCGGGGTGTGCGATATCCTCCTGCTCGTACATGTAGGAGGAGGCGATGGCAATCATGGAGCCGTCCATGCTGAAGGCGAGTGACGCAATGCTTGTCGGGTAGCGGTGGAACTGGCACAACCTCTTCTTGTTGAACGGGTCCCAGATGTTCACGAAGCCGTCCGAGCCACCTGGGAAGCCACAAAAGCAATCAGCCAGTGGTACATTAAAGAGGTTACCCAACTCTGTGAATTGAAGAAAGCATCATGTTGCATTTTGTTCTAGCAAATGCAGCCGCGAATGAAATATTTAGTCCAGTGTTCTTCATTTCAAGGCCCACGGGTCAGTGGCGGCCCCTGGTGGCCCTTAGTGTAGTCTCTGACGTACGGCCCCCGATAATACATAAATTTGAAAACATCCCCCATCATGCTGTCAAACCCAATGGTTTCAAATGTGTAGCGCCCCCCCCCACCCCCCTCTGATCATTTGTGAAGAACACCGATTTAATGACACACACACTTTGCAGGGCTAGTAGTGTGTGCCTCTGCATGTTGGAAGTGCTACTGACCGGTGGCGAAGGTGTTGTGCACATTATGAAAGGCAATGGCGTTGACAGGGTAGATGAGCTCAACGCCATTGTCCTTGAGGCGGTGGCACTTGAAGGCGTACTTCTTCTTCTGTACCTCAGGGTTCGGGTCCAGGTACTCGACAGCCACTCGGCCCTCGATGGAGCTCAGCACGTAAGCCTGCAACAAAAAAACAACGCTGTCACTGATCTATACGCAACTGTAGTTTTCTCCAATCTCAACAGCAGTGTGTGGCATGTGAATCGAATGCTGTCAAGTGGCCAGAATTTTGTGGACAAGAGCACCCCCATCGCGGAGCATGTTCAGAAATTACCAATACACTGTACAGGTCCCACTACAGCTTCAGGATATCTATATGTATTCCGTCATTCTCACAAATTTTGAGCAACACGGTTGGTGAGAGGTGGAAAAGAGCATCACGAACGGAAAATTCAATGCATTTATTCAGTTCCCGAAGCTCTCAGCAACACGAGCTGAAATGTCAGACGTCGTGTCGAACGACACACAGTACAACCCGACAAACACATCAGAGAGTTGTACTGGGACCGTGGGACACAGTCCGTGCACCCACCTGCTTGTTGGGGAAGGCGCGGATGCAGCGCGTCTGGTACTTGAGGCTGGACTCGCGACGCTGCTGCACGTAGCCCATATTGCGCAGGTCCCACACGAGGACGCGCCGCCCGGCCGTGCCCACGATCAGGCGGTCGCCTGACACTGCCATCGTGTACACCTACCCGCACGCAGCGATCACGGCGGAGTTCAGAGGCAACAGCAAGTTAATGCTGCCCAGCAGAATTGTGTACAATTTTGTTTACTCCGTGAGCCTCAATATAACATTTGGCTTTGTACAAAATTTGCATGAATCTTATTCTTACACAGAATGAATTCCTCCACCCATGTTGATGGCTCAGTCTACAACGCTGTGTCATCTCATACTGTGCTCAAAACACTTATCTTTCTGTTTCTTTCCTCACATTTCTCGACTTTTGAATTCACTCGCATCGTTCATTTTTAAAAGTTCTTAAAACCTTTATCAATTCAGGAAACATTAACTATTACACCCTAAAAACAATTCCTACTCACTTGCCATTTTAGGCCTGTGCTCAGCAACCGTGATAAAAAATACCACACATTGAATGTATATTTCATCGTAAAAATCGAAGTGTAACTCTATATTTGGTCCTAGAAGGATGAGATGTAATTGTAACAGGACAACATTTTGAGTGATGCCCTTCTTCGCAGGGAGGTGGATGTGCATTGTTACCCGCTCGGGCTGGGGGAACGAGCCAGCGTTGCACGGTGTGCGGGGATCCCAAAGTTTCACAGTCTGATCCCAGCTGCCCGTCACCATTACGTTCACCTCCGGGCAGAACTCGACGCACCGCACTGCCGCCTCGTGCGTGCCAACCATGATTTCTATTAGGGCAAAAGCAGCAAAATGGGACTCTCAAACAAGAGCTGTGGGTACCCATGCATGCTATACACCATACATAGCGCAGACTAGAGCTCGTTGCTATAGCATGCGACGTACCTTGTTCAGAGTTGAGATCGTACAATTTAACAGTGTTGTCCAAGCCTCCACTCCACGCATGTGTCATGTCCTGCCAAAAATCAGAATCCATCTTAGGTCCATACATAGCGGTGACATGGCCTAGCGGTAGCACATTCGCAGATTGTTGCAGAGTTTCATGGTTCAAATCCAGCAGCAGCTCCAGTTATTACTGCGGGTTTAATAACCGTAATACTACGCGCCATCTGCTCCAAATGTAAATGTTGAAAGATCCCCTGATGTCAAATTGCCCACAAATTGCTAAATTCGGATTTTATATATAGCAATCATCACCCCCGACTGGCACACTAATGTCCCAGGTGATTCTTGAAAGTGAGACTATCCGGGTCTCTTGAGTTCTCAACCAATCTTATCATCACTTCTTTGACTCGTAGATTTTCCGCCTGTCTGTCAACATTTTCACATCAATCGGCTTGCCATTATCCATCTACCTCCCCATCGAATTACTGTTGGCAGTATTGAAGATATAGTCACAATAGCTCGACACTTTCGACAGTGGTTTGGTCTACAATTTACAATAAAATGTGGATGGTTTGGTATCCAATTTACTTCAATTTCGGAGGCAACAGAAGAATAATCAACCTCACAATTTGGAGGTGAGTAAATTTCAGCAAGAGGCCTGAGTGCTGGAGTGAAGGGTGTCAGCAGGACAGTATTGAGTAATGTGTGTGGGGGGGAGATATTCGATGCAGCAAAGACCATTTCGGATTTGAATATGTAGCCCATTTTAATTTGTATTCTAAAGCAAATGCAGAGATCTGAGAATTGGTGGGACGCGATACAATGTGGGTCAAGGCGGTGTAAGTTTGGCGGCGCCATTGTGACTTCACATTCATAAACAAAAGCTCGCATGAAGACATCTTAGGAAAAAGTGTGATCCCACAGACCCAATTATAATGTATCCACTTGCAGTGTAACACACAAGACTCTGTACCTAAACGGCAGTGCGCACTCAAACGCAGCGAAACGCACAAAGGCACCGTAACGATTGGCAACATTTGCGGGTACCTGGAAGGCACAGTCGAGCACGGGCCCCGCGTGCGTGTACTTGACGCGCTGCGTATTGCCCGTGACGTCGTGCAGCCGCACCGTGCAGTCCCACGACGACACGAGCAGGAACTGCGACGAGTTGGGTCCAAACTTGACGGCCGTGATGCCATCCTCGGGGCTTTGACTCAGCTTGAATTCACTCGAGTTGGTCATCGTTCCACAACCGCGTGCTTGCTGCTGCACGCGGGTCACCGCACGGGTTAACTTGGACCAAGGTTGAAATGTGTTAAGTGTGGCGAACGAAAAGCTCATAAGTTGCGAAGCATCGGACCGTCTCCCTCCATGTCTGTCTCCTTTACTTTTTTTTCCCTTTTGATTGCCCCTCTCCGTCTCAGAAAACCCTCGTTCCTTCAGAATCAAAATGTTTATTTATACTGGAGAAATTCGATGTGCTATAAAGCTCTTTTTCATACATGTCCGATAGGAGCCGGTAAGAACGTTACAATACAAAAACATGATAGTAGTGCACAGTAAAGGTAAACAAATCACCCAAACAAATGAAACGAAACTATTCCCCCAACCCACCAGGCAAAGCCCTCTGAGGTACTAACTTATTTTTCAGAAACAGCTCGTCACCTATGCGACTAGGAACCGTACACAACATTATTAGCACCCTCCTCTCCCCCAACACAATTGCTCAAAGCTGTACATAAACACCAATGAGCACTTTGATAAGTTTGAATTTTGAAAAAAATATTTAACACGTGCGGGCCTCCTCGCCTCCCGTCCTGAAGCCTGCGGCTCGCCTGAATCGACCCCGCTCGCGGCCACACACGCCGCCGCCGCGCTGCAAGGGACTTGCCTTGTTATCGGACAGGGCGCCCAAGTCCCACAGCACTCACTCGGACAGCCAGTCGTCGGTGATCAGTCGCCTTGCTAATTAATGCAAAGGACACAAATTTCAATTTTTTTTTCGTCACATTGAATGAGGCCTGCAAAGCGGCTGCCGGCTGCTGGGGCCGCGCGATCGCGAAGCGCTTCCGGGTCAAGGGACACGAGATTCAAACGAACCAATCGGCGCTCGGCTCGGACAAGAGCCGCTGTTTCTAGTCGCGATCACACCCTCTTGTCTGATGTATGAGAGGAGGGGGGGGGGTCATGGACCGTAGCTTTTGCGGCAGTGTGGGGGCACTTCAGTAGCAGTGGGCCGGGAGCTCCGTGCCCCGGGCTTCAAGTTCATTCCCTAGGGCCGAGCGAGGAGTCGGAGGGGCGCCCACCATGGGCTCGCATTTGCACGTGGAAACGTGGGCCACGAAAACATTTATAAATAATGTATTCAAAAAGCTAAACTTTTTTTCTCTCTCAAGGTACAGCAAGAGAGAAGCGAATTGAAATCGGGGCAAAAATGAATGAAGCAGGAGGATTTCTCCACAAAATCTGGCTGTCCGCCTGATGAAGCTGGTTGTAATTACCGGCGAAAAGTCGTACTCAAGATTGTTAATGTTGTGGGTTTGCTCTGCAACACACCGGTGTTGCTGTACAAGTAACGAATGGCACGTTCTGTTTACGTGACAAATCTTACTAATTGGCTGTGTCGGGTGGTCGCGGGTTTAACGACACATTTTTATATTTACGCGATGTAACCCCAAAAAAACCCACTGTATCATGGCAAAAGCAACTGTCACTTGAGAAATGGAAGATGTTGCACAATATGAATCATTGTTAAACAATAGATTACAGGTAGCGCAAGTCGGTCGTATTTAGACTGATCACAGTACAAATTAAGTTAGAGAAACATGCAACACGTACAGGATGCATATTCTTGGTTCTTTCGGTAAAGTCACGTAGAAGGGAAACAATAAAATAATAAAAAATATAAAACAATTAAATTCTCACACAAGCTTTAAATCAAAAATACAGGATGGCTAATGATAGCCCGACTGCTGATGAGACACTGCGTGTGGAAACCAGTCAACGCTTTGGTTGGTTTGAATCAACGCTTCTGAAATTATTCACTGATTGTGAATGTTTTGCTTATATTTTGTATATATGTAAAAAAAAATATTTTGTATATATGTAAATATATATTTATATATTTAGACGGAGCCATATCGTCTGCTTATCCATTGTGTTACCATACCTCTCAACCCATACGATTTACCCCGTATTGTTGTACAGGAAAATTGAGTTTTCGAGTCCATACCGCGTACAGCCGTGTTCATACGGGCAAAAAACTAAGTTTTGTCTATTTTTGTGTGTGCCCCTTGAACGTTTGTTTATTTGTGTTTGTCTATTTGTTTGTGTGTTTGTCTATTTGTGTTTCTCCCTTGTGATGGGACTGTGTAGGATGAACGTTGAAATTTATAAGGGCACAGACCAATAAGGTCTGAATTGGTCTGTAATAAGCTAGGACCTTGATAAGGGGTTGACAGGTATGCAGGGTGAGAATAGGGTTTCCCCTTTTTTTCTGACAACAAAACAGGTGTTAAGATTTTAAAAACACCAAACTGAAACCTTTTACAAGGAATCATGTCTCCATTAACCACAATAATTGTGGTCAGAATGCAAACAAAAAACATACTTTGATAATATATGCATTTTTATTCTTAGTTTTTTCGGTAAAGTCACGTTGAAGAGAAGCAACAAAATAATAAAATATATATAAAACAATAAAAAAATTCTCACGACGTTTCGACCATAACTGAAGATGACCGTTTGAGTTATGGTCGAAACGTCGTGAGAATTTTTTTTATTGTTTTATATATATTTTATTATTTTGTTGTTTCTCTTCAACGTGACTTTACCGAAAAAACTAAGAATATGAATTACTGCAGTCACGAAAGCTTTAAATCAAAATATATGCATTGTCTTTGAAACTGATTGGTCCACACCAGAGACAGCTTTCTTTTGAGCCTCGTCTCAAGACGGTGTTAGACCAGAGGACGCCACAAGGCGTGCAGCACAAACACAATGCCACTGTCAGAGTAATGAGAGCTCGGGGTGAGCAGCCACTTCACGGGACCTCCTTTGCCATGAAAAAAGGGGAAAACCTATTCTCATATTTTTGTACTGGCAAAGGAGGTCCCATGAGGTATGCAGTGCTTGTGTTCCCCGTAAGGACGCTGATGATTTTGTTTTCAGTTTGAACAGCCTCGAGTGGACATGGACCACGACCCCAATAAGACAGCTCGAAGTTGTGCTTTTCGAGAGGCTTGTAACGAGCTAGGGATGGGACATTGCAAGAAAAACCTCGGATATGTCGAAAAACATTCATGTGTTTTCGAGATTTAGCGTTTTCGATGCTTTACATTTACTTATTCATAGGAAAGGGAAATGTAAATATAAAAAACATGTCTGTCGAAATTGAAAGGCAGTGAGGTGCAAACCACGTGGGCATATATCACGGATGACTTCCCAAAAACAACACAGTGTTCCGGTGGAACAAGTTGACGATACTCCACTCAGCTGTTGCCACCACGGGTGCCGTGGAAGAGCTTACAACATTAAAAACACACAATTTTAGCCTGCTCCTCTTTTTTTCCAATGCCATATCAAATATAAAATGATTATAATCAAATGTAATGATTAATTATAAAATAACATACTTAAACTACGAAGAGGAAAGAAGGCTGTTTTCACAAAATCAAAGCTCAACACAAACGTTGGTTACTTGATTTTCCAGGATATATAGCAAAAAAGGTTAATAGTTAAAATATACAATGGCCTACAGCTGTTACTGAAATGTGAATACTCAACCCCGATCTTAAGTCTACTTTCCAAAATATGTGGAAGAATGGAATCGTTTATAATATTATGCAAAAATATACAAAGGCACAATGCTGTTGTTGCTGCATCAGCACTCAACCAACAGCAAACTTACATCATTTTCCCAGAATATTAACTTTAAACCTATCTACACAATATATAATAAGTAGAAACACATCTATACAGCATATATACCTGCCAATGACGTTAGCAGTTTAAAAAAACACAATATCGAAAGCAAAACATCGAAAAGAGAACGGCGATGTTATTGGAGACATCAACACCATGTATCAACATCAGTGTCAAAACATCAACATTGACGTAAAACAGTCCGTGTCAAAACGTCGCTGTATCGAGAACCAAAACCTCGATATTCCTATAACAAACTAGGAATTCACTTGGATGGAATATTCTACAAATGTATGTGGCCATTGATATAGAAACCTTTCCTGAACGAGATTTTTTTCATGATTGGTTGACTCCTAGAACAGGGCTATTACGTTCTATGGTTTTTAGTGAAAGTTTTATTTTAGTGGTGTTGATGAATGCGTTGGGATTTTGACAATTGTGCTTGTTTGCACCAGTGCCAATTCTTCCAACTCAATTTTGCTTCGTGTTTGAATATAAGAACGGTTCCAAGTGCACACGATAACGCATTTTAAATCAGATAAGGAGTCGGTCAAGGAGATGTGGTCCCTGCGAAGACTCTGAACTGCGACATGAGAAAAAAATCCCCGAAACATAAGTAGGAAAAATAGAAACGCATCGATGAAAGGTGAAGTGTTAACCAACACAGATGTGCCGACGACAAAGTCAATATGAAAACTAATGGAAATGAATGAAGAACTTAAAAGCAAGATTGAAAAGTGCGTGTCATGATAAATACGAGCAAAAGAAAAGTAATGATTATGATGGGAGGCTTTTGGAAAATTTCAGTAATGACCGGCAACATACGGGGATCAGTTTAACAAACCATTCTGGCAAATTGCCAGATGATGCTGGATGTAATTACCAGCGAAACGTCGTACTCAAAAATTGAAAATGTTGTGGATTCGCTCTTCAACACACCGGTGGGCTAAAGTAGTGAACTATTTGTCTTTTGTCAACGTGACACTTTTTTACTGTTCATAAGAAAGGTTTTTGGGTTAGATCGCGTTATTTATAAATGTGTCGTAACCCTCCACCACCCGACATTGCCAATCAGCAAAAAAAAGTGTCACGTTGACAAAAGACAAATAATTCACTACTTTAGCCCACCGGTGTGTTGAAGAGTGAATCCACAACATTTACAGTTTGAGTACGACGTTTCGCTGGTAATTACATCCAGCAACATTGGGAAATTCGCCAGAATGGTAAAGCCCTCACTTGCTCCCGGTCTTAAATAAAGCAGCAGGGTGACGTCATAATTTAACTCATTTCAGGTGCAGTGATTTGAGGCGGAGGGGGGGTATTGTAATTATATAATCGATTAGTAATCAGTCAATGGTTATGATTAGTAATGAGTTGTAGATTAGTAATTAGTTGTAATTACAATACCCCCCCTCCGCCTCAAATCACTGCACCTGAAATGAGTTAAATGATGACGTCACCCTGCTGCTCTATTTAAGACCGTGAGGGCTTTACCATTCTGGCGATTTGCCCGATGATGCTGGATGTAATTACCAGCGAAACGTCGTACTCAAACTGTAAATGCTGTGGATTCACTTTTCAACACACCGGTGGGCTAAAGTAGTGAATTATTTGTCTTTTGTCAACGTGACACTTTTTTTGCTGATCGGCCGTG
The DNA here is from genome assembly GCF_048934315.1 of Petromyzon marinus. Classification (NCBI taxonomy): domain Eukaryota; kingdom Metazoa; phylum Chordata; class Hyperoartia; order Petromyzontiformes; family Petromyzontidae; genus Petromyzon; species Petromyzon marinus. The sequence goes on from NC_133677.1 coordinate 2,262,356, forward strand.
TCGGGTGGTGGAGGGTTACGACACATTTATAAATAACACGATCTAACCCAAAAACCTTTATTATGAATAATATTGGTCGCGAAAGCCTACGTGTTAAACTGACTTTTTTACTGATTGGCCGTGTCGGGTGGTGGAGGGTTACGACACATAAATAACGCGATCTAACCCAAAAACCTTTATTATGAACATACGGGGATAATAATCCAATTTTAAAAATGTATTTACCCGTTGTTACAATCTCAACAAGTCATTCAAGAAGTTCAAGTCCCAGTCTCATAGTGCCACCACAACCACCGCCATCCAGTTGAATGCCCTACCGTTGACCAGCTCCTCTACCTCTGGTTGCCACTCAAAATAAAAGTCAAGCGTGATCATCACCACACTGCGTATTGTAAGATTGCATTTTTTATGAGTTTCTAAATCATAAACTCTTAGCCACAATCACCAAAGACCATCTGGGCTGCCTTCTCGCACAAACATTTAAACTGTTTTCATGGCTCTATTTGTCTTTTTTAAATGGGTAAAAGTACAGCATACATCACCTTGATTTCATTAAGACTATGATATATACAATTCCAGGCTGGAGAACATTGACAAAGCTAAGGTATGACTTGACTGTTGAACAAACAATAACAACAATTTGAATTTACATAGCTTCTAAATGCAATCGCATTTCAAGATGCTTTATAAATATAAAAAAGCACTTGGATTATGGAACAAGGGGGTGGTGATTGGAGGGGTGGGGCCAGGGTAGGGGAAATCGGGAGAGAGAGGAGGGAGAGAGCAACAGTGCAGCATAGCTCGAGAAGAGAAGAAACGATCAGCAGGGCCCAGCACCAACAAGAGATTCAGGGCAGCACCAACCGACCCCAGGGACATCCGGGGCAGCCAGGGCAGTACCAATGAGCCCCAGGGACAGCCAGGGCATCACCAACGAGCTCTATAGGCACAGCCAGAAGGATTTAAATTAGTTTGTGATTGAATATTCCAGACAGTTTCGTAATTGCTTCACCGACAGGCATTTTTAATTTTGCATAATTATAATAGCATGCATTACTTAAAGTCTAAAACATTCATAAGACATGCAGCACACGACTAAGGCATCTACATGTCTGAATTACATTTCCAATAAGGGTGGCTATAATTATTTTCCCAAACTAAAGTGCAAAATTAATTGAGGGGTGTTCTGGGTTAAACAAACTTGATCACCCACAACAGCTCTCTGTTCGAAAGTAGGGGGTGTTGTTGAGAGTAGGTGGAGTAAGTGGGTGAAGGGAGTTAACTGTGAAGTCCATTGTGCTGACATCTGTAGCGAAATTATTAAAAGAGAATGATCAAAAGTGGATTAAGTGCACCAATAAAGCTAGCATCGGTTCATCATCAGAAGCTATGATCTATCCACAGTTGGATGCATGCCTCCCCAAGCTATTGCCATGTTAATGGTCTTGCAATGTGACAATCCATTTGCCATTCTAGCCCATGCAGATGAGCTGATTGCATCAATTATCCTTAGTGGTGGACAAACCTCTTGTAAATATTTGACTAAATATATATGTGTGTGTTTATCCATTGCTGAATGATGTGTGGGTCATTGAGTCTTTTTTTACGCAGGACATTCATCGAATCTCTATGGGTTCTCATCTAGAAAAAATAAACATCGAATGATGTTCAGTTAAATCCTCGCAGGCACAGCATGTGTACCTGAGAGAATTACCACCGCAGTGTAGGAGCACAGGAGTGAGATGGATTGTGGCGTCAGAAGAGCACGAGATGATGTGGCGAGGCGTTCATCCAGCAGTGGATAGACAATGGCGCATGAGGATGATGAATTTGGGAAGTCTTTGTGATTTGTACATGGGATGTGTTGACAGGGGTGGAGCACTGACGCAGCGGGTAGCACGCTGCACTGTATCCCGAGTTGGATTCTCGGTCACTGCTGTGATCACCATTCACCGACCCGCATTGACCAGCGTGGTGAAGACTTATCAAATCGCTCATATGACCGACACAGACATTCGTCCGATCTCAACAGGGTTCTCACCCAGATAACGCAAAATGTAATTTATATCTGAACCGGTCCTGAACCGCCTCCCCACTCCATTTCCATCCATCCCTCGCGAGCGTGCGATGATGCCACGATCCATCTCGCTCGGGCATCAATTGCCAGGGGCCCATTCTCGCCGGCACATCTGTCCGTGCCATTTGTGACCGAGCGTGTTTACTCCGTTCGATTCGAGCAACCGCACGGTCAAACAATCGCCGCGATGACCGACGCTTTTACGCAGCGGCGGATGAACAAAGGTTGCCGCGAGTACGGTTTTGGCAAGCGAGGCGGTGGCGGCGGCGGCGGCGGCAGGGGTGGTGTTAAGACGCTACGCCGGGCTGCCTCTTTATTTGTGTGTGATGTTTGCCTCGGATGCAAACATCACAGCGCCCACCGTCGCCTTGCACATCAAACGGCGATCCCTCGACACTTTGTGAAGGATCCCGTGCGGTCTCTGCGCACGGCCAGCGAGCGAGAGAGAGCGAGCGAGCGAGAGACAAGAGTCCCTCTATTTTTGTTTTACGATCAGAGGAAACAAGAAGATGCTCGGTGTAGTTGGCACTTTGCTTCGTTCATCATTTCGTTTTTTTGTTTGTTTTTTAATGCTTGGAATATTTAACAAAAGATTTCTCGCTCTGCTCTCCTTACCCCTTCCCTCTCTCTCTCTCTACTCTCCTCTGTTCCCGCCTCATGCATGAACATGAGTAGCGCACATCTCAAGGAGGGCTTTCTCAACCCTATCCTCCCGAGGAGGGCTCATATTTCCATCGGCGGGATGAGCGAGATTAGCGACCTCTGAGAAGATGACAGCGGCGACAGATGTCTCTGATAATTGTATTGTTTTAGGTTTCGCGGGTGTGTTTAAAAACAAAACATCCGTGCTGGGTATGAGAGACGCAGTAGACACGTGTGTGTGTTATCTGTTGCATTTATTCGCACGGACAGATGTGTGTGTCTCAGGGACACGCAAATAAGCCACTTTTTTCTGCGTGCACATGCAAAAATTCACGTCGCAACGGGAAATAGAAACGAATTCATTTTTCACAATCTCATCAAATGCTATTGAGGTGCGTCTCTAGTATATTATTTCATTTCCACGTGGAATTTGATATACACCCCCGTATACATTACACTTTCAAACAGTAAACAAGTGTGAACACACAATATACACTGCGCTGCGACATTAATCATTATTCGAGCAGAGATACACACTGTGTACATGTACAGCTGTCGTAGTAAATCCACTGCTGGATGAGAGCCCTTCCCGTGTCGTGTGGGTCGTGGGAATAATGTGTTCATACTTCAGCACACCGGTCATTGCGAGCTGATGAAGATAGAGAGCACACCATATGCGAGAGCGTGGAAAAGTACAGTACAACAATGAATGTGACTGCACTGTTCACGTTAAAGTACAGCCCCAACATGTACATATGACAACCTCGCCAGAGCAGTGGTCATTTCATCCAGGTGCTCAGGCGTTAACAAGGCTTAATTTCACTTACGTTTATAATACCTGCACCTTTATTTAAAGCTGTAACTGGGATCGTATAGGTAAAGGGACGTAGTGACCTATGGGCCATCCTACAGATAAGCTGGCTTTATTCAATTATTCTGTGCAGTAACAACTGTTGCACTCTCTCTGGTCCCTATGGACACAAGCTGTAGCTATCCACGTGGACTGGCTCTGCGTGAGTGGGCAGTGGGGGGCTTACCTTTGTGATGTAGCCCGCAGCAATAATTCCATCCTCCCCGCGGAGAGGCCCGCGAGGCGCTGGAAGCATAAAGAAGGATCTAGAATGGCAGTGGGGCAGTGGGTGTTGGGTATGGTGGGTGGATTGACGATCAAACGAGCGGATGAACAGATAGACAGACGGACGGATGGACAGATATAGGAATGGATGGATGGATGGACAGATAGACATATGGAAGGGCAGTGGGAAGAATGGGTTGAGAGAAAGGTTTGGGGAGTATACATTCACGTCACCGTGGGCAGTGAGAGGCACAAGTTCAACATAAAAAGTGTTTCCGTGGAATTGTTGTTTATCGCGTGGCATTACGACAATGGTGGTGGTGTACGCCCTGAAATCTGTTGTCTTCGGCGTCCAAGTGGCCCCGTGCAGAAAGAAGGGTTGGGTGGGTGTCGCTCATCTCTGTTCGTTGGCCTGAGTGGCAGGAGTATGAGTTGATGACATTCGTCGCAGGGATCAGACAGACCTTTACACAGCCACTGTTGACTCTCAAACAAGCGGCACAGCCTCACAGATTGAATGTCGTCTGATTATAGAAGTTCAATTTTAAGTTGTATTTCGTAAATATAGTGATTGTTTTTTAATTTTTGTACGTTTTAATTGCCTAAAATGTTGTAATTTATTGTGCTGACTTGTCACCTTTAATGTAACTAATTCTGGCCTCCTACTGCTATATCAATTGATCTATTCTCATGGGTTTGCATGTTTTTAAACATATATTTTACACATTTTGGGATCTATCCCAATTACGTGCATGTATACACACACACAAATACTCCCCATATATATAGCCAACACAGGCTGTTAACCAGAACCTATTACTGCCAGTGATACACAGCAGGTGGTGGTGTGGCCACAACCATGCCCGGCCACCTTTATCTCCCCAAGTGATGATGTTCATATATCATACCAGGTGATAATTTAAGGCTGATTCGACCTAGAGGTAACCCAAGACCAGTTGAAATATTTATTCTTGGCCGTGAGACGGAATCGAACTCGGGTCAACGGGTTCGTAGAGCAGTGCGCTAACCGCTACACAATCACAAACAAAGATCCCCCGTATAGGTTTAACAGACTGCTGTGTCAAGTGCTGTTAGTGAGCACCTGTAAAGGCCGCACGGCACACGAGGGGGTGAGTGGCCAACACCACGCTTGACAACCTTTTTCTCCTTCGTGCTGATGTTGACACACTGGACCCGGTTGCTCGCTTCAGGCTGAGTCAACCTATGCGAGGCCCAGGCCCGTGAGCGGGAATTAATAGAACTCGGCTCACCGGGTTGGTAGCGCGGTGCGCTAACTACTGCGCCACCGCTCCCTAACAGCCGCTACGCATCCACACACGCACGCACACCACACGCCCTGTGTTTTCGTGCAGGACACCAGGTGCATTGCCGCTTGCTCGTGCAAAAAAAAACTCCACGCACGCCGGTCGCGAATTACAAATTCACAAGAGGATTTGAAGGTGGATGTTCTACTCACACGGCACGGCACGCTTCGCAGCGCGCGAGACCTCTAATCTGGCTGCATTCATCTCGGCCCCCACAGACAGGCAGCCCCCGTGCGAGATCCGCGGAGGACAAATGAGTGTACAAAGCAAATACAAACGCCGAGGAGCGCGGGGCAGGCCGCGTGAATAATGCGTACGGGGGCACGCGGTGTGGAAAGCAACTCGCTTCTGACGTCTCACACCGATAACAACAACAACAACATCAGGTGAAGTCTGACGGAAGCCTTCAACTCAACATGAAAGACTGCAGGGAGAGGGAAAGTACAGAGTCAGAATGTCAAAGTGCGTTCCCACCTCCCTGCGTGTCGAGGGTTAGCGAAAATTCTCTCTCTCTCTCTCTCTTTGCTTGTCCTTGATCCAACAGTGGAAATTTCCACATCCTGTCCAAGTTCGTGCGCGTGACGGCGCCAAATGTGTTCGTGAAGCTTAATGGCAATGTCCGCTCGCCACGACGCGAGGTCTATCAGGGAGAGAGTTCGTGTCGTTTTTTGCTGTTCCTCTTCCATTGGCGGAGCCCAGAGCCACAGTGGTCCCACGATATGGTCCGTAGTTCGGCTTGCGTGGTGACAATTTGCACGCCCGTACAGTGGCGTGTCTTTGATTTGCCAGTCTGAAGGAAATGTGCCACATCGGCCCGTTGATATTCTGACGCGGTTGATGGAGGAATATGAAAGGATACATGGAGTATATTCTTTGGTTCTTTCGGTAACGTCACGTAGGTAAAAATAAAATAAAACAAAAATGAAAACAACTAAATTAAATTAGTTGTAAATTAAAATAGTAGTTGTAATGTTTACCTCCGTGACTTTACCCAAAGAACCAAAGCACATGGATCCTTGCAGTCACGAAAACTTCAAATCTAGATACAAGGAGTCCCTGTCTCCAGCATTGCCACGACTAAGGAATTGCAGGGCCGCACCTTTATTTCATCGTTTTACCACCTGGGTATTTGTAAAATATTAGTGACCAGTAGCAGGTATTGCCAGATTCATATCAGCCCTAGCGTCACACTCCACAGGAGGCAAATTACTTGGTCCACTGATGATGGGAATTCTATGTTTGCCAGCTTATCACCGGAGACCTACAGTAATATTTACGCTGACCCCGACATCAATTAGTGATAATAATCGACCTCAAGGCAGTGATTTTTTTTTTCGCGACACAAATTTTAACCCACTTGTACAATCTCAGTCTCAATTATATCTGTGCCAAATGTCTAACTTTGTGAGTGTAAGAATCGATGTTAATCAATGAAGCGATGCATCGTGGCATGCCCGGGCATATCAAGTGCTCTGCAAACCTGCAAAAGATCTTTCCGTCTCATCCGTTCATTTCGCAAACGCTCGGTCGAACTGGCCAAACGTCCCAATGCAGGACCCTCCTGAACAAGTGTTGAGACGTCTCAGTGAAGGGAGGCCTTCATCTAGCTGTGGATTGACCATCGATGACGATGATTATTATTACAATGCATTTCGCCTACACGATGACTCCACGTGGATCAGCGAAGAGGAGTGCAGAGCGAGAGGCGACAGTGAGGGAACCCTGGGCTCAAGCAACTAGGCCGTCTATTACCCCCCAGAATTCAATTATTCATACACTTGCGGAGGGCTTCTGCTCTGATTTATTTTAATTAAGCTACTCATTATTCTCAACTGACACATATATGGCGCCTATACAATTCACAAGGGGCCGATTTTGAAAACCACACCCAGCAGTTTTGCTTCCTATAACAGGGCTATTTAGCATTTGTTTAAAGAATTAATTTGAATTATAATGTTACATCATACATATGCGTGTGTGTTTTAAATTTTCGAAAGGTCAAACTCAAGTCAACACAGGAGTCTTTAAGATAAACGCTTCCCATAACGTATGGACGTGTATTATGTTGAACTTCTTCCGCACCGTACGTAGCCAACCGTGATAATTAGAGGTGCGTGAGAGGGGCGGGGAGGACAACCTAACGGCATTGTGGAAGATTGTTTTGGGAATATTCGCCCATTCACGAAAAGTGATCAAAATTCATGAGCAAGGTCACGTTCGCAACCAACTTGCTGCACTGCCTTGCGCAGGCCACCTCGTCGCGTCGACCAACGGGGTTCGTCCAAAATGCACGGCGATTATCGCTCCGTGTCATCGTCGTCGGTGGAATGGGCACGTGCTGTAAAGCGAGCACTTATAAAGGCCGGCACGGCACGCGAGGGGGTTGCTGGGTCCTACACCACAGCCAGGCCACCTTTGCCCCCCCCCCCCCCCTAGTGCTGATCCGCACCGGGTACTCATTTAAGGCCGAGTAGACCTCGGGAAGGCCCAGGACGGTTCATATATTAGCCACTGTTATTGGTCATGAGCGGATAGTGAACTCAGGTCACCGGATTTGTATTGCTGTAAGCCAACCACTAGACCACTGCCCTATCCATACAAATACAAATATCCCCCGTATAGCCTTTGACATGCTTTTGGGCCAAATGCTGTTAGGGAGCACCTATGAAGGCCGGCAAGGCACACGAGAGGGTGGGTGGCCAACACCACGCCCAGCCGTCTTTGTCTCCCCAGTGGCGATGTTTACACACCACACCAGGTACTCATTTGAGGTTGAGTCGACCTAGGGGAGGCCAATGACCCGAACAGATAATCGTCACTGGTGTTGGCCGTGAGCGTGAATCGAACTCGGGTCGCGGGTTCGTAGCGCAGCGCGCTAACAAATACACACACATGTAGACACAGTCTGCCCCTGTAAGCTACCACATCCCACCACGACCATGAATAGCGTGAGCAGGTGAGCGGTTTCAAGGGGCAGGTGTGTGTGTCTTTGGGCGCGCACAGGTTTCACGGAAGACAAAGCTCACCCACAATAAATAAAAAATAAAAAAAATTATCAGACAATGTCTAATTCATTTACCCATCTCTCTGCGTCAAAAGAATAAAAGTATTCTTTAAACAACCCATCGGCCCCACGGCCTTTTGGGAGTGAATCCTTTCAGCAGCATCGACACAGTGTTTCATCAGCAGTCAGCCTTGCTTGCGTCAACGCTGGTGAACTGCCAGACGTTCACGGAAAGAACACTGCGGCCTAAAAGGAGAAACATATAATGGGTAACATTTCAAGCAGTGTCCCTGTTTCATAGCACATATTACACGCTATGAAAGAATATGTAAATATTGTCAATTGTGTTTGTGCACCACTGCCGACGCAGCATCACCAAATAATATATATATATATTTTTTTTTTATAAACAATGTTCTAAGACAATTGTGCTGGGACAACATAACAGAGATTCCGCCAAATGCTCAAAATCAGCGCGAGGCTGTGGCTAGGGATACCAGGAAGACAGAGAGAAAGAGAGTGCTGGCTGTCAGCAAACAGCAACAGTTGGCTTCGGGCTCCCACTCGCTCCCGTTGCCCGGCGTGTCTGCACCGCACCGCCCACACCGGTCTCATCAGCTGTCTGCACCGCACCGCCCGCACCGGTCCCATCAGCTGTGTCTGCACCACACCGCCCGCACCGGTCCCATCAGCTGTTTGCACCGCACCGCCCGCACCGGTCTCATCAGCCGTACCGCGGTTACAAACTTCACTCAACTGACTCATCCTCCTCCAGGGCACAGCCTCCATCGACTCGGCGCCAAAGGCACCATAGGGTAGGAGAGAGAGCGAGAGAAACAGCCCATCCGTCCTGCTCGACTGTGTGGAGATATTATCTGCTAGAGCAAGCAGCACCGTATTGCGCGAGGAGTGAACCCAGCGCCTGCCCCAACACTCGCTGGGCCACCGTCCACCCACATCGACAGCAGAGAGCTGTTTGTTATCTCACAGATGGCGTTCACGTACCCAGCCTCCAACCCTGGCCTCTGCTATTAGCCCCCCTCCTCTCTTCCCCACTCCTGCCATGACACAGAGCTCCTTCGCGGAATAGGCTGTAACATTTCCCGTTTTTCTTTTATTACAAACATGCGAATTGTGAAATGCCACGGTGGAACGATCGGTGCGTGATGTTTGCAAATGTCCAATTTACGGGCAGGTAAGCCTCGCCGATTGGACACGGCGCGGTTGGCAGAGATGGGTGACGTGGGAAGTTGCAGCCAATATTGTGGAGGTGGTGGTGGGGGGGTTGGCGGTCGCTACGATCGACGTTTCTAAGCCTCTTTTGCGAAAAAAAAATATGTAATAAGACGGCTCAGTCACGCGAGAGATTGTTTTACACAATATAAATCGTTGTTACAATCAAATAATTGAATTTATGTACCCAGGAGAGTCTCACTTAAGTATTAAGGGTCTCTTTCAGGAGGCTCCTGCCCTGAAATATTTATTTTTCATTTTGGAGGAAGTCAGAGTTCCCGGGGAAAAAAAAAACCATGGGTATGTATTTTGTATGTTTGTTGAACTTATTTGGCACCCTACGTAGTTAACCGTGGTCATCAGAGGTGCGGGGGAAGGACAGGCTAACAGTGTAGGGTCTGCACAAATGGGTTGAAAAACCTACTTTCTGTACTGCAATATCCTGGCCAACCTCACAGCCCCCACGGTTTGGGAGTTCACCACATCTCTACGTGATCCACCAATCCTGGCCTTCGCAGCACAGGGGGTGGGAGGGGGCAAGGGGGCAATTACGTAAATGTGTGGCATCATCCTTGCTCAACTTTCATCCCAATTGTAAGGTCGCCACAATATTCACGGACAGTTTCCACCCATTACATTGGTCTGTCATCTGGCATTGGCGTGATAGACCCCACCCTGCTGACGAGCCCCAGTAACGTCGAGACCTGTTCGTGGTTGGCTTGTGCAGCAACAACAACAGAACACCAAAACACCATTGACCTATATATGTCAGCAAGTCTAATTGCTCGCCTGATTAATTAACTCGTGATTTCTTCGTTCAGATTCAAAGCACAATTTCTTGACCCATTATTTTTGTTCGCCTACGAAATGAAGTGCGTGGGCGCATCTTGGAATCGATCTTTGTCGGTGGGGGGGGGGGGGGGGGGGGAGGTGGTGGGGGGGGCAGTTTGACGCAGATGCCGGCAGCCGGCACGCGCAGGTACACAATGATGACATTTAGGCAACAACAATTATTCTCGCTCGGCCACAACAAAAAAAAGCCAGAACAGAGCCAGCCCGGGCACAGGGAGGTGACATCAAAATCGAATGGCGGTGAAGGAGAGGAGGTGGGGAGGAGGTGAGGAGGGAGCCCTTTGAGGCGGCTCTAACGGACCACCGGCCGCAGAGTCCCGCTGGTTTCTACACAACCCCTTCGTCCATCGCCGCGGTGGCCACGCAAAGCGTGCGGCGCGTTTGAAGACTCGAGTCAGAATCGTCCCGGTGCAAGCCCCACGGGGCAATAAAACAACAACAATAACAACAAAACAGACAAGGGTCTGTTTTGTCACGTGACAATAAAATGAAATGACATTTCGTTCCGTCGGCCTGTGGGCCTTCTGGACCAGTGGTCTGGGGTTTTTTTTTTCTCCCAGCAGCATTTGTTCAAGCGGGCAAACTCTGGACCGGCCTTTTTTTGTCATCAGCAGAGCGTAGCCTGTTCAACAAATGTCCGCTTGCGTTGTAATTCATGAAAGACACCGTGAGGTTGCAGGGCGTTTGGTACACAATTCCAGTCAGGACGGTATTTAATTATATTGATTGTGTGCTATGAGCATGTCACTGCCATGAGATAAAAAGACGTTTCAATTCGGGACTCTATCCTTGTGCCACGAGAACGGCCCCGGAAGATGGCATCACAGAATCACTTCTGACGTCACATCAATTTGCATTGTCACTGACACGTGCGCTATATCCCGTGCAAATAGTGTTCGTCGCCTGTCAATCAAATCTTCAATGATCCATTTTAAGTGGGTGATGGTGATTTTTTGGGGGCATTAATTGGTGACTGAGCTGAGACCATGAATGCATACATTACACTATATTATGCCCATAGTATATAGAAATGTATTTAAACCAGGGCGGCTTAAACCAAGGGTCACAGTAATGTCAAACTCATTGCTCTCATATGGCTGTTAAGCCCCCCTGGCCACCTAAGCTTAAATCCACACTTTGCTTTGTAAATCACGCAATGTATAAAATGCGAAAATTACACACAGTATATTTGGAATGCTGTATATCAACAAAGTATTTCCGTGAATAGAAATTGGCCAAACATCATTAAAAAAATGAGCACTCTCCGAAACGAAGAGAGACCTCAGACTCAGGCACTGCTGGATAAATTATACCACACTGAAATAAGGAGGTACCTTTAAAAGTATCATCAAGTTGATTTAAAAACACATATAATTTGATTGCAGATTGAACTCAGTGGTTGAATATTGGGGAAATGTGAACGATAAAAGTCCATGCAAATAAAACTATCAACTTGCAGTGGCACCCTTATATATGATCTCATACAAATATTGACCGAACCAGGTAGACCTTAACGTAATTCAAACACAGCATTGCCTGAAGGCAGGTTTGGCTGCTGGAAGTGGTGAAGCCGCACACGTGACGCAACATTCTGAACGTAAACACACTTGGAGCTGTGTGTGTGTGTGGTTTTTATTGTGCGCTTATGAACCAATAGACCATGCGGTGATTACGCGAGCGATGCGATGCAATAATATACAGAGGGCGCCTATGTCCACAGTGCTTTGAACCACTTTGCAAGGAAGGAGGAGGACACGGCAGGGAGGAGGCCCACAGTCACGATAACAATGCTGCGCCTATAACCACAGGGAAAGTGCGGTATTTGGAGACAATAAATCCGTTAATACCAGAAGAAGGAGAAGAACAACAATCCCCCAAACAGCTCTCGGTGGCTTCTGGCTATGTGAGGGTCAGGAAAGTAAAAGCAGACTTATCAAAGAGCCCATGACATTTTTGGCAAAGAGGAGGCCACCGCGTGGCCTTGTGAAATCTCCCCCTACATTTTCATCTTGCCTCAAATGTGAACGAAAAACTCCCTGCATGGGTGGATGCGGTCTACTCCATCTCTCTTAAATACGAGAGGGTGGAGAGTGGCCGGGTGGCTCAGGGTGGCGGGGGTTCATAATGGCTGGACAACGACGTGGTGCTGGGGGTGGTGGTGGAGGAGCTGTAGCTGAGGGGACAGGACAATGAGGTGGTCTGGCTTAACCAAGCACGCATGAGATGCAACTTGAATGCCTCACTCACACTTAGCTTTTTTTTAGTACCACCTTGGCTACACCGTCTCTCTACTAAGCCTGCTAATACTGCACCTAAATGCACGTGCTATTGTGCTGTAGATGTACGTTTTAACATAATACATCTGCGTCAATAGCAATACAAACTTTAACAGTTAAATCAAATGTCTTGTTAATACCCTTCTGTCTCGAGGTGTTTAAATAGCTCCACCCCTGGCCCTGCTTGACCCCGAGTCAGATTCAGTTGTCTTGAGGCTGACTCGCCCGTCCATATTGGACATCTGTGAAAAAAGAGCTTCATTGCTCATCGGATTCCTCCAGTCTAGATTCTGATTCTGAGGTTTGCGAATCTGGGATAGAGAGGGAGGGGGTGATAAATCACTTACACCCACGAACCAATGATCTTCTCTCCTCTCGCTTAGGGCAGCGATGTGTTTGGGAGGTAACTATCAATGTGGAGGTCTGCTAGCCACGACGAGAGGGCTTCAGGAGAGAGTTCGTGTGGTGTCGCCGTTCCTCCTCCGTCGAAGGAGCGCAAACAACAGCGGTTTAACTCCACGGTCCACATCTTGGGTTGCAAGGTCACAGTCGCACCGCTTGTTGTGACTTGTCAGTGAACAGGGCAAACAGAATTGCCTTCTCACACGAAGACTCGGATGCCACTAGCACTGAGAGCACGAGACCACCGCACATAACCACTGTCAGCTGACAATCGTACCAATAAAAATATATACTGTTAGCGCATTCCTTTTTTTTCTCCCTGTCATAGATTTTGTTGTTGTTGTTGTTGGGTCAATTTTCCTTTTTTTTTGTTAAAACCGCCCAACAATGGCATCGTCCGTCTGAGAGTAACCTCGGCTTGATCATCTCCCACTCCCCTCCTTGCGTGAGGTGTAGAATTGTCGCGTGAAATCACAAAGACTCCGTACCTCGCTGTGTTTATGGAGTTTCGCATTTTTTGGTTAGCGTTCATGGTGTTGTTGTTTTGTTACAGTAACATTACCACACGTGGTCTATTAAACGGGGAGCGATGTCGCAGAAGTTGGTGCCACTGCGCCATGAGCCCGGCCTCCTGAAATTCGGTCGAATTCCCTGGCCACGGTCTCACATCAGTGGCGAGTGAGACATCTTTGAAAAGCACAACCCGGCTCACACTCGCAACCTTTCACTGACCAGCTTGGTGAAGTATGGTCAAGGACCCCCCCCCCCCCCATCACCCACTCCACCCACCCCATGAACAACATGACGTAGTGGGACTTTCATCGAGCAATGCATCAACAAAGGTGATGTAAATCATCATCATCACAATCGTGGCCATCGTCATTGTTAGACGCATCAGCGCATCCGTGGGCGCCTTCGACAGAGGATATTCTTAAAGGCTCGTCGAAAATCCTGGTTGAAGACCGTGTATATGAGCGGGTTCAACGAGCTGTTGCAGTAACCGCACCAGAAGAAGAACTTGAAGAGATACTCGGGAGGTTTGCACGACGCCTCGCAGATCTTGGTGAGGCTGTAGGAGAAGAAGAACGGGAACCAGCAGGCCACGAACACTCCCATCACCACGGCCAGCACGAACGTGAAGCGTTTCTCACGAGCCGCTGTGAGCTTGCGTCTGGCCATCTTGGTGCTGCAGAGGCCCAGCTTGCTGGAGCCTCCCCCTCCTCGTCGTCCCTCCTCGTCACACCTGAGCGAGAGGCTTCCCCGCGGCCTGGGATCATCGTCGTCGTAGTCGTCTCCCGCCTCCGTCTCGGCGTCTCTCTCCTCCTCCACCTCCACCGCCGCCGCCGCCGCCGCCACGGTCCGGGAAGACCACGGCCGGGAGGCGCCGCTGCGCTCCCCTCGCTCCGTCATCTCCCTCTTCTCCTCCCTCGTCTCCTCCTCCATCATCACCACCGCCGCTGCCGCCAGCTCCTCCGGCATCGTCACCACCTCGCCGCCACCACCACCCTCGACGAGGTGCTTGCCGTTTGACATGGTCGTCTCGTGGCCAGTAAACCCTCCTTGCCTCCCGGCGAAAATGTGCGACTGCCTGCCATTGCTACTGACGACGTCCATCACGGAGGCGCGCGTTGCGCGAATGGTTCCAGTCTCATCCTGCTCCTCCTGCTGCTGCTGCTGCAGGTCATGCGTCGGCTTCTCCGCGGTTTCCACCAACACCTCCTCATCCGGAGCCGAGCTGCCATCTTCTCCAGCAGCGTCGCGCACACACTGCCCGTTCTGCCGTGGCGCGCACGGGGCGAGGGGCGTCGAGAGTGAAGGAGGAGGATGTTGACGAGGTGGAGGAGGAGGAAAAGGAGGGCGCAATTCATCCGCTTGCGATTCGAACGCACTCGGATTTTGTTGCAGCTGCTGTTGCTGTGGTTGCAACTGTTGTGTCTGCTGCTGCTGCGTCTGCTGCAGCAGCAGCAGCATCTGCTGCTGCTGCTGCAGCTGCTGCGTCTGCTGCTGTGTCTGCTCTTGCTGCTGCTGCAGCTCGGCCAAGGGCGCTTCCCTCTCGCTGCCCCCGCGACTCCTGCGTCTCGCGCGCCCCTTGGCCACCTGGTAGATGCGCGCGTACACGAGCAGCATGATGAGGCACGGGGCGAAGAAAGAGGCGGTGCAGGAGGACAGCACGTACCAGGTCTCCTCGTTCAGCTTGCACGTGGGCAGCACAGAGGAGGGCGAGCCGCTCGCGTTGCGGCCGGAACCCTGGTGGCGGTGGCGGTGGATATTCGCCGGGGGGCGGCCCGTGCCCACGAGAGGAGGGAACGAGATTAAGGCGGCGATGACCCAGACGATGACGATGGCGCGCTTGACGCGGCGAGGCGTGCGCTTCATGTTGTAGCGCACAGCCTGCGTCACGCTCCAGTAGCGGTCCAGACTGATGGCGCACAGGTGGACGATGGACGAAGTGCAGAAGAGCACGTCGAGGGCCAGGTACATCTCGCACCAGAAGCTGCCGAACACCCAGTAGCCCATGAGCTCGTTGGCGAGCGAGAAGGGCATCACCAGCGTGGCGACCAGGATGTCGGCGGCCGCCAGGGACACCAGGAAGAGGTTTTGGGCGGCTTTGAGGGACTTGCTGGTGAACACGGCGATGGCGACCAGGCTGTTGCCGAAGATGGTGACCAGGATGATGAAGCTCACGACCAGGGTGAGGGTCACCATGGTGGTGGTGGAGTGTGGCAGCTGCCAGTCGTTAGTGGCGGTGTCATTGCTGCTGCTGCTCCTGCTGCTGTTGATGATGATGCCGCTGCTGCCGATCTCACCACGAGCCTCCAACCCCGGCCACGAGGCGTCTGACCCATTGATCTCGTGTCCGTACAGCTCGGACATCATTGGTGGCCTTCAACGCTCCTCTTCCTCCTCCTCCTCTTTGCCCGCGTCGTCGTCCACGTCGTCTTGGTTTTGGTGAACGAGAGGAGGAGACGAAGGCGAACGTGAAATTAAGAAGATCAAATCACGGATCATCGCGTTCGACCTTTGGGAGTCTCCAGCGCGTCGAATCCGAGACCACAGCCGCTCCACTCGGCCATTCGTATGGACCAGAGGTCATCGTTGAGAGAGAAGGAGGAGGAGGAGAAGGAGGCATCCGTGGCTCAATGTGATTGCTTCTGCTGCTGCTGCCCTCTCGTCATCTTCTCTCTCCTATGGTGCCCAGGCTCATCTTGCTCCCGACAGGAGATGTTCTTTATCCTGCCTTGAGCATTGGACACGCTGCACATGTATCACCACCTTCTGACTGAAGCCACTGCTCCTCGTCTGTCTCTCTCTCTCTCGCTGTCTCGTCCTCTGCACGCTTCTCCGAGCGAGGAGCTCCGTCTACAGCGAGGCACAGCAGTAGCAGCAACAACAACAACAACAGCCTCGTTATGGAGTTTAAACCTCAGCAAAAGCACGCGACTCTGCGTTGGCAGGGAGATTGCCCTGTTAAGTGCATTTCATAACGAACTGGGGCGGGGTTGGGTTCGATCGCGTAAATTTGAATGCCAACAACCAACAGAGCCGACCGGTAATCAACACGTGTCAATGCGTTACTACTTCAGCACACCGGTGTGCTAAGAGAGTAGAACCCACAACATTTGCAATTTGAGTACGACTAAGTACAATTATAAACGCGCAACTCATGCAACCGAGATCAGCGGTTCCCAACCATGTCGAGTGTGCTGACCCCGTTTCAGCCTCCAGATATCTCGCGGATCACCACCACACGCTGCTCCGAACGGTTGTTTGAGATTTTACATTTCCTTGGCGAGGATGTTGTTTATTTTTGTTTTCCGCGGACTCCCAACCGGAATAGTCTCTACTGGACTCCTCTGATAAAGAGCTTCATTGCTCATCGGATTCCTCCAGTCTCAATAAGGATTCTGAGTCTCGAGGCCCACCAGAGATCCGTGGATCAGAGGGTTGGAAAGCGCTGAGCCGGGTTATCAATCCGTCAACAACAATTGCCCTAAGAGGAAACGTTGATTCAAGGCGACGTTTCGGCCAATTGCCCTTATTCATCTCTCTGCTTACAAAGAAAGGGGCGATTGCCTGAAACGTCGCCACGTAGACGTTTTCTCTCTGGCAGTGTTCTTGGCAAGTCTTTTGGTGGAGTTACACGTGAGGGTGTGTGTGTGCATTGGCCATTGGATGGAGTGTAACCATTTAAGGGCCTCCATTCTATTTACTCAGCAAAAAAAAACATCGATCATAATTTTGTTTGCATGGGTGGCGGGGGGGGTCCCGTTGTGTCTCCGTCTCGTTCGTGTTGTCTCCGTTAAGTTCAAATAGCAAAATATAATACAGGTTATTTCTTTAGTGTTAGTTGTAATTACCGGCGAAACGTCGTACTCAGATTGTAAATGTTGTGGATTTACTCTCCAACACATCGGCGTGCTGTTACTCGTAACGAATGGGCACGTCCTGTTTACGTGACAACCCATACTGATTGGCTGTGTCGGGTGGTGGCGGGTTTAACGATACATTTATATATTTACGCGATCTAAAACAAAAACGTGTATTGTGGATGATATTGGTCGCGAAAGCTTACGTGTTAAATACGGTACCCTATCAGAATATTATGTTGATAATCACTTTAATAAATCAAGAACGGTGTCAGCAGCAGAGGGCAGTGCAGCATTATCCATCGTGACGCTGCACCCTCCAACTCCTTCACCAAACCGCAGTGACCAGCGCGGTGAAGTATGGTCAAACAACGTCCACCGCGAACTGCACGGCGTGGGGAAGGTTTCCGTCATCCAGCAGTGGATAGCCAAGGAGGCAGCTGTGAATGCCATGTTGCAAATCTCAACAAACCGCAGCTGCTACACATGTGAGACTCGCTCTCTCTCTCGCCGTGCCTATCGACTCGTGAGCCTAACAAAAGTAATCGATGATAATCGATTCATCTTTTCGAAACCTGAGTGTTCATCCTAGAGACGAGGCAGTCCCATGCAACAGCAACAATAGCCGCAGGCAGATGAAGTATGGTTAAACAACCCCAATGAGCGGCATGGCATCATGGGGGAAGGGCCTTCATCTAGCAGTGGAGAGACGAGGAGGCCGAGTGTCATCGTTGTTGTGATATGCAATGACTGTGCAGTCGCGACAGAAAGTGGAATTCGCCTCTGTCACCCACCTGCTGGACATCCTCTCGCCTCTGTCACTCGCCCGGACGTTCGATCTTCAACTCATTCACTCTCACACTCCCTCCGCAACAGCCGCGCTTGGCACGTTCATTCATTCAATCGTTCACGAGAATGCTGTCCGCTTTTGCTTTGCACACTAAGCTCGTCTCATTCGGTCATTCGAGTATCCCCTTGACTCACTCGTTCGTCGACTCGTGCACTCGCTCTGTGAAACACTCCGCCACTCGATCATCCACCGCTCGCTACCTCATTCACTCACTCTCATTCGTTCGCTCGCCCGTGTCGACTCTACAGCTTGTCACTCGATCACCCGCTCCATCCACAGATCGCTCAGTGAGTCGCTCACCCGTTATATCACTCGATCGTCTGCTCACTCACTCACTCACTTCCACTGGCTCGTTCACTCAGGCACCTTCTCGTAATCTCACTCACCCTCTCACTTACTCAGCCACTCACTCACCCACTCACTCACTTGACAAACCACTCACTCATCCTCTCACTTACTCAACCACCCACTCACTCACTCATAACAACAACCGCCATTCGCCAATAAGTGGCGGTGACGTCACCACGACGCTTGTGCCAGGCCATGTGCACCTTGAGGCCACGTGAAGTGTCGAACGCCCGCTGGCAGGAGGTCACGGGGCAGACCCAGGTGCCACGGGTCGACTGACTGAGATGACTGAGATGACTGGCTGGTGCACCACCTGTGTCCCCTACTGTGCCAACCTGCTGTGCTTTAGCCACCCGGCGCTCCGCTAGTTGTTGTGAGCGTCGCTCCTCCGCCCTCCGTTGTTGTTGGAGGGCGACTGCCTCCAACTGCCCAGTAGCATCCTTCACGAGCCTCCTCCACAGAGGCCGATCTTGACACCGCTGGTACCAGTTATTGGCAAGTCCACTCAGCTCCACGTCCTCTTGTACCACATCACTCCATCTCTTCTCTAGCCCGTGCCACGCCCGTTTAGCCCCCTCGATCCGGCCGAACAAAAGCTGTTTCGGCATGCGGTGGCTGGGCATGCGGGCTACATGACCCAGCCAACGCAGCTTGCCTGCCGGAGGAGCTCACCGATGGGACCTTGCCCAGATCTTTCAAGGATTTGTGAGCTCCTCACACAATCCAGCCTGGTTAAACCCAGGATGGATCCTAGGCAGGCCAGCCAATGTTTCTAACTGGCGAAGATGTTCCATTAAGGGGGTCCACGTTTTGCAAGTGTTGAGAAGGGAGGGAATGACCGTGGCCGAGAAGACCTGAAGCTTAGTGCGGAGCGACAGACCAGGTAGCTTCCATACAGCGTTAAGCAGCCGATGAAAAGATATTGCCGCTCGGCTGATTCGGAGTGAGACCTCTGCTGTTAAACTGGAGCCGGGCATAAGCACACTGCCCAGGTATGGGAAACTCTCCACTCTCTCCACAACTGCCCCATCACCGATTGGGAGTTGTGGGGGTGGAGTGTCCGATGGTAGAAAATACCCAGGCAGGTGCTTAGTTTTGGTGGGGCTGATGGTAAGGCCCCATCTCTTAGTGGCACGCTCCAGTCTCAGCAGCAGCGTCTCCAACTCCTCCTCTGAATGAGCAGCTATTACCAAATCATCGGCATACATAACGTGGTTGAGCAATAGGGAGCCATCCCTTGACCGCACCCGGGCATCGATCAGCCTCCCATTATATCTGTACCAAATGGAGATTCCCCGGTACAGCTACTGAAGGCTTCACGAACTACGTGGTCAAAATAGATGTTAAATAATTTGGGAGCCAGAGGACATCCCTGTCGCACCCCAAGGTGTACAGGGAATGGCTCTGACTCCCGGCCACGTAGTTTTACCCGGGCCCGCTCACCATCATGAAGGTCCTTAATGAGCGTGAGCAGAGGGTCAGGGACTCCAAAAGCACGAAGAACAACCCAGAACCCAGGCCTACTGATGGTATCATAGGCCTTGACCAGGTCAATAAAGCAGAGATGTAGGTCTTGCTGGAATTCCCTACACCTCTGCTGTAGCAGACGGACAGAAAATATGGCATCTGTGCAGGACCGCCCTTTCCTGAAACCGCATTGGGGCTCCGCAAGCCTCTCCTCAGCGTGCCTGGCAAGGCACCAGGACCTTTCCCGGCACACTGACTCACACATTCACTCACGCACACTGGCTCGTTCACTCGGGTAGCCTCTCGTGATCTCGGTCACCCTCTCACTCACTCAACCACTCACTCACCCACTCACTTGACAAACCACTCACTCACCCTCTCACTTACTCAACCACTCACTCACCCACTCACTTACTCACTTGACAAACCACTCACTCACCCTCTCACTTACTCAACCACTCACTCACTCACCCACTCACTCACTTGACAAACCACTCACTCACCCTCTCACTTACTCAACCACTCACTCATCCACCCACTCACTCACTTGACAAACCACGCACTCACCCTCTCACTTACTCAACCACTCACTCACTCACCCACTCACTCACTTGACAAACCACTCACTCACCCTCTCACTCACTCAACCACTCACTCACTCACTTGACAAACCACGCACTCACCCTCTCACTTACTCAACCACTCACTCACTCACTCACCCACTCACTCGACAAACCACTCACTCACTCACCCACTCACGCGCGCGCGTCCCTCCACTCGATCACGCCCGATCGCTCGCTCGCTGCACGCGCCCAAGGCACGCCGACAGCGCTGCGACCTCGTCTGCTCTCGGAAGCCCACGCACGCTTTGAGCCTTCTTGGGCTACTAGGCGGTTGGGAGCCGGCAGAACAGCAATGGATTATTGAATCTATCTGTGTGGAGTGTTACCCCTTGAATGCGTTTGGGGATGTTGTTGTTTTTTTTACGGTTGGGCCGGTTTCATTCCCCGTGAAGCCAATTTGTCATGGATGTACCGCGTGCCCAAACAAGGCTCATGTAACCCTCTTCAAAACGTTTCTTGAGACTCGGGAAACGCTGTTCTCGATTAAGGGCATTTTTTTCACGACACTATTACGAGAGGTAGGCTCGTCTTACGGACAGGGCGAATCTTCATCGTCGGCCCCTGATTCACCACATTATTTAAACACACGGTCAACAACGAACCCATTCATCTACTCACCCATCCAATCACTCGCTCCTCATTCACCTCACCAACCACTCGTGATATCCACCACACTAACTCCCCCACTCGCCCACTAACTCGCCCACTCACTGACTTGACAAACCGCTCATAAATCCAGTAGCTTCACTCACCCTCTCACTTACTCAACCACTCACTCACCCACTCACTCACTCGCCCACTCAATCACATGACCAACCACTCATCAACACACTCACTCACTCGCCCACTCAATCACATGACCAAATACTCATCAACAAACTCACCCAATTGTCGGAGTGACGTGCTCTCCACTCACCCCTCTTCTTGGCACCCGTTTCCAAACCTCGCTCAGCCCCGGAAAAAAAGACACCACCACCTCCTCGTCCTCGTCCTCCTCGTCCGCCTCCACCTCGTTCACGACGTTACCCCGACACTCAGAGCAACCCTCAACCTCCGCACCATCGTCCTTAAGCCCCGGTGTAGGACTCAGAGAGCGGCGGGTGATGGTGATGGATGGGGGGGAGGGGGTAACATATGGCTGGAGATTGGCGTTCGGGGTTGGACCGGCTCGGAGAGTGGCGAGAGGAGGCGACGCAAGCGCGGGACCGACTCGACGTCCGTGAGCGAGATGCGCGCGGTGGAGAATGGCAGAGAAGAGAAATTACAAAATATTGACGGGCAGGCCCGCGAACCGCCCGCCCCCACCTCGACTCCCGTTACCAACCTTGCTGCTGATGCTGATGCTGCTGCACCCCCAATTCATATCCCACCACCCCTCCCTCTCACCTTCCCCGTCCTCCTCCCCTCTTCCCCCTCCCTCCCCTGCGTCCCCCCCACAACCGGTACCCTACCCGCTCCCCAATAAATGCTGTCAGAATTAGAAGGGGAAGGGGGGAAATCGCACGTCGTTTCCTTGAAAATGTTCAATTGACAGTCACTCGTCATGTCCGTGTGTACCTGTGTTGTCTATCCTTTGAAGGTATTGATTTGCGTTTGTCGCCGCTGGCTCCATGCGGAATAAACAAGCGCCCGTTACGTCTCCACACCCCACCGCCACGTGAAACGGCGTGGCCGGTGGAGCTCCTCTCTCATCGGACGGTGCCGTCGGATGAGAGAGGAGCCATTGTGCATTGCGGGTAGAGAGGCCCACGTGGGCATGAGCGAGGGCATATGTGACTCACAGACAAACAATGCTCATTATTTGCGCTCGTCTCAGAGCGGCGATGGGGGCGGGGATGGGGGGGAGGGCTTCGTTAATTTATCTGCTGGAAATCTAACACCGCCACGATGTGATGGTGATGATGATGATATCAATAATTGTACTTCTTTATCAGCCCTGCAGCGCGACTTTGACTTTAAAGTGGTGGCTGGGATACAACGACTCAGAAGGGGGGGAGGGAGTGGTCAACGCAGCCAATGTTAAAGAAACTTCAAACGAATGCTAAACGCCAAACTGAATAAGTAACGATGCGATCTGCCCCCTGTCTATGTGGTGCATGCTACTCCCCGGCTGTTACGCTCGTCACTAAATTGTACAATTACTATGACTGATTTTCTTTTCACGCTTGACGATGGGAATTCATAAAAAGCGGGGGGGGGGGGTACTGAGATTTAGCAGCAACAGGTGAGGGGGGAGACTCAGATTCCTCCAGCCCTCTTAGTGCTACGGGGTTGCCCTTTCCTTGCCCAGCAAAGGGCTCCAGAGAGGCTCAAGACTCCTCACTGGGAGGGTGATGCGAATGTGGTGTATTTGGCCGAATTCATTAACGAGGAGTGGCTCCTCTTTTATTTTATTTCGCAGGCGAAGGAAACCGGAACACCACCCGGAGAATCCTCAGCAAGCCGATAACACTCAAAGCCCAGCGAGGTGTGAGTGTGTGCTTCACTCATCTGTAAGTGATCCACCAACCTTTGCCTCCTAAAGGAGGCGTGCGTCACCACAGCTCCACACTGGGTCGTGGAACTCTTCTACACGAGGGTCCTGCATGAGGTTTCTTAAATTAAGATGTTTTCAATCACTAAATGAGCTGTTGGGTGGATGTATGCTGAACTTCTTTCGCACCGTACGTAGCCAACCGTGCGAATCGGAGGTTTCCTCCAACTTGTGTAGCGGTTAGCGCTACGCCGCGCTATGGACCGGGCGCGCCGAGTTCGATTTCCGCTCACGGCCAACACCGGTGACGATTATCTGAGCCGGTCCTGGGCCTCTCCTAGGTCGACTGAGCCTCAAATGAGTACCTGGTGCGATGTGTAAAAACATCGCCACTGGGGAAATAAAGGCGGTCGGGCGTGATGCTGGCAACCCAACCCCTCGTGTGCCGTGCCGGCCTTCGTAGGTGCTCGCTAACAGCACTTGCCCCATCAGTCTATTAAGGCTATACGGGGGATCTTTGTCTTTGTTTGTGTGCGTGTGAGCGTTGGCGCAGTGGTTAGCGCGCCGCGTTTCAGACCCAGTGACCGTAAGTTTGATTCCTGGCCACGGCTAAGATCAAGTGAAGGAATATCTGAATTCAGTTAATTTTTGGGTAACCTCCCCATCGGTCGACTTCGCCTTGAACGGGTACAGGGCGTGGGTGTGTAAACATCAGCACCGGGGGGGAGGACAAACGCTGCTGGGTGTCGTGGTGCTGCTGGACACCACGACACCCCAGCCCGTACGCTGTGCGCCGACCCTCGTGGCCTCTCACGAACAGCAGCCACTCCAAACATGCCGTGTGTGTCATGAACACACAATTAGAGGGGTCGTGAGATGAGTGCGTGACTGATGAAGATTGCAGCGATCATGTAGAAGGGCTATAAAGATGCAATCGTAGATTTGAGTCTAGCGTTTATCATATTTTCGTTAATTTAGGAGGCGCGTGGGGGGGGGGGAGGGTTGAGGGGGGTTTGTTGCTGAAGGATTTGAGAAGGTACCGACACATCCAAATCTGAAATCAGGTTTTTAATTAATTTTATTTGATCAGAAAAAATATATTTATGTTTCGGCATCTCAAATTTAAGGTTAAAATGTTTCAATTCCAAGGATTCCGAATCTGAAAGTGAAAATATTTAGTTTTACCATACTTAAACACGTAGTAGGCTTTCGCAACCAATATCATCCATAATATAGGGGTTTTTTGGGTTTAGATCGCGTAAATATATTAATGTGTCGTTAAAACGGCCACTACCAAATCTGGATGTCGCCTGATGAAGCTAGTTGTAATTACTGGCGAAACGTCGTACTCATTGTAAATGTTGTGGCTTGGCTCTCCAACACACAACCGGTGTGCTGTACTAGTGACGAATTGGCCACGTTCTGTTCACGTGAGAACCCTTACTAGTTGGCTGTGTCGGGTGGTGGCGGGTTTAACGACAAATTTATATATTTACGCGATCTAACCCAAAAAAAACCTCTATTATGGATTTACAATATTTGTTGTGACGAGATCAGTGTGACACTAAAGTAAATGGAAGCCAGTTACGACGACTACATGCAAACATAAAGATAAAGATCCCCCGTATAGCCTTAAGAGACTGTTGGGGCAAGTGCTGTTAGCGAGCACCTGTGAAGGCCGGCACGGCACACGAGGTGGTGGGGGGCCAGCACCATGCCCGGCCGCCTTTGTCTCTCCAGTGGCTATGTATACACACCGCCGCAGGTACTCATTTGAGGCTGCGTCGACCCAGGGGAGGCCCAGGAACAGTTCAAATTATTGTTACTGATTTTGGCCGTGAGCTGGAATCGAACTCGGGTGGCAGAGTTTGTAGCGCAGCGCGCTAACCGCTACACTACAGCTCCCCGACTGCATGCAACTACATACACCCGTTGTGTTATCGGTACACGTGGAGGCACTGAGATATTACAGCGCCGCATGTCACGCTAACAGCCCGCTGTGTGCAATCTCCCCACGTGTGCGCTTTGCGTGCAGTGCGACATAAACGTGTGCGGTGCAAGCTCGTCCGCCGGTGGAGAATAATGAAAACATAAAATGTATACGCAGGGATGAGTCATCGCCACCATCTATTGTTAACCCTCATTATTACCATCGTCATCAATTATGTTCCATCGTCATTAACACGTATTATTGTAATCACCCATCAGCAGGATTGTCATGATTTTTTTAAATAATTATCATCACCGTGTATAATATTGCCCTATAATCATCATCATCATCAAGGGTGAAGAACGTTGTCTTCCTACTGAACCTAGCATGGGAGAGGCACTTGTCGTCATCGGTTGCCTTGTGCCAGAAGTGGAAATTCCACATTCCCATGGCTTGGGCCAGTATACAGCTCATGTTGACTTTTCCACAAAGTGATGGACAGAATAATGAGACGAGTCAATCCAAAACTTACATCTCTAAAAATGAAAAAATACCACAATTGTCAATTACACCGCAGGCTCAAAATATAAAAATAGGTGACTTGTCGGGCAATCGCCCTCCTTCACAGCACATAAATACAGAGTCCAGAGAGATTGACGCACTAAGAGTTGGAGACTGCACTTCACACCATGGGGCCTGATGAATTTTACATTAAAAAAAACTAAATTCTGAAGATCGGTTTGAAAATGTAAATATGAATAGTTAGCTAACAATAGATATTGAGTAACAAACAAACCCCTGCAAAAAAAAAACATCAAAAAGTACTACAGTGAGATAAACTAATTTGTTTTTAAAGTCAATTTATAAAATGTTTCTGGCACACTGCATCATCAAAATTGAGTGTCACAGTCTGCACACTTGTACAGAGCGGCACAGCCTCTGAAGCAATTGCTGTTAGCGAGCACCTGTTGAGGCTTGTACGTTGTGATGTGGCGAGCCCCGTGTCCTTGTCTCCTCCATCTCCACAGTGCCGATGCGTGCACACCGCACCAGAC
Organism: Petromyzon marinus; assembly: GCF_048934315.1. NCBI lineage: Eukaryota > Metazoa > Chordata > Hyperoartia > Petromyzontiformes > Petromyzontidae > Petromyzon > Petromyzon marinus. The sequence continues at coordinate 2,288,355 of NC_133677.1, forward strand.
ACTCAGTTTAAGGCTGGACGGCTGGTCCAGAAAGTCATCATAGATGCTGGACAACTTATTACCCCTGTGCAGTGTCAACGACTCAACACACACCTCTGTAGTGCAACAGACTCAGTAACCGGTGCGTGACAGCACCGGTGGGTGGTGGCAGAGTCAACAATACACCTGTGTACACGTGACAGAGACAACAATGTCCCTGTGTACACGTGACAGAGACAACAATGCACCTGTGTACACGTGACAGAGACAACAATGCACCTGTGTACACGTGACAGAGACAACAATGCACCTGTGTACAGGTGACAGAGACAACAATGCACCTGTGTACAGGTGACAGAGTCAACAATGCACCTGTGTACAGGTGACAGAGACAACAATGCACCTGTGTACAGGTGACAGAGACAACAATGCACCTGTGTACAGGTGGCAGAAACAACAATGCACCTGTGTACAGGTGACAGAGACAACAATGCACCTGTGTACAGGTGACAGAGACAACAATGCACCTGTGTACACGTGACAGAGTCAACAATGCACCTGTGTACAGGTGACAGAGACAACAATGCACCTGTGTACAGGTGACAGAGACAACAATGCACCTGTGTACACGTGACAGAGACAACAATGCACCTGTGTACAGGTGACAGTCAACAATGCACCTGTGTACACGTGACAGAGACAACAATGTACCTGTGTACACGTGACAGAGACAACAATGTACCTGTGTACACGTGACAGAGACAACAATGTACCTGTGTACAGGTGGCAGAGACAACAATGTACCTGTGTACAGGTGACAGAGACTACAATACACCTGTGTACAGGTGACAGAGACAACAATGCACCTGTGTACAGGTGACAGAGTCAACAATGCACCTGTGTACACGTGACAGAGACTACAATGCACCTGTGTACACGTGACAGAGACTACAATGCACCTGTGTAGAGAGCGTCGGGGTCTCCACACCGCGAGCTGTTGGCGCCCCCTCGACCTCGCGGGGCGGGCGCGCGGGATAAATCCCCCGCTTGATGGGATTAGGCAGCAATTCCGCTACGATGCTCGCTAACAACATCAGGCAGAGCTGTAACCGGATTACGGACCGGCCTGTTTCGCGTTATGCATGTGCATAGGATGGACGGGGGGGGGGGGGAGATCAGGGGAAATGCGGTTTGTGGTAACGCAATAGTGCACGCCGGGGAGAATGAGCTCGCATTGGTGGGCAGACGGTGCGGTTGTTGTTGTTGTTGGTGGTGGTGGTGGTGATGATGGTGCGAGGCTGGGCTCGACGTGCAGGAGAGAAGGTGGTGAGGGAGCTTGCAGGTGCTGGGGTGGGTGGGTGGCGACGCGTGAAGGAGCGAGGTCGCGTGCGCGCGACGAAGGTGTCGTCTCGGCGCGAGGTGTTCATCACGCTGGATTCTCTGTAGCGACTTACGGCGAGTGTGACATGTTGCTGCGTAAATGGTGTCGGGTGGTTTTTTTCTTTTTTTCTTTTTACGTCGGCTTTGTGCAAAGAGAGACAGCCGTGTTGTGACTTCATCGTTTCGGACAAAGTTGATGTCCGTGATAAACTCATCCAGAAAAAAATTATGCCCGGTCTCGTCAGAGCTCAGCAAGCGAAGCAGACTTGAGCCCGGACGGCGCAAATATTCTAGTCTTCTTTCGCATGGATCAATAGCAGCAAATTAAAGATGCGATTTTAGATTTTTTTTCTCCACGAAATTGCCTCTTTCTCAAGCAGAGTGTCGACGTCGTCCACTCCTCCGTAAAAGGAGCGGAGACAGCGAAGGGTGTTTAGGAGCAGGCACGTGTCACCGCTGCGCCCTCGCCCACGTGATATCGGATGCGTTGTGGCTAGGGTATGAGTCAGCAAGAAGGAGGCGCAGCCCGACCCTATTTGTTGTACTGCACTCTGCTCCCTGGCTGTACCAACCTGCATTGACCAGCGCGGTGAAGTATGGTCAAATAACCCGCACTACCCGTATGGCACAGGTTAGGCCTCAATCCAGCAAGGGGATTGCAAAGGGTTTGTGCGCCGATTCATAATGAGTCTTTCTTAGTTGAAGACTCATTATGAGTAGGTGTGACGTCAATCTCCGAACGATGACCCTCCGTCAGCCGACAGGTCCAATCAAATAAAGTTGCCACGTCATGGGCAAATGTTGAAATTGATTCAACTCCCGACGAAGCTGCGAGAGATTAATGGAGTTCAAACGAACTCATAAACAAACACTGCCTGTAAAAGACCAAACGCAGAAGATCCCTGGGGGTTTGGTCTTCCACGAAGCTCATGGTCCACCTTAAATCGCATTCACTGCACAAACCATGGCAGCAGAGGCGGCTACCTGATGATGCACAAATGAAAAATGGAAAACTTCACAGTGTGTAATCATCCAAAACAGACCGTGAAATGTATAGCAAAGCAATGCCCGATCCACAAATACGAAGGAGACATCACAGCAATCACCACTCCGCTACTCCTGACGCGTTTATCTGGCTTGACCACCTGAATAAAAAAACATATTTGTTCCTCTGCATCGACATCAGCAGCTATACGAAATAAATAAAATGTCAATTGATCTCATCAGCAAATTTGGAGAAATGTTGAAAAAATCCAGCAAAGTTGTGACAACGATTTTGTTGTACGACATTTCGCTGGGGATTTACGTCCAGCATCATTAGGCGTTAACAAAAGCCCAGCACTGCACCTTGCCCAAAGGAAGCCAATTGAGATTCAGCGTTGGTCGTGAAAGCCTAGGTGTTGGGCTATACACTGCACGGTGGTAGGCAGTGGGGCACAATGGGCCTTCATTACCGGAGTGGGCAATCATTGAATGTACGTCGCGTACAGACACCAGGGCGAGTGGCGTTTATCACCCGCGTCTGGATACCCCCACCACCACCACCACCACCCACCCCGCGCCACGAGGCGATGCGACGCAGCGATGACCGGGGCGGCTCAGAGATCGGAGCACCGAGCCGACATCGCTGACAACCTGGGTTCGAATCCAGGTTGCAGCAGCCTTTGATGAAACTTCGTGCGTGGCGAGTCGACGATGGCCTTCAACCCGGTCACTGTTGACTGGACAAAGGAAAAAAATACATCTGGCGCCTTAATTTTGATTTAACATTAGTTCGAATAAGTTTCAACTTGAGAATGAAAAGATCGGTTTTAACTGTAATGCGATGGACATTACTGTCATGTCGCAGAGTGGGTGGGAAGGTACAGCCCTCTGCTGTGTCGACTAGAGGTTACTTGAAACGACCTCAAAGAGTAGCTCTATAATCTCAACTTCCGTGGTGCATTCTCTAACGTGAACTTCTATGCGAGTGTTGAGAATGGATCTATTGTCTCACGAGTAACACATTCGGGATACAACTGGGGTGGGAGGAGGAGGAGGAGGAGGGGAGGGATTCTCCCTCGTGACCAGCATGCGTTGGAGTTTGTGTTGTGGGTCCCTGCCACCCCAAAGGTACCAAATGGAGAGCAGGGAAGCCACTTGCGCTCAATTGGACGATGCAACAGATTATATTCGTTGATGCTGCTGCGTCGGCAGTGGTGCACAGCGACAAATAGCAACAAAAGACTCCAACGCGTTCGTCGTTAACGCTGCCGTGAAAGGATAACATATACAATGCAATAAACAACGGTGCAGGCAATTTGGCCCCTTCTTCATCGTACGTAAAATTAAGCCTTCTTCTTTGGCGTGCCTCCTGTCCGACCTGTAAAGTCTTTTCCCCAATATTCTGCACAGGCTACCGCTTCTGGTGTTGGCTTTGCTAAATCTCGTGGAGTGCATTTCGATGCCGCGGGGCCATCTCAGGAGATGGTTCACGGTTCGCGTCTCCTGACAAATCAAGTTAAAATCCAGTTAAAGAGGCCATCAACGGGAATTGACATCACCGCAGCTCGCCGCTGCTTCCGTCCGTCTGCCAGATCCTCCGGCAGGTGCGCGTTGGTGACACCGTCACGTGATGTGCTATCATCCCCAGCAGGCCGCGGTGCGCCCTCCACCAATCGCTCCCACGTTGTGCCAGAGAGAGAGACGAGATTTCCGTAAAGGCGGTTGGGGGCCGTCCATAAATGACGTCACGCGGTTTTGGACGATTTTTGACCCCCCCCTCCTCGTCACAAGGCGTCGCAAAAAGTCAGACCCTCCCCCCCTCAAATATAACGTCACAAAGCTCTGCCCCCCCCCAAAGAAATTTAAACATGTTTCAAATCGCTTTAAACTATTGTCATTGTAGTGCGTATTTAATGTGGCGCTGCACTCTGATGTTGTAGGAGAAAACATTTATTAAAAAGTCTATTTATTTAAGTAGAACGTGTTGTGCATTGTGATGTGACGTCACATTTCTCAACCCCCCCCCCCCCCCTGGTCACACATCGTCACAAGTGTTCGCCCCCCCCCCTAGGTGCGTGACGTCATTTATGGGTGGCCCCATGGTTCCACGTGGAACTCACTCGGATCAAGCACCTCCAAAACGCAGTCGATTTGCACAGCTGCGTGCGTAGCTGCTGAATCCCGCACGCCCCCTAAAGCTTACGGATCTGCTTGGTAAGGGCTTCCCGGGATTTATGGAGCGCAGTCGCTCCTCTGGCGCTTCGCACGCGGCGTGTTTACCTTTTATTATCGCGCCTGCTTTGGCTGACGTGAAGTTCAATAATAAGCACGCGCCATCCTGGCCGCGTGACGATCCACGCGAGAGAGAGAGACACACACAGAGTGGAGAGAGGAACAGGAGGAGCATGAGGCAATCTCTCCGTCCGCTCGCCCCAAGCTCCAGGGGACAGATTCCCACAGACTCCCCGTGCCAGAATTGACACCCCATGAGTTGCTGCTATTGACGGGAATGTATTACTGATGAATTGTTCGCCTGGGCCGGTGGGTCGGTGTATTTTTTTTTTCTTACAGGCTTTCAACGTGGCACTACGCAACCCTATTAAGCTCACTGGGTCAGCCCCATAGCAATGGGGATGGGGGTGGGGGCTGGAGGCGGCTGAGTCCCCCCCATGCTGAGACACAACTCGCCCCCCCCCTCCCACTGCTAAATTATTACGGCCTCGAGCATCGCAATTCTGCAGCTGTAGCAATGACCGCTCGCACATTGATGATCTGCTGCGCTGTCTCTATACTTTAAACGCTTCACGTGATGTACAAAATCGTCTGCGATAGATGTAGGGGCCTGGAAGCAGTATGGTAGTTGTGGGCTTGGCTGGAGGCAATGAGTAAGATAAAGCACAGCCTTAAACTAAAACTATTTACAATTTTTTTTATTTGACCAGGTAAGTCCCACAGAGCTATATAGCTATTTTTCAGAAGCGACCTGGCCACAAATGATAGTTCAACGAAGTGGCTTGCTTATCGTGTGGAAATTCATCGCAGCCAAAATACTGGAAACGCGTGATGTTCATTCTAAATGTAGATGAATAAAACCGGAGGACCCGGAGAGACCAAAAAAATCCAGGCGACCACGGCAGAGAGAAAAAGAGAGACACATACGCGAACTCCAAATCAACAGCAGGCGTCAGGGTCGGGATGGAACGCGAGCGGGATGACATTTCGCCACTGTCGCGCCTTAGTTCGCGTAGACAGAAGGCGAGGGAACTGGAGCTGATAGCGCAGCGGTCTTCATTGCGAGGCCTCGCAGGCCACTGGCTGCTCCTGGCGGCCTTTAGTGAGGCCCCCCACAATAGACAGCACGTGACAATACCCCCATCATCATCATCGCGCTGCTGTCAAACCCGCGATGGCTTCAAATGTGTGGCATCCCTTACACCCCGATGATGTCTTATCGGCGAAAGTGGCTCTCCTCCTTCAGTGAAGAACTTTGCTCTAGCGTCTAACATTTGTTCAAAAGTTTGTTTAACATTGAGTGGTGTTGTCCTTCCCGACCCCCGCCCTCCTTCCCACCCAGAGTTTTTTGCATCCTCCCCCACCCCTCCTTGTCAACATAGATATACTGTAAACGATGAATGCCAATTTATCGCAACTCTGGAGGAGACAGCTGCGGTGAAATCGGCTGCAGGTCGCAGTGTTAAAGCAGAGGGCTGATTGCAATGTTCAGTGCGACGCCTGTAGAACAAGACAAAGCCAAAGATAAAGCTCTCCCGTGTAGCCTGAACATACTTTTGGGGGCAAGTGCTGTTAGCAAGCACATATGAAGACCGACACGGCACACGGCTAGCACCACGCCCGGCCGCATTTGTCTCCCCGGTGGCGATGGTTACACAGCACACCAGGCACACGTTTGAGGCAGAGCCGATCTAGGGGAAGTCCAGGACCGATTCACACAATCGTTACTGGTGTTGGTGGCGATGAGCGGGAATTTAACTCGGGTCGCCGGGTTCGTAAGCACAACCCACTAACCGCGACACGACCGCCTGCAGAACGACACGCACCACATTATTACCTACATGCAGAGTTATTGCAATGTATGCAGCTACCGCACAATTTAATTTTATTTTGGTTATATGCGTTGCAGTGGAGAAAATGAAGAATGTATTGGAAGCCTCGTTCGTAATACGCGGACGAAGGCAGCGTCGCCAACACGCATGCCGGCCCTTTAATATTTGAGCACAGAAGACAATAGGAGGTGGAGAGGCGGTCAGTCAGGCTAGCCAGCCTGCACCGTGTATATTGACCGTGCAATATACCGTGGATTTCCGTGGCCAATAATTGAAGGCTATTTCCCAAGGCTGCGGAGCTGCTCCCCATGGCCTCGAGGTTTTTGGATCGTTGCGGGCTGGGTCTGAATGCAACTACCATCCCGAGCTGCGTGTCTCCGTGGACAGAATTCCTCGCTTCCACGGCCGTTCAAACGCTCGCTCGGCGGTCGGGGGCACTAAACCGGGCAAGGCGAGGGAATGAGAGGCAGAGAGATAAAGAGATGACGATGTGGAGAGAGAGAGAGACACGGTCGCGGAGAAAAGCAGATGCAGAGACGAGGAGAGACACAGAGGCGCACGCAGAGACAGGGAGACGCACGCAGAGACAGAGAGAGGCACAGCAAGATGCAGGCACAAAAGAGACACGAAGGCACGGAGAGTGACAGGAATGGTCCAAGTAAGAAAGTGACGGGAGCATGAAAGGCGACACGGACAGACAGAGGTGGACAGCAAAAGATACAAGAGGACAACATAGACGCAAATAAAGAGGGGACGAGGCGAGCAGAGAGAGAGAGCACACATTGAGGGCAATAATGTTTCATGTTGGGGGTCCTTTTGGAAGGGGGGGTGAGGGGGGAGGTAGGAGAGGGGGGGAGGGGTCCCTAAAGAAGAAGTGGGCGATCTCTGCACGCCCCTGTGTTGCACCACCAGCGTGGAGACGGCACCGCTCGCATTCTCAGAGGGTGCCCGCTGTGACGCGAGGCCGCTACCAAGCCCACAGCGCAGGGTTTTTTTAGTTTAATTATTTTGGTATAGCCCTGTGAGCCATTCGGCTCTTGAATCGGGTGCAACTACAACAAACAAAAAAACAAAAAACACGAACAGGAAAACATCTTAAAGTGACTATGTGACTGTGCAAACAGAAAATCCATAAAAAACTGCTAAATATTCCTGAAAAAAGCACCGTACACCAACGCTGTGTGCAAAAAATCCCAGTGGGATGCAAGTCAAACAACAACAACAACCACCAGAAAACTTAGATTAAGGCCATCAGTCTAACTCCGTATTACAACTAAACAAACGTGTACAAACCAAAAAACTTTTCGAAATCACCAAAAAATAAAGCCATAATTGCAACGTAACAGTGATCATAGGGACTGTGACCGAATTTTTACAATAAACTACATAAATAACATGTAACACCAAATCCTAGAGCCATAGCTGGGTGCATGAGTTACTCCACAACAACAGAAGCATCAGTCGGAGTATCAAATTTTTCAATGCACCTTTAAGATCAGCACGCTAAATCAAAATACAGATAATACTTTGCAGCGTCATCCGGAGCGAAACATTTTATTTTATTTAACGCCAATGAATAGCAGTGGCAGCTAGGGGTGTACAACTCCTCTAGAGCAGTTTTGAGAGAATATCTCATTGATAGCATATTCAAGTTGCAGTTTATTGGCAATAGCATTCCAGACCCTGGGGACATCAATAGCAAAGGCCCTTCCTCCAGTTTTTGTACGGCAATAGCGAATGTGAAGCTGGTAAATGAGCGAAGACCTGAGGTCAAATTTGTTCTTTGAAACAGAGAGGAGATCCAGCAGGTAGTCTGCGGATTTTTTTGTAAGAACATCGTGAATAAATAAGATCTGGTGCACAAGCCGTCGAACATTAAGAGATGTTAAGTTTGACCCAATGTAGAGATCACAGTGGTGAGTCCTATATGGGCAGTTCAATGTAAATCTTAAGGCCGAGTGATAGATGGAATCAAGCTTCTTCATTTCAGTACTTGGGGCTGATTTATACACGATGTCACAGTAGTCAAGTAGATGCAGTATGGTAGCTTTTATCAATTTCAAGCGGAACATTGGGGGGGAAGCAGTGCTTGTGTCGATACAGAAAACTAATTTTTATTTTTGTCTTTTTACCAATATAATCAATGTGATCTTCAAAATTCAGTTTTGAATCTAGGATGACTTGCTCTATTTGATAATTATTTAAGAATGTAATTGGGGAAAAATAATTTCCTGCTTTAGTCCTGGTGAGAAGCATAGCACCTTGGTTTTGGAGATATTCAGGACTAGTTTAAGAGCAACTAGCTGATGTTGTAGTTTGTTGAAATCACCCTGTAGCTTAGCAATCACGTCATCCGGAGAGCGGCCAGCAGTAATCAGTATCGTGTCATCTGCAAAAAGATTTACCCTGGAATGATCCAGGTCAGTGCCCAAGTCATTGACATAAAGAGAGAACAAAAGAAGGCCGAGGATGGGACCCTGGGGAACCCCTTTTGTTATCTTAACACTGTTTGACCTCCAACCATCTGTGAATACAATTTGGGTGCGAGAAAAGAGGTAATATTGTAACCATTTTACTGCGTTTTCGGAAAAACCGAGGCAGCTTAGTTTACTAAGCAGGGTGTTGTGGTCTACTGTATCAAAAGCTTTGGACAGGTCTAGGAAAAGACAGGCACAGTACTGCTTATTATCAAGGCTACTGTAAATGTGATTCAGAGAGTCTAATGCAGAAGATGTGGTGCTGTATTATTTTCGGAATCCAGATTGTTTTAGATGTAGTAGATTGTTGGTGGACAGGAAACTGCTAACTTGGTAGGCCAAGAATTTTTCAAAGATGTTTATCAACGGGGACAAAATTGAGATAGGTCAGTAGTTATTTGGATGATCTTTAGGGCCCCCTTTGTGAAGTGGACGGACATAGGAATGTTTCCATTCTAGAGGAACTGATGCTTCTTTGATGGACAGGTTGAAAATATGGGCTATAGGTTTGTATATTAGGTGACCAACAGTTAGTAGAGCAAAGACGGGAATACTATCTGCTCCGGTAGAGGAGGACCCTTTGAGGTAGGATAGTTGTTTCATAACATTACTTTCGTGGATTGGCTAGAAACTAAATTCGTTTAATGTTTGGACAGGGGTGTAGGAATTTCCATGAGCAGGGGTGACTCCCAATACATTATCAAAAAAAGATTACCAGCTTCAGAAAAATGAAGGTCAAAATTGTCAACTATTTTTTTGGGATCTGAAAAATATTCCCCATTTCGATTAAGCTCAACGGGCAGATTGTCTGTTTTGGATGTCTTTTCGATACATTTGATTGTTTTCCAGAAAATCCTGGCATTTCCATGTGATTCCACGAGAGTGGAGGAAAAGCAGGCATTTTTTACATGCCGTATTTTTTTGGCGCATCTATTCCTTAAAATCCTGTATTCTAGCCAGTCATTGACCAAATTACTTTTCTGAGCACACACCCAAACCTTGTCCCTAGTTTTCATGAGCTTTGCAATCAAAGGATCAAACCATGGTGGGCTGTTGCCTTTAGTTTTAAATCTAACCAACGGAGCATGTTTGTTAAGAATTTGGAGAAACGTGTACCTGAAGGTCTCCCAAGCCGTAGTCAGGTTGGAGATATCACAGACCTTGTCAATATCCAAGTGAAGCACATCATTAGTAAATGCCTCAGTGCTGAAGTGTCTCATAGAGTGCTTCTCTTGGGGCTAGCTGATGATATCACCCCAAAAATGAAGGAGTGATCACTAAGGTTATTACCCAGAACACCAGTCAGTGTAAAATTGTGAGGGGCATTTGTCAATAGGACGTCAAGCAGAGATGACTGTCCCGGATTTTTTAGGTTGGGTCTTGTGGGGACATTTATTAATTGAAACAGATTAAATTCATCTACAAAATTTGTGGTCACGGCCAGCGGGTTTAGCCAATTCCAATTTAGATCACCCACTAAAACTATTGCACCTTTAGGGAGGCCCCGAAAAAGCTCTCTCAGTGCAGATGCAGCTTCAACATCCTTCCCACTAGGTGGTCGATAGCAGCACACTACCAATATCTGTTTATTATTTGGGAGAGATATTTTGAGAGCCAGACCTTCAAAGCAACATTTTTTAAACAAGGAGTGAGCTAGTGAACATGCAATAGTATTACGAACATAGATGGCAATTCCACCTCCTTTAGATCCTCCGGTCAGGCCGAAAAAGGTTGTAGTTGTCAATCGCAATCTGCAAGTCATTGACGGCAGGAGTGAGAAATGTTTCTGTTAGGCAAAAAATGTCCGGATCAAGATTTGCCACTTCTAGTTTTAGTTGACCTAATTTAATCACAAGCCCTCTGATGTTGACATGTAGAACACCAACACCTTTCCTGCCAGAAAAATCTACAGAATTATACGAGTTATTTTCATTTGGGCCAAGATGAAGCTCAATACCACCCAGAAATAAGAAAAGTAGAATTAATAGTTTGCACAAGTATTTTCTGTGAAAGGATGAAGAGCGGCGAACCTTGGACGAATAGCAGTAGCTCGCAGATGGTGTTATTTTTAAGAGCAGAATGAAGTTTGGAAGGAGTGCTGGTGAAGTAATGGGACAAAGATAGGGTTTAAAAAGATACAATGATGTAGTGTAGAAGTGTCTATGAGCTGTTTCATTAGCAGGTGTAGTGGCAAATCGAGCAACAAGCATGGACGCAAAGTAACGAGGGTAGCTGTTTGTAGAGTTGAGTGTGGCACTAGATATGGCCGGGAGGGACAGCAGTAGGATACACAGCAGGAGAATTGCCATCTCTAAAATATCCGGGGTAAACAGATTAACAAACAAGCGGAAAAGAAAAAATATATACTTGTAGTCCGAGCGCGAGAAAAACGTCTTGCCGCACTCGTCACGCATGCACGGCTTCTCGCCCATGTGCTCGGGTTGAACAGCGCCCCCCCCCCCGCCAGCCAGGGACAGCAGATGTTTGGCTGTTGTGGGCTCGGCTGAACCGCTTGCACCACCTCCTTTCCCCGCCGCAGGATGGTGCTCGAGCTAACCCTCCTTGAGCTCAGCCCACGACTGGAATGTCGTTTCTTGGCCTCTCGTGTCTCTGCTGCCCGACCAGACGGCCCCACTGAAGCCCGCACAGGGGACTCTTCATTCACGACTCTTGGCCGTCTTGACGATCTCCGTGAAGTTTTCCAGGAACACAGCTTGGGTTCCGTGGCAATGTTGCCTTGGCATTTACACACCCGAGGAGAGTATGTATTTATGTATGAGCCTTTTGCCCGTCCAAGGACGGGTGTATTACAGTAAATGTGAAACTTGCAAGCGAAAATCAAACCGCGACTTGATGTTCGTTGCATCAATTCGTGTGCAATTTGTAAGGGCGCGGTGACACAGACTTATTTCATTTAACGATTAGAATCCCTTGTTCATCAAGATGTCCTTTTTACTTCGATGTCTCAACAGCGTTACGGAGATCACGTGACGTGAGGGTTCTGTCTTTGTAGTGAGGGTTGTAAGTTGACGCCGAGGAGGGGGGAGGAGGCGCCTCGCCCCCCCCATGTGGAGTGACGTCACCCGCTCATGATTATTAATGAGGTGGGGGGTCCATGTGGAGGACGTCACCTGTTCATAATTATTAATGAGGGGGGCTGGCCGACGTGCAGTGACGTCATGCACGGGACAGACATTCTTGGCTCATTGTAGTAGTAAATTAAAATATTGATCAATTTATTTCTTTATTTCAAAAGAGCCGTCCCGTCTCCACGTGTGCGGCACCAATGGCTCCGCTAATACTTGCCCGCAGGAACAAATTGGTCGGCATTTGTTTTCATATATTTTTTTCGTTTCACCAAAACTTCGTTAGGATCGGACATTGAAAGGCCTGGGGGGGGGCAGGCAGGGGGAAAGGGGGGCGCTGACGGGGGGGGGGGGGTTCTGCAGTCAGATGTTCTGATTGCGCGGCGAAAGGGGTCAGCAAGAATCACAGGTAACCTGGTCTGACACAGCCACCCAGGGGACTCCCATGGCCATTATAGGCGGGATACCGCTCCTGATAATCTGACCGTGCCGACAAAAAAAAGAGAGAGAGAGCACTTATCTTTAGTCGACGATGCGGTGGCCGTTATTGCCTGTTATTTGCGTTTGTCAGTCAGAAATTACTTCCCATTATCTACACGGCGATCTGCTGATCATCATCCGCATCATCATCGTCATCGTCAGCAGCAGCAGCAGCCGTGGTCAATCCACTGCTGGATGTAGGCTTCCCCGAGCCGTTGGCGCGACTCAAATCCACTCTGATAGTATCGGGATGGATTTGCCCCTTTTGCGAGACCATGCCCAGCGACTTCTCATCTGTGCATCAGTGCAGCAACAGTGGACGCCGGGTTAATGAAATCACCTTGTATTATAGACACAGTTACCGTCTTATTGTTTGCAGGGGGGGGTCCAGGGTTCTGATATAAGCAACGCATCCTCACATTACACTGGTAGGCGGGGAGGGAGGGAGGGGCGAGTAAATTCTGATATAAGCACATCTGGCCTTGTTCTCAATGGGTGTGTGTTTATATGCAGCTTATACTGGAAGAGTAAACATTTGCTGTCACTCTCATATCCGTGAAAAGTCACGGATGATCGGATGAGGCGAGTACTTCGGGAAGCTTCTTCTGAATGACGCACGGGAACAATTGGCTCATGGGTTACTCCTCTTGGCAACAGAACTGCACAGAAAATGACCATTTCACGCAGGACCACTCTAAGGGTCATGATATCATGTGAAGAGCAGGCAGTGGCCGAGTGTTTACACGAATACGTTTGCTCAACATTACGCGTCACGTGGACAAAGCGATGTACAGGGACTCCTCTACTTACGAACGAGTTAGGTTCCCGAGGTCTGTTCGTAAGTCAATTTATTCGTATGTCCAACTTTACTCATGTCGATTCCAAAATGTTGTACGGCGTGTAAACCTAACACGGGGAATGGCTTTAAAAGTTGTAACATCTCCTGTAGATGCCACTGGTTCTTCATGTTCTGTAGATGTAGATGCCACCACCGCCATCTATTGCGCGGCGGTTGAACTTACGACTTTTGGTCCGAACAGGCAGCTTGTCATACAGACAGGTTTCCTCGTATCTCTGAAAGTTCGTAAGTCGAGTGTTCGTCAGTAGAGAAGTCCCTGAATATATCTTTTATTTACAAAATATTTCGTGACGGGTGTTGCGTTGGCATTGATGCACAAGGACAAATAATAATAATAAAAACTCAACACGTCCCGCGTCAATCACAACGCTGTGGCCTTAAAAAATAAAAATATTCAAGGTCCAAGACTGGAGGAGATTTTCACAATTCTGACACAATCGCCTGATGATTATGATGATGCTGCTGCTGCTGGTTCCAGCTACCGGCGAAACCCCAAGTACCAAAGAGGGAAATGTCGTGACATTTCACTCTCCAACGCCAACGGTGCTGCCGAAGCGGTGATTGATTGGTGCGTTGGGTCACGTGACATCTTCTATCGCTCGGCTCTGTCCGATGGCGGAGGGCTTACGACACACGCATTGACATTCTTACCGCGCGAACTGACCCCAAACATCAATGACTCTATTAGCTGAAAAATATATGACAAGTGATGTTTCTGCGCAATGCCCCTCCTTCTTCTTTGGTTCTTTCGGTAAAATCACGTAGAATGAGAATAAAATTATAAAATAAAACAAAAAAGTGAGTATTTTATTATTTTATTCTCATTCTACGTGACTTTACCGAAAGAACCAAAGAAGATGAATCATTGCAGTCACGAAAGCTTTAAATCGAAAAATGTCCCTCCTTGATAGCACATTGCTTGGCACATAAATACATTATGGCCTATTGTACTTCTCTATCGTAATAAACGTACCATAATCAAAGGGCCATAACTTCGAAACGTCACCTATTATTATTATTATTATAAGACCGCGGTGTTATTGACAAATATGCTGTTTCCTTTTTTTATCAGTCTCACAACGGTCAATAAAATAGGTACCGCCTTGTGGACAAGTTAACAGTGGCTGTCAAGTGAAGGCGCTGGCTCGAGCCGTAGGAACGTGAGCATACAACAGCTGCTGGCACAAGGCATCTCGCGATGATGATGAATATCTCTCCCATGCTAGATTAAGTAAGGGGACGGCACACTGCCACTCTTGGCTCGTATGAATCACAGAGCGCTCGGACATACCAAAGCCACATTTGCTACGCACGATTGAATTTTGCTGCACAGGGGACCTCATTTCCACGCGTGATGAATGGTGCTGCGTTTATTTTCATTCATGCCAGGTTCCATCAATGATTCCATTTTTATTTCTCTCGTAAATTTGTTTTCAAAAGCATTTTTTACAATTTGTATTTACTACTTTCTCGTATATTGTATTCCACTCTTGCCGTTGGCATCGTGTCAAGGGACGTACATGCTCGCGGTGCACCACCTTGTGTTGGAGAATGGCACTGGAAGATGACATTATAGAACTACGTCCGAAGTCACTCCAATGGGCCTAATGAGCTGTGCTCTCGATATACACGTATTGTGTACGTGGTGCAAAGTGCGATCTTGAGAGTGTGTTCATCACATTGGCGATCATACCAAGAAGCTACCATTTGTCAAGAACACTGCCTTAAAATGAATATATATGGTAAAATATTTTTTTCAAATAAACCACAATGAGATTTTCCTGGAAAACGAATGTATGCGAAAAGGTCAAAGTTTTTGCTGTACAATAAAAATACATTTCAACGACTTGTCAATCCACCGCGCTCTAATGGCTTCATCTCGCCTTGTCAATCACGACAGTTTTTTTATCATACTTGGCGAACAGGTTGGCTGGCCCAGCGTGGTTCAAGACGCACTTAGCCACCTTTTGTTCGCACCGTCGTGCGAACCGCAGCGCCACCACTCGCCCCCTCTGTGCGGTTGATGTTAAAGACCGCCTGACATCGTCTCTCACAGGGGCGAGGCCGTGCTGTGCCTACGGGAGTGGCGAGAGTCTGCATTTGAGTGGAATTATTCCGCAGAAGGTCGGTCGATTGCCGCAACAGCGCGTGTACAATCTCGGATTGAAAGACGAAGCCACGCAGATCAGCATCGTGCGGAGTGGCCAATGAGTGGACTGTTGTTAAAGCATCGCAGGATCGCGAGAGATGGCAGTGGCTTGAGAATGTCCTCATCCAGCAGTGGAATGACCGTGGCCGACGATGTTAGCCTCCGTGCTACCAGCCTCACCCGTGGTAACAAATTATAATTATAAAAATATATATTTAACCAGGGAAGGCCCACTGCGCCATATCAGTATTTTTCAGGAGCGACCTGGCCACAAATGATAGTTCTAGATTTAAAGCTTTCGTGACTGCTAGGATCCATACTCTTTGGTATAGCTGCCAAATACTCTTAACGCGTGTTTCTAAATGTGGAGGGAAAAACCGGAGGACCCGGAGAAAAATCCACACGATCACGGAGAAAGAGACATGCAAACTCCAAATATGGTGTTGGGGTTGAACCCACGACCTCCTGCATGCCAGGCGAGGTAGTTAACACCTCGTCACCACTGCCGGTGTCGTTGCCAATGGGACAACGGGCCTTTAAACGGGTTCTCATCTGCCGCAATAAAAGAACGTCAATAATTTCACCGCATTTTTTCCGTGAAAGTAATTGATGCGGCCATCACTCTTACGACACGAAATGCTTTCCTTCGTCCCCCCTCCGACAAACGACGAATTCCCGCAAGGCTTGATTAAAGCACCGTCGAGATGAGACGATTTAAGCCACGCACGCGCTCGCTCGCATTTTCCTGCGTGGCGAATCTGCGAGGCACATTCCTAAGAGACCACAGAGACGATAGCCTCTGTCAGCCTCCACGCAGGTTGCCATGGGACCTAATGTATATGTATATATGTATCTCTGCAGAACGTCTTTCGCACCGTACGTAGCCAACCGTGCTAATGCAGAGGTGTCGCCATTGTGCAACCCTGCTACGCAACGGAAACTATGTCAATGCAACACTCACCAGGATTTTCTAATGCATGTTGGGTATTGATTAAAACATATGCCTTCTACTAATGGTGTACAATTCACTTCTGTTATTATGGATGTTGGGTAAACTATGCATCGATCGATCGATTGAAGTTCTTTATTTAACCAGTAGAACCCATGAAGGTTCGTTACATTTTGGCCTAGAGATCTTGATGAGGTCTATTGTTAAAAAAATATCACAACACATGTAACAAAGGTACGTTTTTTTTTTTCTGTGGTATGCGAGCGATTAAAAAACTTGAGCGAGCCTATCACTAAATTTACGCAGAATGCGCCTCAACTCAACAGATGTTGGAAGCTCAGCATGGGTTGAGCCCTTGTTGAGTAACCACGAATCATCAAATGTTGTACTATACTTCCTAAAGATGATCAACATCTACGCTGCCCGCCTTCAGAATCAGAAAAAAATTGATACGTAGGCTTTCGCGATCAATAGTATTCATAACAAAGGTTTTTGGGGCTAGATCGCCGAAGTGTAAATGTGTCGTTAACCCACCACCACCCGACACAGCCGACCAGTAAGGTTTGTCACGTAAACAAACCGTGCCAATCAGTTTACTTACTTCAGCCCACCAGTGTGTTGGAGAGTAAATCCACGTTTTCAATTTGGGTTTCGTGACGTTTCGCTGGTAATGACATCCGCAATATTTATGCTGGAGGAATCCGATGAGTTATGAAGCTCTTTTTTTTACAGATGTCCAATCTTGACCAACCTGCACCAACCGGAATGTCCAATAATCCCCCACAGAGGCACTACACAAGCAGGCAGAAGGGCTGCCCATGTCCACCACCTCCTCATACACTTGAACAAATGTTGTAGGAACATTTACCTTTGTGTCTCCGAATTTCAATAATTATCAGATCGTTTGGGAGTGAATTATTCATGCCCACAATATCGTACGCGGTCATGTCCCTAACTCGATGCCTAACACTATCCCAATTCTGAATAATTTCCCTGACCCACGCCCTTGGTTAACAGTCATTGCCGAACTGTGCAGGGTGTCACCTACGCGGTGCCCTCAGTGTGTCTCGATCACTCACATTCAGCAGTTGTCCTATGGATAAACTTGCTCCCACCATAGGCACGTGGAATTTCCACCACTGGCTCAGGGTCAACAATGCTCGTTTTAGAATAAAGACACGTTCACTTTGCGACTTCCGCGTTTGTATGTGTACATATATGTATGTTGAACTTCCTTCGCACCGTGCGCAGCCAACCGTGCTAATCGGAGGTTTATTTAAGCATGAGAAATGTCTGTGCGGCTTCATCATTGAGACACCACTAATGTGATTTATATAACCAGGACCGTGTTGTAGATTTTAGCCTCAGATTTGTCTTTTTTTGTTTTGTCACATCATTAGATTATTTTTGGCTGTCGTATTTTCCCGTCAGTGGTGTAGCCTGGTTGGTTAGCATCGGCTCTGGTGCTAGGAATTAAATAAGGAGGAGTGGGGGGGGGGGGGGTTCCCGGGGGGCGGCGGGGGGTGATTCAGCTACACTACCCCCACACTCGATTCGATAGCGACACCACTGTTTTCTATTGATGAACCACCCGAGTGCCGTGTGATGTAGAGGAGTTCATCACAGCCCACCCCACCAACTCTCCCCCCACCTCCACCCTTCCACGGCGGCGAGCCGGAGGGTTCTCCATCACGCACGGATTCTCGCCGCGGGCAGGGAAACGTCGCTGCGCGAACTCGCAGAGAAAATGGAGCAATTATGGGGCAATGAGGCCAGGGACGTGGCAATGATTTCAGAGTTGGGGATGTGACCAGGTTCTTTTTTTAAATGTTGGGCAAAGGCACACCACTCACACGTCTGTATAGATACGCACACACATGCATACAAAGACAAAGATTCCCCGTATAGCCTCGACAGACTGTAGAGTCAAGTGCTGTTATCGAGCACCTGTAAAGGCTGGCACGGTACACGAGGGGGTGGGTGGCCAGCACCACGCCCGGCCGCCTTTGTCTCCCCAGTGGCGATGATTTTACAGATCGCACCAGGTACTCATTTGAGGCTGAGTCGACCTCGGCGAAGCCCAGGACCGGTTCAGATAATTGTCACTGTTGTTGACCGTGTGTGGAAATTGAACCCGCGTCTCCGGGTTCATAGTCCAGCGCGTTAACCACGAATACAGATACATTCATTCCTACAGAGGTAAGCACACACACACACTTTTTCTTCAGATACAAACAAATACAGGGACTCAGACACATACAAATGTACGCACATGGAGTGTGCCACGATTTCCATTCAGCACTTATGGAACGGAGAGGCTTTAGCATCTCGTCACTGTGGCGCAAAAGCATAGGATCGAGCATGGGATCGAGCATGGGATCGAGCATGGGGTCGAGGATAGATTCGGAGTCACTATCATTACTGTCGATTCATGTTCCACAAACCTTTATATGGGCAAGCACACGACCAGGATAACCTTATTCGGCTATGGCACACCTTGATATTATCGTAATAAGGGCGCTCCATATTTGGCGGCCTCGTTCTAGCGCCTTGCGCACCTCGGAGGTCTGTTCCGTGACCAGGACGAGATAGGCGAGGGCCGTAGTTGTTTATCAGTCTTTAGGATCGTAATTCGGCCAATGGGAGTGAGTCTGCCTTTGTGTTTAGAGGATGGATCGTTTGAGAGGTAATCCGTGGGAGGTGGGGGGGGGGAGATGGGCGAGGTGAGTGAGTCGTGGATCGAGAAGAACTTGGTGCCTTGGGTCTGGATGAGGAGCGCAAGCGGAACGCTCGGGGAGTTCGTGACGAGGGGGTAATTCATCAATGGGTTCCTGTCACACTGAGGTTGCCCGGTTCATCGTGTAAGTGCGCTAACCACCGCACCACCACCACTCCACCCCATATTACAAATACAGGCTGTTCTCCTCTAATGCAGTTGTTGCATTCCTGAAGAACACCGCGTTATGGAAAAATCGCGTGAAATAAATGATATCGTCGGCTGGTTTTTCGCATGCGAAGATCAGGGAGAAATATGAGGTCCATGTAGTTGGAGGCAGGCGTGCTGATGGCTGTAGAGGCCAATCGTTGGCCTGCAGATTTTGTGGCAGGCGGTGCCTTTGACCTCCTAACCAGTCGGGTCCTGAGCAGTGGTATTCTTTCTGCGCCTCCGTTTTAGTTGTTGAAGCTTTGTGCCTCGTTCGGTCTCACATTTTAGCCGCTTCGTTGGCACGTGGGTAGCATCTAGAAGCATCCAGCAGCATCCCGCCTTGTGCGATGCTACGGCGAGGCAACCGTGCAACGGCTTCTTGCTACTCGCGTGACGTAATTCTGTGGTCTCTAAATCACGTTATATCAAATTCGCATCCGCGTTAGGGGCCGTCCATAAATGACGTCACGCGATTTTTGACCTCCCCTTCGTCACACGGCGTCACAAAAAGTCAGACCCCCCCCCTAAAATATGACGTCACAAAACTATTGTCATTGTAGTGCGTATTTAATGTGGCGCTGCACTCTGACGTTGTAGCAGAAAACATTTATTAAAAACTATTTAATTAAGTAGAACGTGTTGTCTATATTTATTCAAAGTTGCGCATTTTGATGTGACGTCACATTTCTCAACCCCCCACCCCTCCTTACACATCGTCACAAATGTCTGACCCCCCCCCCCTCCCCTTGGTGCGTGACGTCATTTATGGACGGCCCCTTATACAAAATGTGTTCCCTATGTTACATTCATCACGTTATATCCAATTTGCGTTATGAAAACAACACGCAACATTCTAGGAGCACAGACTGTACTGCAGTAATAATAATAATGTACTTTATATATCCATGAGGTAAGAAACCATTGGGCCTCAAGACGTTTTAAGGAGGTCCTGTAAAATCAAATAATTGGCGAATTCCATTCCTGAAGAAAACCGGAGAAGACGGGAGGGAAACTATTTTCGCGAAAAGTAAAACCTCAGAGGAGAACTCCTCGCCAATAGCATCGCATCGTGAGCCCAGTAAAACCACTGTCGTTGGTTTAATTACTTAATTACAATAGTATTGATTCACGTAAAGAGGTCTGTCATCGGGTTCGTATTTCGAGAAGCAAACAACACAAGGATGGGAACAAAACAGGATCCCCTTGTAGTTTTGCAGTATCGATGTCATTGCGCCGAACGAGTGGAGTGTCCGTTTGAGTGCGACACCGACTCAATTAACGAGTTGCTGCATTTGCAGTTTACTGAACACAAAGCGAGGCAACACAACCAGCACTAACAACTACGGCTGAGAGTTGTCCATACAAATATTGAGTTGTTCTAACTTCAAGGTGTGCTCAACTTATCTGAAGTGTAATAATAATTGCTTCAGTTCGTAGAGTTTACTAAAACAACAACTGTGTTTTTTTTTAGGTATCATCGATATATCGATTGTGAATTGTAAGCAGAGATCGGGTATTTATTTATTTGTTTTAAATGCCAATAACATTTGCAGGAACATAACAATGTCTAATATATTTATGACTTCATCAAGCAACGTGAAAACTGTATAAGGACTAAATGTTGATTTAAAGCTTTCGTGCCTGCAGGGTTTCATATAACAATAAAATATGTTTTATATTTTTATCATTTTATTGTTTCCCTTCTACGTGACTTTACCGAAAGAACCAAGAATATGTATAAGGACTCATCTTCTTTGGTTCTTTCGGTAAAGTCACGTAGAATGAGAATAAAATAATAAATTGATAAAATAGAATGACACAATAAAATTCTCACCACGTTTCGGCCACAACACAAGCGGCCTTCAAAGAAGATGAATCCTTGCAGTCACGAAAGCTTTAAATCGAAATGTATAAGGACTGTCGTGATTAATTGTGGATAATAGATCATAAACTACTGAACTTACACAAACGTCTATGCCACCGCCAAAAAATTAAATGTCATTAGTCCTTCAGTCTACGGGCTTTCTGAACATCAAAATTTGTATTAAATAGCAAAATATTAAACAATTTACACTTCTCTGCGTTTCGTGAACAGGCTTGGGCCTGCTCAATAAAAGCTGTCGGGTTACTTTGCGTTAGAGGTCAGAGACAAAGTAACAACAACTGCAATGTATTGCAGCATCTGAAATGGAATCTTGTCTCAAGACGCTTTACAAAAATGATGGAAACTAGGCCAGGGGTCGGCAACCTCTCAAAGAACATGAAGACGCAGAGGCATTTTTTTTGCTTTTGCCCTTGACCCAAATAGTTGAAGAGCCCCATCTCACGCAGAGCCGCTTGTACACAAACACAGCAGCGGTTATACAGCAGATGACAACAAGAACAACAACACATTTTGGCTGAAATAAACAACACAGGTGATGGAATAAACTGCGTCTATTTAGTTTTTGCCCCCCCCCCTCTTAGTTATTATTTAACATTTCAGTTTGACTGCTGTACATTTTGTTGTCACCAAGACATTCCACTGTGACCCATTCCCTGTCAAATCTAATACATTACCTTTATGTTAAATTGATTTTAAGAGTTTGCACACCCAAAGATGATGTAACCGGGGTCTTACACCAACGGTGCAATTTGTTATTAATACATATATGTTAAATATAAGGCCACGAATACTGTGAATGCTGTACGGTTACTGCACAATGGATGGTACGGGACCCTGTGCAGCGATTGACCAGAGTAGGTGAAGGTGTACCAGGTGGTCCTCCGATGCAACTTGGGGCAAGATGGAAAAGAGAAACGAAACACACACACACAGCTCTTCTTGGTCACTTCAATAAAGCCGAAACATATTTAAAGGCAGTTTGCTTCCACAATGACCCGTCAGTCAGTCAATCTATTGCTCAGCCTCCCATCCGGCACGCTCCAGGCAGCAGCTGCCAAATTGAGAGGAAGTGTCAAGACTCCCGATTGTTAGGGCGATTTAATGGCGACTTAAGTGGCCGGGAGTGTGAGCGTGGGCAGGGAGATTTTTTTTCCATCCAATTTCAAGTGGAACAACCGTCTTGGGTGAAATGACCAGGACATCACGGGCGCCATTGGGGGGAGGAAGAGAAAGGAAGTTGTGGTGGATTGGAGCTGGAGACGTGATTAGTGAGAGAGAGCCTCGGGTAATCAGTAGCGTGAGTACAGAATTGGGGGAGCAAAGCGAGGAGGAGGTGGATAAGGAGAAGAGGGAGGGAGAGAGACGGTCTTAACGAGCGGAAATGGATTGTCGCACGATAACATTTCAAATCCAATTATCGAAGCACTTGTGTGGCCGTGTCGGCTTACAGGCGTCCTCGGAAGGCGTTTTTATTAACCCAATCAATCGGCGGCTCGTCCACATCGCCACCCCGACCCACCGGGCCCGGCACCCAAAGCCGGCAATTAGCACCGCGACTTGGACGCAAACCGCGCGCTCGCCGCTCGCTTCGCACGGCGGTGCCAATGCCCCCCCCCCCCCCGCTCAACGAGGCCACGAGGACTCCGACGTTTGTGATGAGAGGGGCAGGGAGGGACGGGGGGGGGCTTGTATCTGTGGGTTGTTACCCACAGATACAAGTGAGAAGGGTCCGCCTAATTATTATTTTTTTATTGTTGGCGAATGTCTCTCTATTTCCCGTCTGATTTAATATTATTTTCGTGTCAAAATGTACCGATTAAGCAAGTTGCCCGAAGCGGCGTGTTTCAGCCATTTCGGGCAACGTAAATTTGCCCCAAGTTATACACTGCCTTGACCAAGTCACAAACAATGCACCCGATCCGATGGACTGACCTGGGAAGGCAATCTGGGGGTTTGAGCCTGGTAAATGCTTGCATGGGCTACCACCACCAATCATAAACAGGTTCTATAGGCTGTGGCCTAGCAAAATTGTGAGGAGCAGAGAGGGCAGTGCAGAAAAAGCCATCATCGTTGTACTCAACCGCTACGCTCCCGTCCTCCACCAACCTCCACGGACCGACGTGGTAACGTCGGGTGAAATAACCCCCAGGTTCCGCGCAGCGTGGGCGGGAACGAGGTGGTGGAGTTCCTCATCCAGCAGTGGATTGACATCAGTGCTTTACCATTAATATATACTTTCTCGTGGCCATGGTTAGGATGTAGCGGGCGAGTGCTTGCTTTGCGAGCACTCATTGCATCCAGAGAGCATAACGCCAGACGGGAAATTTTGTAGCAGCAATAAAAATAAACTCCGTGCGAAACATTTATTCAGTCATAATGGACTCGACTGAAAACGTCCGTATTGATTTTGAAAGCATTTTGGGGGCGGGGGAGGGCGGGAGGGGTTGTCATTTATTTATGAAAGCCAAAATAAACGGCGTCATTAATTTTGGTGTTGCAAAAATAGTTAATTGGTATTTTGGAGAAAAAAAATCCAATTTTAAGAGAACGTTCTGGATGACATTATGCTACCGGCGAGAAATGTCTGGCGAAGGGTTTGATGAAGCGTCGCTTTGTCTCTGTCATTCATTTCGTTTACTGGCAACTAGACAAAGTAAATACGTGTTTATGTGTGTGTGTATGTAATTGGGTGGAGATGTGGGGAGCGATAGTGTAGCGGTTAGTGCGCTGCGCTATGAACCTGGCGACCCCGGTTCGATTCCCGCTCACGGCCAACACCAGTGACGATTATCTGAACCGGTCCCGGGCCTCCCCTAGCCTCAAATGAGTACCTGGTGCGGTGTGTAAACATTGCCACTAGGGAGACAAAGGCGGTCGGGCGTGGTGTTGACCACCCACCCCCTCATGTACCGTTCCGGCCTTCATAGGTGCTCGCTAACAGCACTTGCCCCTAAAGTCTGTTAAGGCTATATGGGGGATCTTTATCTTTGTCTTTGTAATTGGCTGGAGAGGTGGCGCATCGGTTCGCGCTCTACGCTCCAAAGCCAGCGGCCTGAGTTAAATCCCCGGCAACGGGTTCCCATCAGTGGTGAGCGATGTCTGAAACGTTACTGGGCGGGGGCCCTCATCAACCGGACGGTAGTGGCCAACGTGGTGAAGTATGGTCAAACAACGGTGGATTGACTCAGGCTGGCTGTGGTCATGCAGGAGATTTGTAGCCACTTACCAACTGAGCTTTCAACGATTCACTTCTGCCCAGCGATTTGAAGCAGTCACGAATCGGGCATCGCAATTCCAATTAAAGAATATTTGTGTTTTTTTGAATATCTAGTTTATATTAGATTTTTTTAAAGTCTCATTTATACGGTTCTGTTCGCTCAAGTAGCCTAAACGTAATTAATAGCATCTCATTTGCATATACATTGTATACATTCTAAATAATCGATTGTCACACACACATGATGCAATGCCTGTATCTCGAGCACAAGTATTGGTTTCATCAATTATTCCGACTGATGTATTTGCAACCCAGCTCGTTTTTTTTTTCCACTTAGCCAAACGGTTTGCAAGGTGGCCAGGAGATAAGCAGTATAGCAACGGATTCCTGAATCTATTTGTGCAGTGCTGTTGGGAGATATGAATTACCTCGCCGCGTCGTGGGTTCGATTCCTATCCTGACGCCTGTATATTTGGAGTTTGCATGTTCTCCTCGTGGTCCCGTGGATTTTTTTCCGGGTCCTCCGGTTTTTCCCTCCGCATTTAGAAAAAACACGTTGGGAATATTTGGCTGCTATAAATTCCCACGTGATGATAAGGCACTTCTTTGGGCTATCATTTGTGACCAGGTCGCTTCTGAAAAAGATATACACAGCTCAGTGGGCTTTACCTGGTAAACTAAAAGAAAATTGTTTAATTTAGAGTGTTGACTCATGCAAAACACTGCATGATGGGAACCATCTCAACATAGAATAATTATCTTGAAAATAGTCTTAAGACTCAGCAAAAACCTAAAACCAGATTCTAGTGGTGAGGAACCTCTAAGAGTGGTCTCCTGGAAGTCGAGTATCAACTATTCATCAAGTAAAGGAACCTGGCAGACAGAAGAAAGGAAATAATAGATGGCGATACGTACAGACATCGAACGGCATTGTCCATGATGACCTATTTTACCTTCACCTCAGAAGCAAGCAGTAACCGTAGGATGTTGAGGCGATGTGCCTCGCGTGATCCATCCCAAGGCTCGTTTCTCTGAAAGCCAGACATGGCCAGGGAGGACCCAAGCGTCAAGTAACCGGATTCTATCGCGACGGCGATAAGGCCGGCGGAATTAGATACGCGCCGACACCCTTCAAAGGCCGCGACACGATCAAACGCAGGGTTTCAACGCGGGAAGCAAACCCATTTATCCGAGAAAAAGGATTTGCAGTGTGTGCGTGTGTTTTTTTTTTCAATTGATTACCATTTACATTGCGCAAAGGAGAGACGCGCGGATCCGCTGCTGATGCGTCGTGGAAGCCTCCCGAGTTGTGGAGTCATCGCGTTGATGTTGATGAGTTGCCCTCCCAACCCGGGTCTCCGCGCACGTGTTTTTATTGCGACCACAACATCACTTGCGCTACCAATTGTCGATGCCCGGTAAGTCTACGGGCTCGGACCAAATGTTTAACTTGTTGGTACAAAATGGCAAAAATTAAGTTGTGCTCACACCCTTAAATCACCGTTAAGAACTAATTAAGCAATAACTTTAATGAATACACGTATTATCACATGTTCCGTTTATTTTGTTAGCCGTATACGGATGCTGATACGATCGTTAAATGTGCTACCTCTCGCTTTTGCCCAATGCTGCCCATCACAGCCAATGCACAAATCGCAATGTCACTATTTACAGGACCGAAAAACGGTGACCTCATCGTTTACAGAACGATCTGTTTAAAAAGTCGCACTGTGTGTCAGGTGGTTGCCGGGAGGTCAGGGTGCCAAGCTGCCACCGCCGAGAGCCTGGGTTTGAATCCAGGCGGCTGCCTGTGATTAAACCACGTGCCCCGGAGTTGATGGTCTCAGCCCGGTCACCAACGACTGATGAACCGTCGCTCTCAGTGACAGGGCAGGAGGGGAACTGAAGGCCACAAGGTCATTGAAGGGGACGGTAGCTTTACGATATCAGCTTTCCATCTGCTGTTTTGTAACGCCGATTGGGTTTTCATTCGATGCCTTTTCACCAAACTCTACCGAGGGGTCAATCTGGATAAATTTGCGGTGGAGGAGGGAGATATTACAGCAGCGGCTATTTCTTTGCAGCCACCATC
The DNA here is from genome assembly GCF_048934315.1 of Petromyzon marinus. Classification (NCBI taxonomy): domain Eukaryota; kingdom Metazoa; phylum Chordata; class Hyperoartia; order Petromyzontiformes; family Petromyzontidae; genus Petromyzon; species Petromyzon marinus. The sequence goes on from NC_133677.1 coordinate 2,314,882, forward strand.
ATCATCGTCACCAAGAGAAGCAGTCTGTTTCTTCTCCCAGGCTGAAATGACTCGCATAGCGGCATTTAACAAGTCACGCAGCATCCACGTTACGTGTCCATCCCTGGCCCCTTGGACACAGGAGCGTGCGGAGCGGTGGACTGGCTCCATCTCTCAATTCCGCAACCCACGGACCTCTGAGCCAGCAGCTTCTCCATCTCCACTTCGCAAAAGAACGGATTTGCATCTCGTTCAGCTCTCTGCCCGGGGCAAAGGAATTCGATGGGGCGGGCGGTTGGGGGTGTTGTTTAGTTTACATCTGGCAGCACAGTCATCCTTATGCACGTGATAAGGTGAAGAGGAGCACGGAATAACAACGCTCGCAATTAAAGCAGAGGGGTGGGGGGTCGGTGGGGGGGGGGAGACTGGGGTGGTGGGTAGACGGGGGGGGGGGGGGCTATGCATAAATTCGGTGAGGAAAGGTTACGACCCAATTGGCCGTGCTCTTCGAGCTAGAGGACGTAGCATTTAAGTCGTGATGCGCGTAATTGTTTTCTCTCTTCTCTATTCTGCAGCTCAACCAAATATTAATTCTATTCAGTTCGTGGCGCCATGCTTAGCAAATAATTCCCCCCGGCTCATCGCGACGCGCTGGCGGATTGCACCGAGGGCTCCGCTGCGCGAGCGCGCGCTGTCAACGCCCCCCCCCCCCTCGGCATTGGAGGCGCCCCCGCCCCCCACGCTGCCCAGGGGCGAGTGAGCGGCCCCAGACTGCGCCGGGTCCCTGCGCACGTTCGAGGCCCCGAACTCGGGCATCGTAATCTCGGCGGCTTGCGCTCCTCGGCGCGACGTTGCGTGCAGGACAGGGGGACGAGAGTGTTGCCTGGCGATTGATTGATAGGAGAGAGAGAGAGAGAGAGAGAAAAAAAAAACAGGGGGGGGGGTGGGGGTTGATAAATCTCGTGGTTATATTCTGCTCCGTGGGCATTTTTTTCCGGCGCTGTAATTGCCGTGTGCTCATTTGCAGAATCGATCTGGGAAGGCGCCGTAATCCTCCTTGAGGTGCAAATCCAGCACCACCTGCTCCCGTGGAAACATCCTCATTCTCCTCATCCTCCATCTGCCTTCACAAGCGGGATGTTGCTCACGTGTTTCACGCACGCGTGTGCGTTTTTCAACTCGGGGTGAGAAGAGTAATGTGGCATCTATGTGTAGCACAAAAAAACAACAACCACGCGATTGATACTTAGCAGTATCTACCGAGGAAATCCTCACTGTGTCTCAGGAATCAATTTCGGGAATGTCCTGCCACATTGGGATGTTCGGTCAATTCCACTAACAAGTTATAATTGTTTTTTTTTTATTTTGGTTAGGCCACGTAATGATCTGGCCAAATCTGTGTCGCAAGACTCTTCACCACCCAACACAGACAAACAATATTAAATTGTCACATGTTTAAAAGCGTTTAGCGCACAAATTATTATTGTTTCAGCTCACCGCTAAGTTGAAGAACAATCTGCAATTGTAATATTGGCTGCGAACACCCAGGTGTTGAAGAGTGTTTGGCTTTTTTGTGATAATTCTGGAGTACCCTGGGGGAAAAAACCCCCACCACGGGGGTGGTCACAGCACTCAACACTGCGATCTTGTGACCACCTCGCAGACTCATGCCAGCAACACGTGGCAAGTCCTGGGGTGGGTGTGGAGGGGCGGTGGTGGGTAGAGCAGGTGGCACAGACCGTGGCGCTAATGCGCCCTGATGGATGAAGAGTGCACAGGGCGGGTCTCGCAGAGACCCAGCGGCCTGGCGTGCTCCGCTTGATAAACCACCACCACGTGCGCGTGTGTTGAGACTGTTGTGGGGAGCGGTGGGGCAGTGGTTAGCGCTACGCTGCGCTACGAACCAGGCGACCCGCGTTCGATGGCCCACTTGCGGCCACCAACACCCAGTGACGATTATCTGAACCGGCCCTGGGCCTCCCCTAGGTCGACTCAGCCTCAAATGAGTACCTGGTACGGTGTGTAAATATCGCACTGGGGAGACAAAGGCGGCCGGCCGTGGTGTTGGCCACCCACCCCCTCGCGTGCCGTGGCGGCCTTCACAGGTGCTCGCTAACAGCACTTGCCCCAACAGTCCGTTAAGACTACACGGGGGATCTGTGATGAGACATGCGGGGCGAATGGTGTGAGCGAGTACCCATTAAGTCTGCCAGTACACGAGGGGACATTGAACGCTAGGACACAATCAGTATAGCCTTAACGGACTGATTGGCCAAGTGCTGTTAGCGAGCACCTATTAAGGCCGGCACCGCACACGAGGCCAGCACCACGCCCAGTCACCGTTGTCTCCCCAGACTTTACAGACCCCACCAGCTACTCGTTTAAGAATGATTCGACCTTGATGAGGCCCAGGGTACCGGCTCAGATATTCGTCCACCGATTTTGGCTGCTCTGAGCCGGATACTCGGGTTCGCCGGGTTTGTAGCGCAACGCAGCTTGCTCATCTTCGCTACACGAGCGCTCCCCAAAACGGTCTCTTCAAGGCGACCGGTCTGGTGGAAAGCCATGCCCGGGGATTCGTTGTCTTTGCGTGCGAGCGAGCGTTGAAATGGGTTCCAATCGATGCTCAGTGTAGAACTTCCTCGCTAGATCGCGCGCAAGAGGCGTAATCGGTGTGGGAGGGGGTGGGGTGTGGAGCGATTTGAGTGAACCGCGGGCCCAGTCGTTCGCGAGTCACGCCGCGTTCAATGTCAGGAGGGATAGAGAGAGAAAGAGAGAGGGAGAGAGAGAGCGTCTCTCTCTCCCTCCCTCTCTCTCCCTCTCTCGCGGTAATGTTCGCAATTAAGGCGTCGACGTTGTCACAATTGCACGCTGCCACGCGGCTATTTCGGATTATACAACGACAACAACAATAACGTGCTAATTTGAGACTTGTCTTTGTGAACGCAACCGGCTGTATATAAAAAAAAAATATATCTAATGGGTGATCAGTGATGACGATAACTGGTGTATACGTATGTTGAACTTCTTTCGCATCGTACATAGTCATCCATGCTGATGATGATGACGCCAACGATTAATAACGATTGATGAAATTGAATGCAGCCCTAAGCAAGGGTCACACACACACACTATGCATTGTAAATTATCATTCCTGAGCAGCTTGCGGCAGCTTCAGTTGAAGTTACCAACGTGAGAATCTTCTCCGAGTGCTTTTACTCGGCTTGGGAGCTGGGGACCGGGAAATGCAAGGGGGTGGAGCTTCATTGGCAAGTCTGCCTCATCCCAATGCAGCAAAGGGTTTATTTTTTAAATATATATGATCGTAAATATGGATTATGGCGGTTCAAGGTGGCCCAGGGTTAACAAGGCTTAGCCCCGCTCAACCCGACACTGCCAGCCTGCATTATGCGTGACTTTACAGAAACAACGAACAGTTCACCAAGGTGACCAACGGCAAGGGCACGTGGCCGACTGACAACACAGTGGGGTGAACCCGTGCCCTTGGGTTGCGTCCGTCTTCCAAGATCTGTGCTGGTGAGAGACAGGTGGACAGCATCGTGCGCTGTCGCATGCAGACAATCGTTTTCGAAAGAATAGAACAACCAAAAATCCTCAATTAACAAATACACATTTCATTTATAGTTAATTGTTTCAATGGCTCAGCAATTATATTTTGTCGGAACATTGAGCTGGCACCTCTCTCCCGCTACCCCCATGAGATTCGCAGTTTGAATTCGGATTACAGCCGCCAATGATTACACCGGGGGGTCTCGAGTGAACTCGGTTGATGATGCATCCCTCCGTCACCAATGACTGCTGCAGAATGCCTTCATAATAAAATTGGGTTTTCGCTCAAAATTTGGATAAATCCCACTTCTGAGAATAAACAAAAACAAATTTTGCCTGCCATGTCATGAATATTCTTCTGCAGCAAGCAGTGTGAGAGAGGGCGCTTCCGAGTGATGTGGCTGAAGCAAAGTTCACTTGAAGGGGCCTCAGAAGTTGTTCTCTGATATTGCCTTCCACGGGACCGTTCTCCGAATTTGTTATGGTCCAGAACTAAAAATTACGCGTGTGTTTTTTTTTTGTTGTTGACGGCAAGCGCTCTTAGCAGGATACACGAAGAAGTTGCACCATTGCATGGGCGAAATCCGCAGACTACCTGCTGGATCTCTTTTCTGTTTCAAAGAACAAATTTGACCTCAGGTCTTCGCTCATTTACCAGCTTCATATTCCCTATTGCCGTACAAAAAGTGGAGGAAGGGCCTTTGCTCTTGATGCCCCCAGGGTCTGGAATGCTATTGCCAATAAACTGCAACTTGAATCGCTACCAATGAGATCTTCTCTCAAAACTGCTCTAGAGGAGTTGTACACCCCTAGCTGTCACTGCTATTCATTGGCGTAAAATAAAATAAAATGTTTCGCTCCGGATGACGCTGCAAAGTATTATCTGTATTTTGATTTAGCGTGCTGATCTTAAAGGTGCATTGAAAAATTTGATACTCCGACTGATGCTTCTATTGTTGTGGAATAACTCATGCAGCCAGCTATGGTTCTAGGATTTGGTGTTACATGTTATTTATGTAGTTTATTGTAAAAATTCGGTCACATGCCCTATGATCACTGTTACGTTGCAATTATGGCTTTATTTTTTGGTGATTTCGAAAAGTTTTTTGGTTTGGACATGTTTGTTTTGTTGTAGTACGGTGTTAGACTGATGGCCTTAATCTAAGTTTTCTTGTGGTTGTTGTTGTTTGACTTGCATCCCACTGGGATTTTTTGCACACAGCGTTGGTGTACGGTGCTTTTTTCAGGAATATTTTGCTGTTTTTTTCATTGATTTTCTGTTTGCACAGTCACAGAGTCACTTTAAGATGTTTTCCTGTTCGTGTTTTTGTTTTTTTGTTTGTTGCGGTTGCACCCGATTCAAGAGCCGAATGGCTCACAGGGCTATACCAAAATAAATGAAACTGAAACTGCAAACTGAGCGAGCCGTGCAGTAGCGCCGTGCGGGCAGTTCTCGTGAGGGCAGTTCTCGTGTGGGCAGTTCTCGTGAGGGCAGTTCTCGTGAGGGCAGTTCTCGTGTGGGCAGTTCTCGTGTGGGCAGTTCTCGTGTGGGCAGTTCTCGTGTGGGCAGTTCTCGTGTGGGCAGTTCTCGTGTGGGCAGTTCTCGTGAGGGCAGTTCTCGTGTGGGCAGTTCTCGTGAGGGCAGTTCTCGTGAGGGCAGTTCTCGTGTGGGCAGTTCTCGTGAGGGCAGTTCTCGTGTGGGCAGTTCTCGTGTGGGCAGTTCTCGTGTGGGCAGTTCTCGTGAGGGCAGTTCTCGTGAGGGCAGTTCTCGTGAGGGCAGTTCTCGTGTGGGCAGTTCTCGTGTGGGCAGTTCTCGTGAGGGCAGTTCTCGTGTGGGCAGTTCTCGTGAGGGCAGTTCTCGTGTGGGCAGTTCTCGTGTGGGCAGTTCTCGTGTGGGCAGTTCTCGTGTGGGCAGTTCTCGTGAGGGCAGTTCTCGTGTGGGCAGTTCTCGTGAGGGCAGTTCTCGTGAGGGCAGTTCTCGTGTGGGCAGTTCTCGTGTGGGCAGTTCTCGTGTGGGCAGTTCTCGTGAGGGCAGTTCTCGTGTGGGCAGTTCTCCTGTGGGCAGTTCTCGTGAGGGCAGTTCTCGTGAGGGCAGTTCTCGTGTGGGCAGTTCTCGTGTGGGCAGATCTCGTGTGGGCAGTTCTCGTGTGGGCAGTTCTCGTGTGGGCAGTTCTCGTGTGGGCAGTTCTCGTGTGGGCAGTTCTCGTGAGGGCAGTTCTCGTGTGGGCAGTTCTCGTGTGGGCAGTTCTCGTGAGGGCAGTTCTCGTGAGGGCAGTTCTCGTGTGGGCAGTTCTCGTGTGGGCAGTTCTCGTGTGGGCAGATCTCGTGTGGGCAGTTCTCGTGTGGGCAGTTCTCGTGAGGGCAGTTCTCGTGAGGGCAGTTCTCGTGTGGGCAGTTCTCGTGAGGGCAGTTCTCGTGTGGGCAGTTCTCGTGAGGGCAGTTCTCGTGTGGGCAGTTCTCGTGAGGGCAGTTCTCGTGTGGGCAGTTCTCGTGTGGGCAGTTCTCATGAGGGCAGTTCTCGTGTGGGCAGTTCTCGTGTGGGCAGTTCTCGTGAGGGCAGTTCTCGTGTGGGCAGTTCTCGTGTGGGCAGTTCTCGTGTGGGCAGTTCTCGTGTGGGCAGTTCTCGTGTGGGCAGTTCTCGTGTGGGCAGTTCTCGTGAGGGCAGTTCTCGTGTGGGCAGTTCTCGTGTGGGCAGTTCTCGTGAGGGCAGTTCTCGTGTGGGCAGTTCTCGTGTGGGCAGTTCTCGTGTGGGCAGTTCTCGTGTGGGCAGTTCTCGTGTGGGCAGTTCTCGTGTGGGCAGTTCTCGTGTGGGCAGTTCTCGTGTGGGCAGTTCTCGTGTGGGCAGTTCTCGTGAGGGCAGTTCTCGTGTGGGCAGTTCTCGTGTGGGCAGTTCTCGTGAGGGCAGTTCTCGTGTGGGCAGTTCTCGTGTGGGCAGTTCTCGTGAGGGCAGTTCTCGTAGCGCTCCGCCGGGGCTGAGTCTCGTGGACAGTCATCCGCAACGCGCGACATTGTTTGTTAGCATCGCGCGAACTCCGCTCATCCTCGCAGCAGGAGCGGATTTTGGCTGCTAGGCCATCGAACAAAGACGGTGGTCACCGCATCGCGCGCTTTCAGACGCGCTTCTGCGGCCGTCTGGAACGCTCTTCCTCCCCAAATTAGGAAGCCGCTGCAGCTGTGCACGTTTAAGTCTAGATTGACAACTCATTGCTTTAGAACTGCTTTTACTAAACTGCTTTGTTAGACACGTTTGTGTTGGTTTGCTGTCCTTCCTCCGCACCTCCGATTAGCACGGTTGGCTACGTACGGTGCAAAAGAAGTTCACCGGTACAACATAAATAGAGAGCCAGAGTTGCAGTGTGGCTTGTCACGAAGACCCCGACGGTGGTGCCTTGGCCTGCAACCCAGAGACCTCGGCCCTGTGTGCGGACCCTGTCCATCCAGGCCCAGTGACGGCGTGGCGTGGTGAAGAAGTCACGTGGACAGACTGACCGTCGGATCCACAAATTAAAGAACTGCTCTGGCGCTGATTTTGCCCTCCATTCCTCCCGCCAGGCGCTCTGTGCCACGTCGTGAACGGCCTGCTGCGTGTGACCCAGTGACGTCGAAGCAGTTTCTTACGCCAGCTGTTCGACTGCTGGCTGCGAGAATATTCTCAAGAGAATATTCTCACAGCAAACGGTGTGCGGGATCATAATTTATCTCTCTCTCTCTGGACATCTGCCGATGGGCAAATTGCGATATGTAATTGGGGTGAGGATAGAAAGAAAAAAAAGAGTCAAATAATTCCAATACAACCTCGTCGGTAGACCGTCGAAATCAGACACAGGCTGCAGGGTAATAGGCAAATATGATGATTAATAACGATGGCCGTGACCCTGCACTCAATCATTTAGCCATAGCTAATGCTCCGGGACAAATAATCCTTGCACTCTGACCGAGACTCAGGTTAACAAGCAGTGATTATTGATCCGAGTCTGTTTATCTACAAGCAAAGAAAAAAACGTAATTCACGGGTCATATTGTTCTAGGTAAAATTTAAGTTGAGCAACTGAAACCTGTATAAACAATGAATTAAACATATGACCTTAGCACCTGGATGTCAGTGTCCTTGCTATCTGCTTAGAGGGCAGATTAACGCAATACCCAGGTCTGGGTTAGGGGTGGGTGAGCAGGGAGACTGCTGAGGTTACGCAGCTGTAATGGGCACTGAATATGCACGAAAGGTGATGAAAATGTGGAGCCGGGAAGGACAGAGTGAGAGACAGAGAAACAGAGAGAAACATACACACCGCTAGAGAGAGATACGGTATACAGAAACGTAGACATGCTCGGATAACAAAAGGGAAACACAAAAAGAGATGGTGAGAGACGCACCGTCATCGAGATTGACCCAGCGAAACGCACACATGTACAGAGAGAGACACTGAGAAACGAAGACGCACACAGACATAAACGAAATATAGAAACAGAGGGACGTAGCGAGGTACGTGTAGACAGAGAGAGGGAGACAGAATAACCCCCTGTACCACCCCCACCCCAGCTGAGACACGTGAGGGTGCTAAAAGATGCCGTGTGCCCAAGGCCCCGTGAATGTTAAGGGTGACCCTGGATTACATAAACCTTGATGCTATTTAGATTGTCTTTGTTTGACGTTGCTGCTTTGGCACATAGGTGGTAACCTAGGTGGTGTGGTGGTGGTGGTGGTTATATTATTGTTGTTGTGTGACTTTTAAAATGGCGGGGGGAAAAACCACCACTTCGTTTTAAATTGACGGATCGCACAATACTTTCAGATTTCATTTGTAAACATAATTTCATCCGGTTGTGCATTTCCCATGGCTCTTTCCCATTGACATAAATCGTGCATTTTATTGAAAAATGCATTTTTTTTGCTCTGGCTTATAGCGCCTTTTTAAGGCTCCCTTTATGGCCACTGACCTTATCGCTGCGATAATGTAGCGAGCGAGATATTTCTCCACAACCGTTATCACCATCACCTCTCCAATTGTATACAAAAACACTCGGATGTTGGGCTCCTTTACTCGCAAACAACAACGCGCGCGCGCTGTGTCCATGCGGGTGACAGCAGCAGCGACAGAGCCAGAGAGAGAGAGCGAGAGAAGATTGATTGCAGCGCACATAAAGAAAATATTAAACAGAGGCTGTTTAAAATCAGGCTGCCCGTAAACCAACACGGGTACATATGTAGATCACTGCTGGATAATGGAATTAAAACTATTAAACTATTTATTTTACCAGCTATGTAGCTCTTTTTCAGAAGCGACCTGCCCACAAATGGAGAGTTCAATGAAGTGGTTTATCACATGGAAATGTATAGCAGGAGCCAAATAGTCTCAAAGCGCATGTTTCTACATGTGGAGGGGAAATAAACAAGAGGACCCAGAGAAAAATCCACACGCGACCATGGGGAGAACATGCAAACTCCAAATGTACAGGCGTCAGGGTCAGGATCGAACCCGCAATCTCTTGTATACCAGGCGAGGTAGATAACATCTCGCCACCGTAGGTGTTATTATTTGTCCATACCTCACCACGCTGGTTAGTGCGGTTGAGACATGGCTGCGAGCACAGAATGAAAAACACATTCAAACGGCTTGGCAAATCCTCGCGATGGGATGGGGAGAAGGGCAAAGGAACGGCTCTGTGCTGTATTCGATCGGATTTTCTCTGCGGCAGAGCATAATCCACACAGGGAACACAAGTCCGTTCGGTGGAGTTCTGCCGGTCCCGAAATATATTGAGCCAAATTGCAAAAGTCACAGAGCGGTGCGTGAAGCACAGCTGCTTGAAATAATGATGCAGATTTGTTTTCCTCGTGTCTAATTGTTGTGGTCAATCAGAGTTGTCGAATGCCTTTGCTGGTTTTGAAGGGCAGGTGATCCTTAGTGAAGCCTCAGGAGCTCTAGGATTTCTCACCTGCACGTGGCACCGGACTGCGTGAGTGGATATGTTAACCTCGAATGACCCTTAATTTATTTGATTACTTTCCTTGACTCTCTCAGGAAACGCCGCAGTCTTGTTTAATCATCATCATGATGATCCACAAATACGAAGGAGACATCACAGCGATGATACACTCCTCCGCTACTCCTGACGCGGTTATCAGGCCTGACCGCCTGAATGTGATATTGTAGTTGATGCTCTGCATCGACACCAGCTCTACGAAAGTGAAAGAAGATCATCATCGTAATAGATGTGTCTGCACCTTTAAAACATTTACTCAGTGCTGCAAGTCTGCTTGAAAAGTTTCATTTTATGCCAAGGTTCACAACCTTTTTTTTATTTTACGAACCATACTTCACTACGCTAGTCAGGCACAACTCGTTTGTATACTACTCACCGCTGATATTGGCTGTTGGGTCAGCAATTCTAGATTTAAAGCTTTCGTGACTGCTAGGATCCATACTCTTTGGTTCTATTGGGTAAAGTCACGTAGCAATTCAACTCGGGTCGCCGGGTTTACAGTGCAGTGCGCTAACCACTGCACCCTTCAGGTATACGTCTTCAATTACAGTATCGTAAAAAAAAAGTTCTCACGATAGGAATTACATTTATCGATGAATTAATAATTAATTATAATTATACGCATTTTTTTCATTGGCATCGTCGCCGTCGATGATAATCTCTGTCCCGAGCCCTCACGTGGCTCCCAGACCCCGACGTCGTGGTCTGGGAGCCACGTGGACTGCCACCAAAGGACCTCGCGGTGGCTACAGACCAGACCACGTCGTCGTCGTGGTGGTCATCATCATCACGCGCCCGATACTGGATCAACATTTGGCTGTTGGCGGCAGGGCACGAGAAGAAGGATGTTGAAAGGACAACGCGAAATCTCACGCATCGTTGTGAGCTGTTATAATCGCTACTTGGTCACTCTGCCACATGGCCATGAATCCCACGAGGCACCAGCTGCACAATTACATTGCTCTATGGTGACTATTGTCACCACCGTCAGTTGGGGAGGGATGGAGGGGGTTGTAAACCACAGATTCGTAAAACCGAAATAATAAACGTGTTTGCGTTTTTTTTTTTATATCTCGTTGATAAAATGAAATAAAAGCCACATTCTCTCGTTCATGTTTAGAGTCTTTGGACAAAACCAAGGATCAGACGAGGCAAATCGGGGCACACAACACAGACGCGAGAATAAGCCGCGGTGGCGACAACGCCCTCGTTATTGCTGTCCAGTGGGACAGCAATAACGAGGGCATGGCAGAGAACGCGACCATTGCATGAGGCAGCGAGGTTTCATTCCGTTTTTAATTTAATTAATGTTACGGGCCTTTGTTTGTGTGCAGCTTCCTCCAGTTGTGCCGTTGGGAATTTGCTGTACATTTGGATGCTTTATAAAGCATTGCTTTTTGGAGGGAAAAAAACGCTAAAAAAATAACCAAGGTCACGCTACGGTGTGCTGGCGTGCGCGGTGGCTTCGTGCTTGCTAGCAGAGGTCTACCATTCACTCCCAGCCATCCCAACCACCTCTTCACTCCACCTCCTCCTCGCCGGTTCCTCTCGTTCAACCGGCTCCTCCTCACTCCACCTCCTCACTGCTTCCTCAACCGGCTCTTCCTCACTCCACCTCCTCACTGCTTCCTCAACCAGTACCTCCTCACTCCACCTCCTCACCGCTTCCACAACCGGCGCTTCCTCACTCCACCTCCTCACTGCTTCCTCAACCAGTACCTCCTCACTGCACCTCCTCACTGCTTCCTCAACCAGTACCTCCTCACTCCACCTCCTCACTGCTTCCTCAACCAGTACCTCCTCACTCCACCTCCTCACCGCTTCCACAACCGGCTCCTCCTCACTGCACCTCCTCACCACTTCCACAACCGGCTCCTCCTCACTCCACCTCCTCACTGCTTCCTCAACCGGCTCCTCCTCACTCCACCTCTTCGCCGCTTGCCCATCCGGCACCTCCTCACTCCACCTCCTCGCCGTCGTAAGAGAGGGCACAGGATGATGCGTGTGGCTGTTTGTGGGTGAGCTGGTTCGGCGTGGGATTCTATGAACAAATCCGGGCTCTCTGCTGCTTCTGTACGACCGAACGAGGCGTAAATAAAGCCACGAGCAATGTATTATTGTTGTTGTTGTTGTTTGTTGCTGTTATTATTGTTGTTGTTATTATTATTCTCACGCGGTTTTACCCAGAACAGCCTCACCGAGGCTCAGGAGGGTCCTGCTAAAGTTTGCCCAATGTTGCTGCTCCGTGCAAACACCAACCGAGTATTTTTTTTACAGGTAAAATTTCAGCATTGCGATGTTTAGCCAATACTTGTTACATTGTATTTGGGGGTTTATTTTAGCTATGGGAAAAACCCGCAGAACCTGGACGGAATCCATGCAGAACAAGGGGGAGAGCATACAAACTCCAAGACAAACACCACCCACATAGCTTTTAACAGACTGGTGGTTCAAGTGGGGTTAGCGAGCACCTATTAAAGCCAGAACGGCGCATGACAGGGCGGTGTCGCCAGAACCACAGCCGGCCGCCTTCGTCTCTGCAATGGCGATGTTTACACAGTGAAACCAGGCACTCATGTAAGGCCGAGTCGACCTAGGGGAGGCCCACCATCGGTTCAGATATTCGTCAAACTCGACGTCTCCGCGTTCATAGCCGCAGTGCCCTGACCACTACGCCACTGCTCCCCGCTATACAAACTCGCCCCAATACCCGGCACCTCCGATTAGCACGAATGGCTACGTACGGTGCGAAAGAAGTTCAACATACAGTACGTACATACAGTGAGAGAAATATACAAACGCCGCTGAGAAAGGCGCTCCAATCGGGCGAATCGAACCCAAGCGTCCTTCGAGTCGTTAGAAACGAACGCTACCACCGCAATTGCCAATCGAATATTGATCATCGATCGCTGTCGCCGCCGCTGCTGCTGTTGTTGCTGCTAACATTTCTGCTACTGCCTATGCTGCTAACGATGTTGCTGCTGATAATGCTGTTAACGCCGCTGCTGCTAACACTGCTGCCGCTGATCCTGCTGCTAACGATGCTGCTCATCCTGCTGTTACTGCTCATACTGCTAACGATGTTGCTGCTGCTCATGCTGCTAACGATGTTGCTGCTGCTCATGCTGCTAACGATGTTGCTGCAGCTCATGCTGCTCATGCAGCTCATGCTGCTCATGCAGCTCATGCAGCTCATGCTGCTCATGCAGCTCATGCTGCTCATGCAGCTCATGCTGCTCATGCAGCTCATGCTGCTCATGCAGCTCATGCTGCTCATGCAGCTCATGCTGCTCATGCTGCTCATGCTGCTCATGCAGCTCATGCTGCTCATGCAGCTCATGCTGCTCATGCTGCTCATGCAGCTCATGCTGCTCATGCAGCTCATGCTGCTCATGCTGCTCATGCTGCTCATGCTGCTCATGCTGCTCATGCTGCTCATGCTGCTCATGCTGCTCATGCTGCTCATGCTGCTCATGCTGCTCATGCTGCTCATGCTGCTCATGCTGCTCATGCTGCTCATGCTGCTCATGCTGCTCATGCTGCTCATGCTGCTCATGCTGCTCATGCTGCTCATGCTGCTCATGCTGCTCATGCTGCTCATGCTGCTCATGCTGCTCATGCTGCTCATGCTGCTCATGCTGCTCATGCTGCTCATGCTGCTCATGCTGCTCATGCTGCTCATGCTGCTCATGCTGCTCATGCTGCTCATGCTGCTCATGCTGCTCATGCTGCTCATGCTGCTCATGCTGCTCATGCTGCTCATGCTGCTCATGCTGCTCATGCTGCTCATGCTGCTCATGCTGCTCATGCTGCTCATGCTGCTCATGCTGCTCATGCTGCTCATGCTGCTCATGCTGCTCATGCTGCTCATGCTGCTCATGCAGCTCATGCTGCTCATGCTGCTCATGCTGCTCATGCTGCTCATGCTGCTCATGCTGCTCATGCTGCTCATGCTGCTCATGCTGCTCATGCTGCTCATGCTGCTCATGCTGCTCATGCTGCTCATGCTGCTCATGCTGCTCATGCTGCTCATGCTGCTCATGCTGCTCATGCTGCTCATGCTGCTAACGATGTTGCTGCTGCTCATGCAGCTCATGCTGCTCATGCTGCTCATGCTGCTCATGCTGCTCATGCTGCTCATGCTGCTCATGCTGCTAACGATGTTGCTGCTGCTCATGCAGCTCATGCAGCTCATGCTGATCATGCTGCCAACGCTGCTGAGAGCGTCGCTCCTCTGCGCGTGCCGTTGAGTTCGAGTCGCATCCGAGCCAGCGGAGCTGCGGCCGTTGTCAGGAGGGGCGATGGGCGCATTTAAAGCGCGGCGATGTTTCGAGTTGCTCGCAGAGCGCCCACCGCCCCCCCCCCCCCGGGGTTGTTTATTTTATTTATTTTATTTATTTTGAGAGGTACCCCGCCAGCTGGTGGTGTTTTTGTTGGACGCGCCGAGTGCGGTAGCGGGAAATTGACCAGGGAGCCGTGTCCACTGGTTGAGTTCGTGAGGTCAGTGCCGGATGAAGCGAGTGCGGGGCCTGTAGCATGATGATGTTATAAAGGGGCCCTAAATTAAAAACACGTAAATATTAAACACAAAGGGTGGGTGGCCAACACCACCACTCCCGGCCGCCTTTGCTTTCGCGGTGGCGATGATTTTACACACCGCACCAGGTACTCATTTGAGGCTGAGTCCACCGAGGGGAGGCCCAGGACAGGTTGAGATGATATAATCGCTGCCAGCGGTGTTGGCCGTGAGCGGGAATCGAACCCGGGTGGTCAGGTTCGTAGCGCAGCGCGCTAATCGCTACACTACCGCTCCCACTACACTACACACACACTACACCTGGCATCCTCACCCAACACAGCGATCCCACTCCTCGCTGCCCATCTCAACAACTCCAAATGATACTCTACCCAGCACACACGGCTGCACCCTCCAGAATTATTCTGCATGCGCGTGCCATTGTCCAACGAATGCTTAATTAGCGGCAGGCAAATGTGAAATGGATCCAGGGTTGCGTGTGCGAAAGCGATTTTTTGTTTTCTTAACCGAACATCTTTCCTGCCGCTCGCGTTTGTAAGGGAGCATCCATGGAGACAGAGAGAGAGAAAGAACTCGACATGGAGCATCGACTTCCCCCCCAGCTCCCCTGGTGGAATTTTCTGGGTTCACGCTGTAGGTAGCGTGATAGAAGAGGATGTCAATTTCCCACGGATCGATGGAAATTCTTGCTCCAGACCCCTCCACCAACCCATCACGTCGAGTCCGTCTGCACCCCCCCCCCCCAATCCATCATCGATGCTGTCACTCACGAGGTCGGCACGTTCGCGCGAGCACGATCGCCACGTCGACTGTTGGGGCAAATGCTTTCAGCGAGCGCCTATTACGTCCGCCACTGCACGGCGCACGAGGGGAATATGGGGTGTGGCTAGGAACGTTCCAGGCCGCCTTTGTATCTCCCCCCTCCCGCCCCTAGCACTGATGTTTAAACATCGCGGCAGGAACTCATTCAAGGCTGAGTCAACTTCGGTGAGGCGAAGGGCCTTTTTAGATATCTCGGTCGCTTCTAATTCCGTATCTGTGGTTGGCACTCTCAGCGGTGTGCACTTTTGGCTGCTCTGACAGAGCCATATTATGAACCACCCAATTTGAGACACCAAAGCCCAGGGCTTGAACCAATGCCCTTGGCGGTGCGAGCTCGGTGTGGAACCTCCGCGCCTCGCCAGCAGCCGCCTCTCGACTCAGTCGCTGTGGCCGTGCGCGCAAGATCGAGTCACGCGCGTGCGCCTTTTCCACGCGCGTTTAGCATGGAGATAACCCGAGGATTTGAATTCCCGTGCAAATTGCCGTTCTCATCTTGACTCTACTGCCCCCCCCCCACCACCCCTCCCCTCCGGCCATCCATCCCCATGAACCGAGCTTACAATGAATGCCTCCTTCTGCTACCTCTGATTGAAGGCGCGCACAAAAGGGCCGTGCCGTCCACAAGTGATTTCCATGCAGCGCGCGGCCTGGATTATTTTCCTCGACGTGCGTTGAAGCATTCGAATGCAATTGCCCCCGATACGCGAGAGACTGTGGGCTGGGGTTAGTCTCCGCGAGACGAGGCGTGCAATATGCAACGTGTCGCATGCCTGCGCGCCGTGTGTCCACAAACCAAAGGCAATTATTGACGGGCAAATGGAGATCAAAAATGATGACACGAATAAAGGTGAATGAAATGAGGGCAGAGGATGCAAGCGCTTTTGTGTGCACGCGCGTGAAACTGAAATGTGACCGATGGGGGGGAGGCGTCGCGATGTTCCCACACAGGAAGGACATTTGTTCAATTCGACTTGAAAATGGGTCAGAAAACGCTGAAGCGCCACCGCGGTAAATTAATTTGAAACGAAAGGTGAAAAAGAGCGCAGCGGAACGCAGCGAGCGAGCACGATGAGAGGTTTACACCGAGGGAGATGGAGCGGGAGGAGCTCGCGGATCAGGGAGCGAACGCTGATCAGACAGACGCGGTTTTCACATTTTATAAAATTGGGGGGGGGGGGGGGTTAAGTAACCGACGAGAAGAGGCGACAGTCCAAGTGACGGAACAGCATCCAAAGGAGGGAGCGCGACAGAGAGGTGGAGCTGTAAAGAAGGGCCGTTGCCCGAAACGTCGCTGACGAGTGTGCTGCGTTTGTTTTGTTAATGGAGCGATTAGATCGGCCAGCCCACGTGCAGGAAGTAGGAAGATGGATTGTGGCGGTGTGCGAAGGCATTAATCTAGCAGTGGATAGATCATGGTTCATGAAGATGTACTTATGTCTAATATCTATATGTGTAGTGTATATGTGTAGGGGATATCATCGAACATTCCTCGCACATCCGATTAGCACGGTTGGCTACGTACGGTGCGAAAGAAGTTCAACATACGTTGTATCCATGAGATAATGCAACTCGCAAATATATATTTTGTTAAACATAAACAACATTATTTTTGCGAAAATAACATTTTAATTCAAAGCATCTCAAAGCTAGAGCTTGTTAAACATGTAGGCAAACAATTACGGTGTAATAAGATTACATATATGCTAATTATTTCGCGTGCACAATGAATACATGACATTGCCTACTCACGCACACATTAGATTCATTACTTGAGCCACACGAAAATTAAGACAACGTAAAACAACAATATACCTAATTGTGAATATATAGCTTGGACGCAGGTGCGAGGTGGATAATTAAAAACGTGGGGGAGCGGTGGCGCAGTGGTTAGCGCCCTGCGCTACGAACCCGGGCGCTCAGGATTGATCCCCGCTCACGGCCAACAACAGGGACGATTATCTCCGCCCGTCCTGGGCTTCCCCTAGGTCGACTCAGCCTCAAACGAGTACCTGGTGCGATGTGTAAACATCGCCACTGGGGAGACAAAGGCGGTCGGGCGTGGTGCTGGCCACCCACCCCCTCGTGCGCCGAAACAGCCTTCAGAGGTGCTACTCGCTAACAGCACTTGTCCCAACAGTTCAAGGCTACACGGGCCATCTCCGTCGCAGGATCGCAAGGATATCGCAGGGGATTGGGGAAGAGCTTCATCCAGCAGTGGTCTAAGCCACGGCTGATGGCTATAGGCCCTATGCCATGGGATGACTGAATGAGCGAGCCATGTTTACGCGATAGGTTAGGCGAGCCAGACGTTGCTGCGCAGCCGCGTTGGTTATCGCCGTGGCTAAATCCCAGGCAGCAATCTCTCATCATTGTCACGGTAAATCAGAGGCCGCCTCTCAGCGGCCGCCGCCTAAGTATTGAGCTGATAAAGAAAGGACTCCATCATTATCCTACTCCTCCACTCTTTCTCATCCTCCTCTTGTTCATTCTCCTTATACCAAAAAGCTCCGCTCATTACCCCACCCACCCTCTCCCTCAATCACAGCACAAAACAGCAGGCCTTTGCCGAAATCAAATAAGAGGAGGGGGGTGGGAGGGGTGAGCGGCTTGACAGGCGATTATTTTCATGGGCTCGTTGCAAACTTGCCCTCGATGCTGCTGAACGAGCGGCCAAGTCGAGCTGACAGCTTTTTTTTTCCTAATGCGCCCCTAGGCCGCGTGATCAAAGTTTCGCGGGAGGGGAGGGATGGAGGAGAGGGGAGAGAGGGAGGGAGGAGAGGGATGGAGGGGAGGGAGGAGAGGGGAGGGAAGAGAGGGGAGGGATGGAAGAGATGGGAGGGAGGGAGGGATGGAGGAGAAAAAAAAATATTTTGTTGGGTCTTTCATTTAAAAGGGGTTTACAGAATGCAAAGCAAAAAAACAAAAAAAACCGAAATGATGAACGGAGCAAAGTGCCGACTACACCGAGCATCTTCTTGTTTCCTCTGATTGTAAAAAAGAGAGGTAAGGGAGGGAGGGAGTCCGCACAGAGGCCGACAGGGCTGGAGGGCTCCTATGGTTTTTGTCCCCCCCCCCCCCCCACATTTAGTAACATGCATTGAGATTATTTAGCCGCCATACATTTTCCGCATTAAATAGCCACTTTGTTAAGCTATCATTTGTGGCCAGTTCGCTTCTGTAAAAAAAAAAGTGAATTTCTCGGTGCGCTTTACCTGGTAAGATAAAACATAGTTTAGCTGTATTTGTATATTTTGAACGTGATTTGTTTACCTATCCTATACTTTGCACTCCGATGGTGTTTTTATACTGTTTTGTTGCAATAACGTTCTGACACGCCTCGACTGGACATCTGTAATTCCTCCAGTATAGTAATAATAAATTATAATTTACTACTATAATGAGCCAAGAATGTCTGTGTGTCCCGCGTGTGACGTCACTCCACGTCAGCCAGCCCCCCTCATTAATAATCATGAACAGGTGACGTCACTCCACACGGATCCCCCTTCCTCAATAATCATGAGCGGGTGACGTCACTCCACATGAAGCACCCCCCTCATTAATAATCATGAGCACGTGACGTCACTCCACATCGGCCAGCCCCCCTCATTAATAATCAATAGGTGACGTGTTCCAAATGGATACCCCCCTCCATAAATTATAATAAGCAGCTGACGTCACTCCACATGGGGGGGGGGGGGGCGAGGCGCCTCCTCCCCCCTCCTCGGCGTCACCTCACAACCCTCACTACAAAGGCAAAACCCTCACGTCACGTGATCTCCGTAGCGCTGTTGAGACATCGAAGTAAAAAGGGCGTCATGATAAACAAGGGATTATAACCTTTAAATGAAATAGGTCTCATAATCTTTGTTTTTTTCGGTAAAGTCACGTAGGTAAAATTAAATAAATGAAAACAACTAAATTAAATCACGACGTTTCGGAGGCAACACAAGCTTCCGTCTTCAGGTGGAACAGTCACAGCGAAATTGCTGTGTTGCCTCCGAAACGTCGTGATTTAATTTAGTTGTTTTCATTTATTTTATTTTACCTACGTGACTTTACCGAAAAAAACAAAAAGAGCATGAATCTTTGCAGTCACGAAAGCTTCAATCTAGAATGAAATAGGTCTGTGTCACCACGGCCTTACACATTGCCCACGAATTGATACAATGAATATCACGTCGCGGTCTGCTTTTCGCTTGCAAGTTTCAGATTTACTGAAATACACTCGTCCTTGGACTGGCAGAAGGCTAGTATATTATAAATACTCTTATTCTGACGCCAGAGGGAGGTGGGGCGAGGCACCCCTTGACAGTCCCTGCACCAGGGTCCATGCCAATCATGCTCCGTGTAACTCTAGAGGTCTCTATGTAAGAGATCAATTATAGCTCAAAGTCGGGGCGGGGTTGTATGGGGTTTCTGGGGGGTTAGCGCACTTCGCGATCCCCGTCTTCTGTACAAACCCAGCACAGCATCCACCGGGACAATCCGTTCGTGGTACAGACAGACAGCAGCCAAACTCTACCGTGGCAATCTTCGTAGGCAAGGCCCGCTGGCCACCGGGGGCCCCTGGTGACCACCACGGGGCCCCTGGTGACCGCTGGGGGCCCCTGGTGACCGCTGGGGGCCCCTGGAGACCACTGGGGTCCCTGGTGACCACCGGGGCCCCTGGTGACCACCGGGGGCCCCTGGTGACCACCGGGGGCCCCTGGTGACCACCGGGGGCCCCTGGTGACCACCGGGGGCCCCTGGTGACCACCGGGGGCCCCTGGTGACCTTTAGTGCGGGCCCCCAACAATACACAAAATGCGAAAACACCAAACCCCCATAATAATCATCATCGTGCTGCCCCCCTCTCTGCACATGAGTGTCGGGCACTGCTATAGGGGGTGGACTCGTACGCCCCCGGCAGCACAGCACGAGGAGGGAAGAGCACCGTGGGGGAGTGGAGGACCCCAAGGGCGCAGCCCGGATCAGAATGAGAATATTTATGACTGGGATGGAATCCGATGAGCTATGAAGCTCTTTTTCCCCCATACATGTCCAGCTGGGATTCGGGACACAAGGTTACAAACAGAAGCGGGCCGCTCTCCCACCCGCCCTTCAAAGAGAAAGGTCCCCCGTAAAGCCTAAACAGACTGTTGTGGCAAGTGCTGTTAGCGAGCACCTATGAAGGCCGGCATGGCACACGAGGGGGTGGGTGGCCAACACCACGCCCAACCGCCTTTGTCTCCCCAGTGGCGATGTTTACACATCGCACCAGGTTCTGATTTGAGGCTGACTTGACCTAGGGGAGGCCCAGGACCGGTTCAGATAATCGTCACCGATATTGACCGTGAGCGGGAACCGAACCTGGGTCTCCACTGTTCTCCAGGTTCGTAGCGCAGCGTAACGCTAACCGCTACACTACCACTCTCCACCTTCTCGCACACACACACACACGTACACACACACACACGTACAACAACAACAACCGCCATTCACCACTAAGTGGCGGTGACGTCACCACGACGCTTGTGCGAGGCTATGTGCACCCTGAGGCTACGTGAAGTGTCGAACGCCCGCTTGCAGGAGGTCACGGGGCAGACCCAGGTGCCACAGGTCAACTGACTGAGATGACTGGCTGATGCACCACTTGTGCCCCCTACTGTGCCAACCTGCTGTGCTTTAGCCACCCGGCGCTCCGCTCGTTGTTCTGAGCGTCGCTCCTCCGCCCTCCGTTGTTGTTCAAGGGCGACTACCTCCAACTGCCCAGTAGCGTCCTTCATGAGCCTCCTCCACAGAGGCCGATCTTGACACCGCTGGTACCAGTCATCGGCAAGTCCACTCAGCTCCACGTCCTCCTGTACCACATCACTCCATCTCTTCTCTAGCCCGTGCCGCGCCCATTTAGCCCCCTCAATCCGGCCGAACAAAAGCTGTTTCGGCATGTGGCAGATGGGCATGCGGGCTACATGACCCAGCCATCGCAGCCTTGCCCGCCGGAGGAGCCCACCGATGGGACCTTGCCCAGATCTTTCAAGGATTTGTGAGCTCCTCACACAATCCAGTCTGGTTAAACCCAGGATGGCTCGTAGGCAGGCCAGCCTAAATGTTTCTAACCGGCGAAGATGTTCCATTAGGGGGGTCCACGTTTCGCAAACATAGAGAAGGGAGGGAATGACCGTGGCCGAGAAGACCTGAAGCTTAGTGTGGAGCGAAGGAACAGGTAGCTTCCACACAACGTTACGCAACCGATGAAAAGATATTGCCGCTCGACTGATTCGGATTGAGACCTCTGCTGTTAAACTGGAGCCGGTCATAAGCACACTGCCCAGGTATGGGAAACTCTCCACTCGCTCCACAACTGCCCCATCACCGATTGGGAGTTGTGGGGGTGTAGTGTCCGATGGTACAAAATACCCAGGCAGGTGCTTAGTTTTGGTGGGGCTGATGGTAAGGCCCCACCTCTTAGTGGCACTCTCCAGTCTCAGCAGCAGCGTCTCCAACTCCTCCTCTGAATGAGCAGCTATTACCAAATCATCAGCATACATAACGTGGTTGAGCAATAGGGAGCCATCCCTTGACCGCACCCGGGCATCGATCAGCCTCCCATTATATCTGTACCATATGGAGATTCCCCCGGTACAGCTATTGAAGGCTTCACGAACTACGTGGTCAAAATAGATGTTAAATAATGTGGGAGCCAGAGGACATCCCTGTCGCACCCCAAGGTGTACAGGGAATAGCTCTGACTCCAGGCCACGTAGTTTTACCCGGGCCCGCTCACCATCATGAAGGTCCTTAATGATCGTGAGCAGAGGGTCAGGTACTCCAAAAGCACGAAGAACAACCCAGAGCCCAGGCCTACTGATGGTATCATAGGCCTTGACCAGGTCAATAAAGCAGTGATGTAGGTCTTTTTGGAATTCCCTACACCTCTGCTGTAGCAGACGGACAGAAAATATGACATCTGTGCAGGACCGCCCTTTCCTGAAACCGCATTTGGGCTCTGCAAGCCTCTCCTCAGCGTGCCTGGCAAGGCGATGCTGAATAATCCTTGCCAGGACCTTTCCCGGCACACTGAGGAGTGAAATACCCCTGTAGTTGTTACAGTCTGTGCGGTCCCCCTTCTTAAAAAGGGGGACCACCAGGGCATCCTTCCAATCCTGCGGAACCAGTCCAGTGGTCCAGACTGTTGTTATGATGTCATATAGGGCAGTCTGTGCACAAACGCCACCCTCCCTCAGCATTTCGCTTGGGAGATCATCTCTACCCGCTGCCTTTCCTGGTCTCAGACTCCGGATCGCCCTCAGTACTTCCTCAACAGATGGCACCTCAGCCAGCCACTCACAGGGGGTGACTTCTTTCAATATTTGAGGCACCGCAGCCTCAGCAGGGTCATCCTCACTTTGTGCCATGATGTTTTCCTGGCTGAGGGATTTTCCCTCCCCCAGGACCTCACAGAAATGCTCAGCAAATCTGCAAACCTGTTCCTGGGGGTCGGAGATTGGATCACCGTTTTTTCCCCTAATGATGGTAATAGGTGTGGCGCTGCAGGTTACTTTTTTGATGGAGTTAAATAGAGATTTGTGATCACGGGCCACTGAGGCAGACTCCATCTCCTCAGCAACCCGCGACCACCACCCATCCTTGCAGCGCCTCACGGCTCTCCGAAACTCCGAGCGAAGGCTGCGGTAAGCCTCCTCATTCTCTGACGTGGGATTCTGTAGCCGATGACAGTGGGCCTGTCGCTTTTTCTGAACCATCCTGAACACCTCCTCTGTCAGCCAGGGTCTCTGGGGAGGTCTGGACCGCGTACCCAAAGCACCCATTGCAGCTGCATGAGTCACAGTCCTAAACCTCGCCCATTTACCCTCGACATCAGGAGGAGTCGGGGACGATGCCAATCCCAGCCGCAAGCGATGATGAAATTCTCGCTTTCAACTTTCATCAGATAACTGAGACCAGGCCACTTTAGGTTGGAATGGGGTCCTGGGTGTACACCCACCACCGGAGTGGAAGAATGGCAGGCGCATCTTACAGATGACTAGTCGATGGTCAGAGGGCAGATCAGCTCCACAGTAGGTCCTGGTGTCAAGGACATGGGCTCGCATCCGCTGGTCTGTCACTATGTAGTTCAGCAGATGTTCTTGCTTGGACCCGGCATGCATCCATGATGTTATGTGGATGCGCCGATGCTGGAAAAGCGTGTTCGTAATTACAAGCCCATGGGCTGCACAAAAATCTAGCAGCCTCCTACTGTTGTTATTGAGCTGATCTGGCCCATGCCCTCCAATCACTCCAGACCAGGTGCCAGCATCATGACCAACTCGGGCATTGAAGTCACCCAACATGATGACTCTATCCCGAGGGGCCACTTTAGCCAGCACCTGTGACAGGAGGTCATAGAAGGCATCTGACTCATCGGCTTTGCCTGCATCCCTCCACGGATGTTCATCTTCGGTGGGGGCATAAGTAACCACAACCACCATTCTTCGCCTACGGTTGATGGGAAGGCGAGCCCAAAGTAGCCTGGGGCTTACAGCTTCCCACACCTCACCGCCACGCTCCCACGCCCCCTTCATTCTTTTGTTCAAAAGAAGAGCCACACCCTGTTGTTTGGCAGTCTGCTGCCCCGAGTAGAGGACTGTCCACCCCTCATGGTGGCAGGAGCCAGAACCGGTCCACCAGACCTCCTGAATGCCACATAGATCCAGGCAGTACTGGTCCAGCTCCCGACAGAGGAGTGGCAGCGTCTCCTCCGCAGTGAGCGTTCGAACATTCCACGTGGGCACCCGTAGTGGTTTTTCGTTGTTTCTGGAGGAGCCCCGAGGGTAGATATTCAAACTCATGGCTCCGCCAATTGGGGTTTGGCCAGGAGACGTCATAGACGCCTGGCCCCCCGGGCGTACACACACACGTACACACACACACACACGTACACACACACAGAGTGCCCAAATTCGGCCACGGCAATTGAGCTCGATAGCGACCAGTCCATGACCTTTAGCAGGCTGGCTGAGAGCGAGTTTATCATTAACACAATGTGAAATATTATTTTATTTATTCTCACCGCACAATTGCCACGACATAATGGGCTCCGCTCACCTCGCCATGATGTATGTGTGATAATAAGGTCCCCCCCCCCAACTTCCCCATTAGATGTAGTAAGAATCTAACACTGATGCCACGAGGAAACCCTGGAAAAGTCTCACAACCTGTAGACATTCTTAGCTCTTTCGGTAAAGTCACGTTGAAGGGAAACAATATATTTTATATATTTTATATGTATAAAATATATATTTTATATATTTATATATATTTCATTATTTTATTGTTTCCCTTCAACGTGACTTTACCGAAAGAGCTAAGAATATGAATTACTGCAGTTACGAAAGCTTTAAATCAAAACCTGTAGACACTGTTCTGCTGCATGTCGCATGTTTGGCCAATTCAAGTCACGGGTAGTACTACAGCCTGGGTTGTGTGGATGTGCTAAATAGCCTCAATTCCTAAAGAAGCTCCGACCAAGAGGTGGAGCGAAAAGTCGGACATCGTGCCACAAAGCATGCGATAAGAACCTGCAAAACACACCGGGGAACAATGAATCCAGTATTCCAGTGCAATGTCAAAGTGCCCTCATGTGGAAGGAGGCCGGAGAACGGGTAGAAAACGCACCACAAATAAAAAGGGGTCGCACTCAACAACTCCGCACACACGGATTCAATAATCTATTGTTGTACTGCCACGTTCACAGCCGGAGCCTACGTATTATTGTCATGGAGTCTCCCTTCCAAGTGTAATGACTCCGACGACAATACTACAAAAGCGACTTTTATTAGTTACACCATAATGAACCCTACTATGGATAACACAATAAGGGACCCTAAGCTTCCTGACTATCCTCCAGCTTGCCTCTTCCTCCGACTCTCTCCACTCCTCGTGCTCTCCCCCCTAAAATCTCCCTCAGCTCCCCTTCTCGAACCTTCTCGTCCTTCTTCTTTGGTTCTTTCGGTAAAGTCACGTAGAATGAGAATAAAATAATAAATTGATAAAATAAAATAACACAATAATATTCTCACGACGTTTCGGCCATAACACAAGCGGCCTTCATCAGGTGAAGGGACGAGACTGTCTGGAGGACAGCGCTGGAGTGAAAAAGCCACGCTCAGATCGCGACCTTTAAGCTGTGTGAGAAGAAACAAAGCGCCTTGACAAAGGAATTAGCATAGAATTTAGCATTGAAATGGCTGAGTGATTAGCTTGTGACTGGTCACAGAAATGGCTATGTTAAAGTTAAAGCATACACATCCGCAGAGGCACCCCTTGACAAAGGAATTAGCATAGAATTTAGCATTGAAATAGCTAAGTTAAAGCATACACATCCGCAGAGGCACCCCTTGACAAAGGAATTAGCATAGAATTTAGCATTGAAATAGCTGAGTGATTAGCATGTAACTGGTCACAGAAATTGCTATGTTAAAGTCAGAGCATACACATTCACCGAGGCACCTAGTACAAATCAAACAGGAGAATTTAGGATTGAAATAACTAGGCGAATTTAGCATTGAAATAACTGAGTGATTAGCTAGTGACTGGTCACAGAAATGGCTATGTTGAAGTCAAGGTCTACACATCTGAGCTATTCACAGTAACTGGGTATACAATACAATGTATAATGAATACTATATAGTGAACCAATAAAAAACTAAAATATAAATTACCTTAATGTTATCAATAAACTCTATATTCTCCAATCAGCTAAGCTACCAACAATAAGTCGTTATATATCACAATGCTATATGGCGAAAAAATGGGTGGATTCTTACCCTCAACTTTAGCAACACGGATAGCTACGGGCCCCGTTCAGACGGACGAGTTCATCCAAGGTCGGAACAGAGGAGGGGGAGAGAGACAGCTGCGAGGCGCTATTATACTCCATGTTGTAAACCATACCATTAACCGTGGTGTGAGAGGTATTAAGAGTCAATGCTGGTGAAAGAGCTGCGGTCTGAAGGTCATCGTAAAATACAATTAATTAAGAACGGAAATGGTTTAAAACATCTTTCCAATGGTTACTAAGCCAGAATCCATCTTCTCGGTTGAAATTGTTTCTGTGCTTGTATATGTGAATGGCCTCATGAACGAATCTCTCATGGCAGCCGGTTGGTTTGCAAAGAACCTCCGTCTTGGAGAAGTCAATGTCATGTGAGCCCACTGAATTATAACAGTGATCTGCCATGGCAGAGGAGTTCGTCCTACCGTGTTTCAAGTCTGCTTTATGTTCACGGATGCGGTCCGAGATATGTCGTTTGGTTTCTCCAATGTAGCTACTACCACAGAGGCACTTTAGTTTGTAAACGCCCGGGTACTGTATGTCTGGAACAGCATCTTTTACAGATGGAACTAGATCACGAATTTTATGTATTGTGTTGAATCGGACCTGGATCTTGTGTTTACTCAGGATTTTGGAGATATTTTTAGTGACCCCTGCAATGTAGGGTAAGGTGATGGTTTTGAGTGGCTCCACAAGAGAATCCTTCTTCATGACTGGAGTGATGGCTTTGCGGATTGTGTAGTCGGAGTAAACATTAGCCCTGAGAGACTGGTGTACATGCTTGAGTTCACTGGTAATGTGTTCCTGTTCGGAAATGCATTGGGCTCTATGGTATAGAGTCTTGATGAGGGAGTTCTTCTGGGATGGATACACCCAGCCATCAGATTTACCATGGAGGTCGAAAAAGATGGCAAACTACCCTTTTTGGATGTCTTAATTAAAAGGAGACATGATGGTTCAATGAGCCACTCTGTCTACAGGAAAGCCACCCATACAGATGCTTACTTGAAACCGGATTCCCACCACCATCCATCCCAGAAGAACTCCCTCATCAAGACTCTATACCATAGAGCCCAATGCATTTCCGACCAGGAACACATTACCAGTGAACTCAAGCACGTACACCAGGCTCTCAGGGCTAATGGTTACTCCGACTACACACTCCGCAAAGCCATCACTCTAGTCATGAAGAAGGATTCTCTTGTGGAGCCACTCAAAACCATCACCTTACCCTACATTGCAGGGGTCACTAAAAATATCTCCAAAATCCTGAATAAACACAAGATCCAGGTCCGATTCAACACAATACATAAAATTCGTGATCTAGTTCCATCTGTAAAAGATGCTGTTCCAGACATACAGTACCCGGGCGTTTACAAACTAAAGTGCCTCTGTGGTAGTAGCTACATTGGAGAAACCAAACGACATATCTCGGACCGCATCCGTGAACATAAAGCAGACTTGAAACACGGTAGGACGAACTCCTCTGCCATGGCAGATCACTGTTATAATTCAGTGGGCTCACATGACATTGACTTCTCCAAGACGGAGGTTCTTTGCAAACCAACCGGCTGCCATGAGATATTCGTTCATGAGGCCATTCACATATACAAGCACAGAGACAATTTCAACCGAGAAGATGGATTCTGGCTTAGTAACCATTGGAAAGATGTTTTAAACCATTTCCGTTCTTAATTAATTGTATTTTACGATGACCTTCAGACCGCAGCTCTTTCACCAGCATTGACTCTTAATACCTCTCACACCATGGTTAATGGTATGGTTTACAACATGGAGTATAATAGTGCCTCGCAGCTGTCTCTCTCCCCCTCCTCTGTTCCGACCTTGGATGAATTCGTCCGTCTGAACGGGGCCCGTAGCTATCCGTGTTGCTAAAGTTGAGGGTAAGAATCCACCCATTTTTTCGCCATATAGCATTGTGATATATAACGACTTATTGTTGGTAGCTTAGCTGATTGGAGAATATAGAGTTTATTGATAACATTAAGGTAATTTATATTTTAGTTTTTTATTGGTTCACTATATAGTATTCATTATACATTGTATTGTATACCCAGTTACTGTGAATAGCTCAGATGTGTAGACCTTGACTTCAACATAGCCATTTCTGTGACCAGTCACTAGCTAATCACTCAGTTATTTCAATGCTAAATTCGCCTAGTTATTTCAATCCTAAATTCTCCTGTTTGATTTGTACTAGGTGCCTCGGTGAATGTGTATGCTCTGACTTTAACATAGCAATTTCTGTGACCAGTTACAAGCTAATCACTCAGCTATTTCAATGCTAAATTCTATGCTAATTCCTTTGTCAAGGGGTGCCTCTGCGGATGTGTATGCTTTAACTTAGCTATTTCAATGCTAAATTCTATGCTAATTCCTTTGTCAAGGGGTGCCTCTGCGGATGTGTATGCTTTAACTTTAACATAGCCATTTCTGTGACCAGTCACAAGCTAATCACTCGGCCATTTCAATGCTAAATTATATGCTAATTCCTTTGTCAAGGCACTTTGTTTCTTCTGACAGCTTAAAGGTCGTGATCTGAACGTGTTTTTTTTTTTACTCCAGCGCTGTCCTACCAGACAGTCTCGTCCCTTCACCTGATGAAGGCCGCTTGTGTTGTGGCCGAAACCTCGTGAGAATATTAGTGTTATTTTATTTTATCAATTTATTATTTTATTCTCATTCTACGTGACTTTACCGAAAGAACCAAAGAAGATGAATCCTTGCAGTCACGAAAGCTTTAAATCGAAACTTCTCGTCCTTGTTTTTACCTATAGCCAATCCCCGTCCTTTCCCTTTAACGGATCCTTTTTGTTTATTCTCCAATCCCTTTAAAGCCTGCCCCCCCCCCCCCCCGACCAATCACCGTGGAGGCTTATTTCCTCCAATCAGAGGCCGTTGTATATTTTTAAATATCCATTAAAGCTGCATATGGCTTGGGGTCATTTTTCAATCATTACACAAGCACTAAGCATGCTCAAAAGACTGCTTAGCTTCTGCGATCCACCAATATCAAATTCATTACTCAAGAGTTGTGGCCACATATGAAAAGTAGGATTTCGGGCATCTGCGACCCATTTGCATTGCACCAGAATGTCCCTGAAAGCGTTGCTTCCTATTGTTGGGCTCTTTCGGCCCAAGGGAGGGTTGGGAGAGGCAAGGGCTAGGCACAGATGTGTGAGCTTCTGCAAAAGTGTCCACCGTACCTGCTCAGAGCGTCTGGTATTCCCAGGCCACTGGTGAACTCGCGCGCGCACACACACACCAGACGCTCTGTAAATGCGCACACACCCAGCCGCTCGGCTTGTACTGGGATCATTTAGGGTCCTGGTGTCTTTGTAGATACACACAGCGTGTATCGATGGATTGCTTGCTGCAAGCGGCTTGTTGGGGTGGTGGGGCGTTCATCCAGCAGTGGATTGACCATGGTTGATGGTTCCATGCTCACAGGCCAGGGGAATCTGCCGTGGTACTTACTGTGGTATCCGCCCACTCACACTCTCGTTACTGGGAAAACTATTCGGGCAAACATCCCGGTGAAGAGCAGTGTCTCTCGACTCAGCAAGGCTTCTACTGGATAGATTAAAACGCATCTACTAGCTTATTAATCAAATGAGCTAGCAATTAGCAGCTGCGTTACTGTGCTCCCAACTACACAGGCGAAGAGAAACACGCGGCGGAACTGAACACGCCTGCCCGTTGTACTGAAATAATGGTCTTGGTCGTTTCTTAAATCCCTCCTGTGCCCACCCAGCAGTATATGAGGGTACACCACAGTGCTCCTGGGGTGGGATAGAATGCGGCTAATATCCCACCTCTTCAGACGTCTGGCAATCGTGGAAGAGTAGACTAAAACACCTTGAGCATAGATGGGGGTGTTTGGAAAGCAATTGCAGGGCTGCGCCCTTTCCCCTTACCGCAGTCGACGAGGCAGACTTCCAGGCTCCTGTGTTCGCCATGGGCCCTTGCTCCTCGTAGATGCCCTAAAACCCTCTCCTCCCCCGTCTCACCCCGGCTGTGCCTCGGGGGTCGTTGGTGGTGCTGTTGGTGGCGATAGTGTTGTTGTTGTTGGTGGTGGTAGTGTTGTTGGTGGAGGTAGTGGTGGTTTTGGGCCCAGGTTTCCTCGTCCTCGTCCGTTTCTCGCTAAGCCAGCCCCAACTCTTCCCGACGAGATTCAAAATAATTCAAAACCGGTCCAGGGTTCTTGCTTGGCTCCAACAGCTATTGCTGCACAATGCTGTTGGTGTGCAAAGCACAATAAACCGATTGACTAAAACGTGTTTATTTACGTGTAGAGACAGAATTGAATTGTGGAGTTTGCTTTTTTTATCCCGATGTAGTTACTGATCATTGTTGTGAGGCATCTCGAGATGTAATTGCATTTAAATGACAATTGCTGTTGCAATATATCACCACGCACCACAAGAGACATACATTTTCAAAATAT
The DNA here is from genome assembly GCF_048934315.1 of Petromyzon marinus. Taxonomy (NCBI): domain Eukaryota; kingdom Metazoa; phylum Chordata; class Hyperoartia; order Petromyzontiformes; family Petromyzontidae; genus Petromyzon; species Petromyzon marinus. Next base: position 2,345,059 of record NC_133677.1, read on the forward strand.
ATAAACTCAATTGGGTATGTAATTAACGGCACGCGTGGATGGCGTGCGATGTTATTCCTCGACTGTTACGTCGTATTTATTTCAACTCCCGTGATGGTTACGAGGCACCAGCATAGGGCAGGACAGCAATGGATTCAGGGCGAGGATGTATTTGGTCTACACAGGTTGGATTCGTCCGTAGAGATCTGAGTGTTATGCCTCCCCCCCCCCCCCTCTCGTTTACGTGGTGGACTTTGAGGTGAATTGGACAAACGTCCCACTGCAGTAGGGTCCCCTCCTGAAAACAAAAAAAATATATTACCTTGAGACTCGGAAAAGCCTTTCTTGGATAACTAAAATATCAAAGGCTACCAAATCGGTTATTAGTTGACACTGTGCTTTGGTTGATTGCAAAAATAATAATCTTGTCGGAGGGGATCAGGTTTTTATTATTATTAAAGCCAGCTAACAATCGGATTATGGTTTTTAATAAGCCGAGTCAGGGTCTCCGTGCTATTCCGGTAAGATGCACGCTGCCAATCACCCTGTCGTGACAATGAAACGACAAGGATCACTGGGAGAGCATTGCTGATCTCCGCGTTGTATTTATACCGCATCAATGCAATTACTCACGCGGACTGAATTACCCCAATTACACAGCGTGGGGGGTGCGGGGAGGGGTGTGTGGGGGGGGGTTGGATGAGAGAACGAAGGGAGTGGTGGAGCCAGCGTGCTTCTGCTACTGCCAAGGACACGAAACGCGTGGTTGTCTTCGGTGTAGCAGCAGTAACAGCAGCATCACCAATAGCAGCATCACCGGTAGCAGCTCCAGCATCATAATAATCACCACCAAAAAACTCATCATCACCGTGACGTGAATCATCACCTGATTTCAGTCATCACCTTATTTGGAATGGTCAAAATCATCAGCCGCTACATTGAGGATTATCATGAGGTGCACCAATTGTGTATAATAAAAAAAAACATCAACAATTATAACTAATCATTACCATCAGCAGGGTCGCTATCATCGGCAGCTCCATAATCCTGAAATCATATTAACCATTTATCATTAAAACCGTCAACAGACGCAACAATTATCATAATTAATCAGCAGCCTTCATCAATCACGAATCACAAACGCCATAATCGGCAACAATTAGCAGCAGCATTTCTATGAATTCAGAAAATTCCCCAATTACCAATACCAGTCATCGATACCATCAGCATTAAATTCGATCACATATCATCACCACTGCGAAGAATAATCAGCAGGACCGAGCAATCAACAGCAGCTGCATCATCACCAATTACACTATGTAACACGATTTTTGTTCCTGGGTAGTGTTATTTTTTTAATTGCTTATGCCTAAAAATAATTTTTAAAATGGCTATTATTCCCCACAAACTTGCTTGTGACCAGGACTTTACGTGAAAGAATGACACAAATGCACACCACGTTTTCTCATTGAAAATAGGTAAATTTCAAAATATCACTGTCCTGGTCACGAAAGCAAAGTTTGTGGGGAATAATATACATTTTCTGTACTTTTGAGGCATCAGCAATTAGGAAATAACACTACCCAGGGACAATTTGTTTGTTAGTGTTATCAATTCCACCATCAAGCATCGGCAGCATTGTCACCAATCATCAGAGAAGTCAAGCGGAATTTTGGGAGGGGTGTCAGAGTATCTTCCATTGCGATCTAGACTGCAACAGAGATTCGAGTCTCGGAAGGAGATAGATGCTGGGAATTTCGCAGGGGCGCGAAAGGGATATATGAACCTTATGGCCGGACCCCGGGGTCCCGATTAAACGGAAGTCAAAATCGTAATTAATGAATTTATGTTTGGCGACTCCGTCCCACCACGCACACAAACGCCGCGACCCACCTGGTACGGATCATTCTGTTGTCGTGTCGTCCAAGCGCAGCAGCAAGGACGAATGCGCAGAAAACTTTTAAACTTTGATTAGCGCATCGTGTACAACTCGTCGAGAGGAATAGATTTCCCCATCGTTCACCTTCAGACATAAAATGACGTCGCAATGCAGTTTATGCGAGAGCCGTGGGCTTATGGGAGCCCCGGGGTCCCGCCATAAGGTTCCCATTTGTATGTAAACTATGCAATTAACTGTTTTAGTCGTGGCGCCCCACGGGAAGGGTAGTCGTCGAAGATTTAATGATCAAGGAACGAAATAGGTTTTGTCCTTTCCGGCAATAAAACCGCCGTCAAGATGTTCAACAAACACCACGTTTAGTTGCATGTTTTATCACAAGTATGTGTGGTTAATGCAGACTTCATGCCTTGCAAAAGGTTATCCAATTGGTGTCTGAAAAATCGTAACACCTGTTTTATTGCCAGAAAGGGCAAAACGTTTTATTTCGTTGCTAGAAAAAAAGGTCCCCTAAATATAAAGGGACGGGTTACGTAAGAAAGATGATAAAGGAATTCTGGTAAGAAAGTCCCCAGGACAAAGAGGGCACGGCTCGAGGGGAGCAGCAGGAAGAAAAGAGAGTCGGGCAGGAAGGAATGCTTCGGGCCAAATGTCGGAGCAAGCAGAAGAGAGCTGCATGGAGCAGCGCCTGTTCTCACACGGGGTGGGGGAGAAGGGAGGGATTCAGTGGGGGTGGCCACACAGAAGCGACGTGATTTACAGGTAGCTTGCGCGGATTTAGATATAAACGAGCCCGACAATGCTGTCACACCGAGACAGCGGAGGGATACTCGGGTGTGGGACACTTGAACACACAAGTCGGCTGTCGCTTTAGTCCGCAGGCAGCAACAGAATCGCCCACCCGGGGCTCCCTGCGCATTCCTCCATCTTCCGATAACAATTTAATTGTCAGCCCTTCATATCAATCCACTGATAGATTACAGCCCTCCCCGCACCATCAGTCATGGGCAGTATATGACCATACTCCATGGCACTGGTCAGTATGAGTTGAAGGGGGGCCCAGGACAGGTTATAACTCATCCACTGATGCCAGCTATCGCCGGGAATCGAACTCGGGTCGCTGTAGTTATGGCGGCACAATCCACTAACCACTGTGCCACGACTGCGCCCAACAATGTGCTAATAGGCTTCATAAATAGGCTCGCTGGGATGAAGGAAGCCAGACTCCAGACACATTTAACTCTCAACCGGTAATTTTTGTGCAAACAAAATTGGGGGGGGGGGGGGGGGCACTCGGAGCCAGCGTGAATACCCCATTCCAGCCTTCTTCGTCTTTCGTATGGTTGCTGTAGATGCAGAGCAACAACTGCGACACATCCAGTGGTCGGTAGCTTTCAAAGCAGCTCGCTCACGAGTTGCCTGGTCACGCAGCAAGGTCATTTGTCCACCAGGCGGCAGCATTGCTCCATTACAAACAAGAATTTTCAGGTTTTGGCAAGCCACTGCTGGATAAAAGCCTCCCCATATTTTATCAGTCATGGGGTTTGTTTGGGGGGGGGGATCGGTTAAAATCAGTCTGGTTCAGCAGCCACCGGTATGCACAAAGAGGTCGGAATCAAGTACTTGGGGTGCGTGGTCAGGTTATGGCGTGATCACGCGATATTGACCGGAACCTGTTCGGCAAACACGACTTGGTTCACTCACTTTGCAGGTACCCAATGTAGGACTCTCGTTCAGACACTTACCAATGCCCAGTGTGATGGCTGAGCCACCACTCCTCTTTATACATTGTAAATGTTAAAATCGCATTTAAAATGATAAAAGTATGCAACACAGATCCATAACATGTTAACCAAATCCATAAAGACTGCGGCATATGTTTGTTTACACTTCCAATAATCCACAGCTTGATTTGAGTCTCAAGTACCATTTTGTGTGCCGTGCATATTTGGATATTTAGCCGATTACCTTTACAGATTATTTGGTACGATTTCTCGTTTAAAATGTTAAATTTACAATTTAACAAAATGTTAAATTTAATTTAAATTTACAATTTAACATTTTAGGGCCATCTGTAATGTCTACAATGAAAAATGTCTTCAAACTAAAAAGCTATCGATCAAACAGATGCGCAATTGGCATTTCCTCATGTGACCAACCAGGCACCCAAAAATGCTTTTGGTAAATTACATTATCGAGACTTAACTAATTTTAGCCCATGGTATTTTTTTTTTACAAAAACTTCAACAAAACTTTCCAAATAACCAAAAAAGTGACAAGGAGCCGTGACTGAATTCCATTTTTAAACTTGCTTTAGTCACCAATCTGTACTGAAAATGTCATCTCGGTTACAAAACACCCTCAAGGATTACATGATAGAGGTTAAACAAGGTAGGATTGCATTAAATCAAGTGCTCGGTAGAAGGCACGCACCCATGCAAAGGAATCAACCACATGACTGCATCTCAACACGGTAACACAGGTAAAAAAGTCCCGCAAATTGCAAACATGCCACCGAGAATTCAATAAACCCAAAATTCCACAAACCCCGATTAAATGACAACCTCGTTGGTTATACGAAATGAGGTTATACCGCTAGCCACCAACCAGTGAACACCTGACACAGAGGGGGTGGTTTTGCTTGGTGGTCGTGTGGAGGGACAGGGGTGGGACGGCGATGGCTGGAGTGGAGAGGTTGTGGTTGGGAGGATGAGATGTGCAGCAGCAAAGTGGTGGCTTTTGGGTTGAAACTCCCGCTTTTCACAGTCGTTTAAACAGGAAGTGCGCAGCCATGGCCACTATAGGCGCACCCGTAGGAGTGCCAGGAAAGGGTCCAGACGAACCCGCGATGTCCACGTGGGAGTAGCGCAGCGGCTTCTCAGAGTCCAGCCCATGCTGATGGAACACACACACACACAGAACTCCATGTAGCCTACCCGCATAGACTGCATGGGCAAGTGCTGTTAGGCAAGTGCCTATGAAGGTCAGCCTCACACATGAAGAAGTGAGCCCAGTACTATTTCCAGGTAGCTCCCCACCCCCCCAGTCCTGCTAGTTATACAGCCACACTAATGTGCAATTAAATGCCAAGTTGACCTCGGGAAGGCCCCATGGTAGTTTCAGTTAACCCTTGGTCCCCGATGTGCAGCATCGCAAGGAAATCGATCCAGGTGGCCAGCATCGTAAAGCAGTTGTGTGAACAGCTCTTAACACCACTCCGCCCCACCACACAAACCCTATTTTGTCTGTTATGTCAGGTGATGCGTCACTGGTGATCACTTACAATGGCATCTAACAGAAAACCGGTGAGGCCAGCACTCAAATCTAACTGCCTTTGTCTCTATTTTATTGATATACTGCATCAGGTACTCAATTTAGGCAACCTGAACTTTAAGAAGGCATGGGTCAGGCACCACTGCCCTTTACCATTCATCCCTTGAACGTAGCACATTGGCAAAGTGGTTAGAAAAAAAACAATGGTCAGACAGCCAAACAAATGCCCTTTCAAAAATGAGAGAATAACATGGCATTTAGGCAACACAGGAGGCAGAAAAACTACCATAACAGACCCAAGGTGACATAAAATGCTGTGCTTTAAAATTCCATCATGAGAAGAGCGTCTGCATCACATCGCCCATGTCATAGACTTTTTTTCACAAAAATCCCACGCTTTTGAGATTACGAGCACGTACGCCGAGCAGCTGGGACAAAAAGGGGGAAATCGTTCCATCCATTTCCACTGGAAAGCAGTAAAAATGACGACGCATCGGTGAAATATTGCCTATGTGGTGGTCATTGCGCCCATTCTCACAAGCTCAGAATGTTTGAATTTATTTAAAATAAGTCACCATGCAATCGGTTTATTTTAGTGCAGCACTCTGCAGAACTGAAAGTGAGAATACACAAGCAGTGGCCACTGGACTGCGATGAACGACATTATAATTGACATTATCACAAAGGTATCATACCACGTGAGGGTTGGAACATGTTAAGACGATGAAATAATGCAACACACTTTGTGCAGTTCTTCTTTCACACTAGCTAATATCAGAGGTAATGTGTTGCAATGCTGTGAGCGACACAGTAGAATTTATCTCCGTTATGTTTTAAAATTACATCTACCACAACTTATAACATGAAATATATCATGATTAAAATATAGATGACAGATCATGTAAGTTCATCCTTATATCATTTAGTTAATATTAAATAACTGCCTGACACACCTGATGACGACCGTTTGTGTTATGGTCGAAACGTCGTGAGAATTTTTATTGTTTTATATATATTTTATTATTTTATTGTTTCCCTTCATGGTCGAAACGTCGTGAGAATTTGTATTGTTTTATATATATTTTATTATTTTATTGTTTCCCTTCAACGTGACTTTACCGAAAGAGCTAAGAATATGAATAACTGCAGTCACGAAAGCTTTAAATCAAAATTTAACTGCCTGACAAATTGAAGCTGAAAAACCTGTTATTTTTGTAACTCTTTGCCAAGTATGAAGCAAAAAGACAGGTGTTTTACACAGCTCTCAGTGTGCAGCATGGCTTGTAAAAAGAAATATCAGAAGCCAGGTGTCTGGCTCTGGGATCGGTTCAGCTGGGCCAGGCTGCCAAGGAAACACAGCCTGTGCCTATGCCAAACCAGCCATGGAACGGAGATTGCCGCGAGTTATACTCACGGCATCCATCCCGGACGTGAGCACAAGGAAGGCGGCGGGCGACTGGTGTCCACGCGGGGTGGCGCTCGACGGGAGGTTGTTGCACTGCAAGACGTCCTCGTACTCGGACTTCCCAGCGTGGAAGACGTAGTCCTCACGCCGAATGGTGGACAATTCGAACGGATCGCCTATGCGCTCGCCCACTGGTCACACACGGCGACGGTCACGGAGGGTTACCATTATTTTACTTGCAGGACAATTTATCTTTTATTTCGGATAGTTTCATCATAATTTTCTCCTTGTGTTTGTAGTGTATTATTAGTCTACATGTGTCAATATTGCTGTTTCAAGGATTAAATCAGGTGTTCTCATTATTAATGTTTTCAAGTAGAGAGGGACTTAAGAGGCCTACCTTTGAACCACTCCTGACAATTCCCAGCCTCCCGTGCTGGTCCATTGTCCATGATCAGCTGTCATAGACAGGTTAAGGTTTAGGGGTCAGCATCGCAGCACTACATTAAAAAATATTAGACATGCACTAAAACACACGAAACCTACGAGCAGGACACGATTGGAATAAATAAGTGCAAGGCAAGAGAACACATCAGCTCTCGGAAGCCAAGCAGGGTCGAGCGTGGATAGTGCCAGGATGGGTGAATGCGGTACATGGGAGTTGATATAAGCTGCGGTGCTACATTTTGGGCAGCAGAGGGCAGTGCAGCAACTGCAGCTCTACACTCCCCACAAATGTACACAGCTTTCACCAACGGCACTGACCGGCGGGGTAAAGTATGGCCAATTAACTCAACCGACACGGCGTGGGGAGGCATTCATCCAGCAGTGGATCGACAAAGGGCTGTGTGTATATACACACACACACGTGCATATTAACGCAATCTGTCGCACAGCAGGCTTGGTAGCGAGGGGAGGGGGGGTAGCAGGCAGTTGAGCGAGTGGTGCGGTTGGTGGGGGCAGGCGACCAGCACTCACGGTGTATTCGGGCCCCACGGCGCGGATGGCGTGCCCCGTCAGCGTGGCGATGGTGTACAGCTCAGGGTTCACTGCGCTGACCGCCTGGAGAGAAAGCAAGAATATTTATACTGGAGGAATCCGACGAGCTGTAAAGCTCTTTTTCACAGATGTCCAGTAAAAGTGCACGCCAACGATGGCCATCACGTAGCTTCGGAGACGCGTGTAACATTTCAATTGACAGCAAATGTACAAATAATATGCTGATATACAATTCCCCACAATACATGCTGCAGACTTCCCTGCTCTATTTAAGGCCAGGTTAAAGACGGAATTTTTTCTCCTCTGCCTATGACCGACTGCCATTCTATAAAATAAACATGTTCATGGCTTCTGTACAGCATCTTCAGATGCCAAATAAATATATCCAATTTTAGTCCTGTTTAATGTTATACTTGGACTATGAAGGCAGGTTAAAACGCCTTAAATGATGAAGGTATATACAAAATAAAAATGAATCAATTCTTGAATGGAATGGCAACCCCAATTTGTGATAATTCACTCAATTTCTGGCAGGTAAACTCTTGACATCACACTATCAGATAATTACTGCTGCAATCCCTTCATGTGGCCTCCAAAACACGTCGTGGGAGCCAGGCAGTGCTTTCCCACCCACCTCTACTACAGAATAATGGTCTTCATATGAATGTCAAACAAATGTTTAATTCTCAGAGATGGGATTTAGTCAAATGAAGTGCACAAGCAAATATATATATTTTTATCATTGGTTAAATGGCTTGAGACTATCACGTCTACACTTGAAAATAAAGTCTAACAAAAGGCAGCTGACCTGAACCTATCAGCTACCCTAAAAAAACGTTCTAAAACGACCGATTACAGCAGACCAAAAATACCAAACCGAAACAACCTTTGCATTCTATTGACATTTAAAGCGGCAATGACTGTATGCTTGGGTCAAAACGTGGAGTCAAATCCACACCTTCTCCTTGAGCAGGCACAGAAGGTCGGCCATCACCATGCGCCCCTCCGCGTCCGTGTTGCCCACACGCACGCGCTTCCCCGCGCGCGACGTCACGATCTCGTCCGCCACGTAGCAGTCTGCACGCAATCAAACAGTCGCCTCGATGATAAACGCCGTGGTGCACACCTTGTAATCCGGATCCTTGGGGTACATTTGTGAAAATCCCAAACCCGCCCGGGTTGTATGTATGTAAATTGAATTTCTTTTGCGCAATGTAACCGACCGTGCTAATTGGAGGTGCGGCGGGGGGGGGGGGACAAACTAAACAAAAAGTGAGGTGGCCTCCAGATGACCATGTCTGTGAAGACTTTTTAGAGTTATCCCGTCATGCGAGTGGGTTTTCTCCAGGTACTTCAATTTTCCCCCCCGCATCCAAAACAATTCCTAAATATCAATTGGCCAAATATATAAATTGTATTCTATTCTTGCCAAAGGCAATGTATCAATGCAAGACTCATAGAAAATTATCTTGAGACTCAAGAGGCTTTCCTAGATAAATAAAATAGCACATGCAGAAATTATAACTGCTAAACATGTGGTCATCATCATGAGTAATCCTGAGCCAATGATGACAAATTCCACATTACTATGGCGGGAACGAATCTCGAAGATTGGTTGACCTCACACTCAATTAATTCAACTTTCTAATGCACAGCTAAATGAATCAACCTGGAAAGATGGACAGCCTTGATCTATAAAAGCAGATGCTCACCATCAGTCATGGTTAGCATCTGATTTTGCAAGCCCACAACAGTAGGCCCATTTATCTACCACCTGATCCAGAGCTTAACCGCTACGAATAAAACGTTGTGCGAAGAGCTTTGAAGAGGTTTTTGAAAGGAAAGCTATCGGCACACGCACTCAAGACACATGCTTCAGGATGTCAGATATGAGTGTAAATGCTGCCACTTTAATTAACCTCTCGACGACTCGCATGCATTAAACGACACGCGTAACAGAGCACGATTCTGTTTGATGAAATTACTCCCAATTTAACAAAACAATTGAGAATGAGCATTGGCAGAGGGGCAGCATACGCACCTGAACCAACGCTGTTCCTCACCATTGCCAGGACGCCCACCACACGAATGTTCTTGGGTTTCAGCTTGGCCAGAATCTGCACGGGAGATAGGCAAGGGGGGGGGGGGGGGGACAGAGCATGGGCAAGGCTTCAACAATCGACAGTGGCCAAACGGACGACAGACTTTCATTCATTGTCTTTGTTAATGATGACGACAAGGGAGTGACTAGGGAAAAGTATGTATATATTGAACTTCTTTCGTACCATACCATAGCCAACCATGTTAATCAGAGCTGTGGGGGAAGGACAACAAAAAAGTATATCGGGGTCACATGGTGAACCGATTAAATATTACTCTTGTAAAACAATTTTGCAGCCTTTTGTCAATCCACTGCTGGACGAAGGGTCCTTAATATGTAAATAACACCAATATAATTGTGAGAGAAGTTGGGGGGCCACCATTCCTTTGTTGTATTGTGGCCCTTACCAAAGACCCCGGGGTCCCTGCAAATCCCAGCCCCCACTCCCAAAATTGCCCCCAAGGTTAAGGTTACAAACACACATAGATCAGACGTGATTACACCACTAGTCAACGCAGTGTTAATAAGCCATTTGCTTCCTGTTGTGTATTAAATGCGTCTTGTTGCCGCAACATGGTGCTGACGTTCCCTGCGCACGTTAACATTTTTTTCGTATGTGGTATTCATGCGATGCGACCGTCTGTGCTCTCCACCTCCCCCTCCCCTACCTATCGAAAGGCTTTCACACATCCTCTTGGGGAAGTGCGACGCACAGGGTGAAAACCGCCGAGTTAAGGGTGCACGTGGGGAGCACGGCAGATAAACAAGGTGCGGGTCACCTCAAAGAATCCAGCAACGGCGGCCGCACCACACTTGTCACGGTGCATGCCGGCCATGTGGCCGCCGGCCTTGATGTCAGCCCCACCGGTGTCGTAGGTGATACCCTGCGAGAGTGGAAAAAAAAAAAAGAGACCATCGCACAAACGCCACCTTCCTCTGTCCCCCCCCCCCGCCCACCCGCGACTGTGACGGGCGTTCAATCGCACGCGTCGAATTAAAAAATCAGTTTTGCGGACTGTTTGTTAACACGAGGGCTCCAAGTATTGTTATTATGGTTAGATCTGTCTGCCACTCGGGTGAGCTTAAGCAGACCTTGCCGACAAGGAAGACGGTCTTGTCCACATCTCCCTCGCCCGTGTACTCCAGCTCGATCACACGCCCGCGGTGGCGCTCAACAGCTGGTGGATACCAAGACGACACACGCAGTGGATACAGGCACAGAAACAAAAAAAAATGCATTGAGCCTTCGCTCAAGTGTAGGAGGTTACTGATTCTCCTCTGCTTCGCCAGTAATCTGGAACTCCCATCCCCCTACCATGGGTGCTATCAACTCCCCATCCAAAACATTCCTCGTCCCCCTTCCTCGGCCAATGACTGACTGCAGCTCCCTATAAAATAAATAGACCCACTGTCTGTAAAGAATTTTGGAGATGTTGTCGCATTTAGAATATATTACAAATCCAACCTGGACAACGATCTTAGATGTCAGCCTGTCAGGACATGTGCACCCACTAAGGTCGGGATGTTTACACCACACACCAGACTTAACCAACCTAGAGGAGCACTAGGAGAGATCTAGATCTGAAGTTTTCGTGACTGCAGGGATCCATACTCTTTGGTTCTTTCGGTAAAGTCACGTAGGTATAAAATAAATTAAATCACGATGTTTCAGGCACAACACAAGCGTCCGTCATCAGGCGGGACAACCACAGCACCACCTGATGACAGACGCTTGTGATGCGCCCGAAACGTCGTGATTTAATTTATACCTACGTGACTTTACCGAAAGAACCAAAGAGTACTAGGAGAGCTGTAGATATCACACCCCTTCCCATGGAAGTCACTGGGTTCGTAGCAGTGTGCAAACTCCTGCACCGAATATTAACAACACCCACACATTCCCGACCTCAAATTCACTCTAAATCACAATGGCTGCTGGTTTCGTATTAAACATTATTTGTTCACTTTACTTATCCTACGGCAAAAATCTTCCTTTTGCAATGTGATGATTGCGTTCCGAGCGCCATTAGTTATTCTACACTATGATTTAATTTAATCTACAATTCTGCCGCGAGCAACCAGGGCTGCATTATTTAGTAAACGGTGATTAAACATATCAATCATTGCTCGTTTCAGCAATTTTTCATAATTTCTGTAAAGGGCAGTAGGTTCGATTCCCGACTCCGGTTTCTTCACAGATTAAAAAATAAATAACAGTGCAACTTGTATTGGCCAAATATCCCAAATGCTGAACAATTACCTGCAAATTATTAATTTGGGATTAGAGCAACATCAACCCATACTGCAAGCTGCCTTGAGACTAATCTTTCCTGGGTAAACAAGTGTAGTAATAATAATAATTCACAACAAACACCCACCTCAAAGTTAATTAACATTCTCAAGTATGTTTTGGAGACTGTCGATTTATTTAAGTTTTTTGTTACTAACCATTTGCACAACGGTTGACTGCAGCCAAGCATGGAAATTCTTTCTTGAAGACATCAGGGTCAGAGATGACTTTCATCTGAAATTCAAAATCAAGGAAACATTTAAACGGCAAATCGAAACTTTCTACATCACATTTTAAATAAAAAAAATAGATACATTTCCGAAAGAAAAACAGGAACTGTCGACTTCCTTGCAAGGCAGAAACTATTTTCTCACTTCCATTAAGTTTCGTTGTTTTGAAACACGACAGTGCATCGCTGGCACGATCTTTGAAAACATGTCAGTCAATGGCGGCGCGCAAGTATTCACGCAACACGCAGGGCTGCGGGGCATGGGGGCTCGGCCCAAGGGCTCACCAAGACGGTCGTGTCCTTGAAGATGGTTTCCAAGTACTCGGCCACCTTTGGCGCTGCCATGCGCTCGGGGTCCGAGCCGCCGATATCACGGTACACCACCCTGCACGACACACAAACACCAGTACCAAATGGCAGCGCGGAAAAACCGCAGTCGCAGGACGACTGGACACGTCTTGGCAAGCAACGCTACCTCCAAGGCATTTTCACTCACCCAGGAATTCAAGCACAGGTGCTATGAAGAGCCATTGCCCCAAATGTCATCAGCAATATATTACATACATTTTGGGCAAATGTCTGTTTTGGGTCATTTCCTATACTCTTCTATAAGCGCACAACTTTATCTATCTGTGATGAATGCTGCATTTTCCGTCGTTTTCATGCAGGGGGCGCTGTAAACCTACACGCTCACTGCATGAATGACAGAGGCGCAGGGACAGACGTTTGATTATGTTGGAATTGATCTGCAGACGGCAGTCTTCTCGCACGGCCAGTTCTTTGTCGCCTTATCTCAATCCCGCAATCCCAAACAGGTGAAAGTCCGCATTGAACCGAACCCCCAGCAAGGCCATCAACTTAACGATGAGAGAAAAGTCACACAAAATGTCCTTTTCAATGAAGTCTTCCAGATGTAAAATGATAAGCTTTTAATGAAGAAATAAAATTATCTAATTAAAAACATAATACAATTCAAAAGAGGTTTCATTTTAAAACTTAAAAACAGAACATCGGATGCTTGCGTTAATGCGTCGTTCGTGTACAAATATTTTTCGTGACTTTCCTGGCCGAAGGCCGTAAATGGTTGTGAGGGGGCATCTAAGGCGCCCCCCGAACAACCCCTAGTTATATATACTTTATTTTTAAGGCAAGTGTTATTGATGGATGTGTTACATTTTTTGACATTGGTAATGGATTGCAAGGCTTGGTCCACAATGGCCATGCTTAACATACACACCTGCCACTCTCCAGCGCCGTGACAACCTTGACAAGATGTTGTCCCTCGGCGTCACTTGCCACCCACAGACCCAACAGCTCTGCCTTGCTCTTCTTCTCTGGCAAGGCTTCTCGGACCTCGATAGGCTGTCTCGATCCACAGCCACGCACACATAGGGGGTCCCGTGTTTAGGCGTGCAGATCACAAGTGGTTGTGAGCAAGCATATTGTGGCACAAAAAATAAGGTGGTGTGGATCGGACCACACCAAACCAATTTAACAATGAGCGTAAAAAAAAAACATGGATAAATTTGAGGCAGCAAAGTAAAATGGCCCTCTTCCCCGACGATATTAAATGATGGACGGGAAGGGCAGCGTGCGTCTATTAGGTCGTTGCGATGAAGCAGGAGAGTGGGTGGGGTATTGAGCATTGCAACGCACCACGTAGAGTGCATGCAGTGCCCCAAGGGCGCCCACGAGGGGGGCATCATTAAATCTAGAGTCAGGCACCAGCACCAGCAGGGGCTTCTTGCTGCCGGCTTTGAGGGCCCTGTTGAGAGACGATAGGCGTGAGAAGCAAAAGCATTAAAAAAAAACAGTCGGTGAAACCACAGCACAATGCAATGTATAATTAAAGAATTATAATTATAGACAGCAGTTTGATCCGCATGTTGAATGCTGGGATCAAAATTACACCAAAAAACACTCCACGCACATTACAGAAGCATTTTAAACAATTGTACAATGATACAATGTGCGTCACCAAAGCTATGTAGGACATGTGGAGGTATATTAACTTGTGAAAATCTGTATACTAAAACGTGTGTACATAGTTTTATGTAGAAACTATTGTGTAATTTCACACCACGCATTACCGCACAATGCCGGAATAGGCAGCATCGGAAAAACGACGGACGTCATCGTAGTCCCGATTGAGGGGTCCCGTGGGTGAGAAGACCTGGCCGAAAAGGAGGAGAATGCACACAGTGTAAATGTCTCATGGCCAGTGGGAGTGCTCGGTTCAACAGCAACGAAAATGTGACCGGTGGGAGCGAGTGAACCCAGTGACATTATTACCAGCCTCTTTTCCATGGAGCACTGGCAGGGCACCACAGACACCTCCTTGTAGAAAGCTGCATCCGCCTGTGGTAATGTAAGATGAATCACGTATGACAAATGTCACATCATCATGACACCACGATCAATCATGCATTATTGCACAGATTTTTAGATTGCCCAAAAGTGTCCATTTTATACGTTTCCCTTCAAGGCATTTCTATGGACAAACCTACGGAGTTTTTTCCTACTATGAGCATCTTCGCAGAGCTCATTTGAAAGTACGAGAAGTGAGAAAGTAAGCAAAACACCTAGTCTGGAACCACAAAAGGTACGTTGAGGAAGAGAAGCGTTACAGCAGGAGGTGTGGATGCTAAACAGAAGTGTTAGACCAGGGGTTCCCAAGGTTTTCAACCTGGGACTCTGCCCGCCCGCCCACCCCCCTCCCACCATTTGCGCATCCAAAAAACCACATGCATCGCAATATCGTGCCGTTGACTGTTCTGGCATTGACCAGGTAGGAGTTGTGAGGATGGATTGTCGGAGAAGACTTAAATAAAGATCGATAAACTTAAACGTCATTTTAATGACGTCACTGAACATGCCTTCACTTTTAATCTTTTGGACAAAGTTGCAACTCCTTCTCCAATGACCACAGGACGACCCAGACTAAGAAATTCTTAACTACATTAAACGTTCCATACTCGAAGGAAGAGGAAAATGTGCACACCACGTGGCAGCTGATAAAGAAGCAAAACTATAAATTGGCAACGCTATAACCAAGCTCCATTATGTCCGAGTTAGTTTATTTACATAAGTCTGTTAAATGATTAACTTTTTCACAGCTTTTTATTTAAACTTGTTTTTCCTATTCATATTCTTAGTTCTTTCGGTAAAGTCACGTTGAAGGGAAACAATAAAATAATAATATATAAAACAATAAAAAAATAAAATTAGCTGTTGATCTTGTTACTTTGCACATTTCCACCCTGCAATGTCCTGTAACTGCCGCCAATGCCGATGGTGTTGGGCTGTGGTCATCCTTGTAAAAATGAACTGCTTAGCTCAATGGGTCTTGCCAACTGAAATAAAGTCTGAGTCTAAATGACTAAACCACCTACCTCACTTGAAAGTATTAGCTCCTACAGCATTCATCACAATTCCATTCCATTTTATAATCATTGTATGCATTTTCCTGTTTACCAAGGTCTCTCTTGATAAATATACTTTTGGTCTCGATGGATTCTCAACTTGTTTTAAATAAAGGATTTTATAATTATTGTGTAAACTAACAGCTGGTGCTGCAGTACTTTATCAGCTATGAGTTTCATTAAACTACGCCTTGCACAACTCGTGACTGCTGCGGGCCAGATGAGTCTCAGAAGCCAGTACTGGTTTTTTGCTGTGCGTTTGTTTGGCATTTGCACAGTGGGCAGAATAAGTTTGTTTTCAAATTCTTCAAACACAAATGAGCTACCACAAAAAGCCAGCATTTTGCTAGAAAAGGCCATCTTGACAAACCAGCTGAAGGGGTCCCACAGATTTACAGCTTCAGTCACCCAATTACACCTTTGGCAATAAAAAAGGAGGGTCCACAAAGTAAAGAAAACCTAAAGTCAACTCGTGATTTAGGACAATTTAACAAGCGTGTCCTCGGACTTTGTTCCAGAACTCTGAAAGTGCTTATGTTCATTTGTGCAAGATGTGAGAAAATTCTGGCCAACTTGATAATTTTTTGTGATTGCCTCATTTATCCTTGTACAGAGTTCCGAGAGTTCACAAAAAATGTAGACTACAACATATTTATCCTGCCTTCTTGCCAAAATTCTAAACTCAAAAGGACCTTTGGACAGACGTGTTTTTTTTTCTGCGTAGACACCACAATTCTTACGAAGGAAATCTATTCGCTTTGCGTTTCACTTCACCATTGTTTATTCAATGTTCTGTCATTATAGCAAACACACAGATCTCGTGAAAAAAAATTGGTAATTTTCCTTAAATCATGTCAATTAATTAGTAGCTTTGGGCATCGTGCATCTCAGGTGCACACTCGCACATGACTTCACACCTTGACATAGGCTGCCAACTTATCCTGTATGCCCTGCAGATCACCGGACAGATTTGTGATATTATCCGTCACCACCACCACTCCATCAAATCTGCACATAGATAGAAATGGGAGATGAACAGACATGAAGCCATCTCATTACACACAAGACACTTCAGCTATTAATGCAGCCACCTAAAAATGCACATCCACAGCCAATGACCCTTGTAAAGCCATACGGACTTTTAGGGGAAGTTCCATCAGCAATCAACTATTAAGGCAAAGTGTTCAATGTTGGTGGCTGTACAGCCTTTATCTTGCCAGTGCTGATGTTAGCACACCACACCAGAGGTAATTTAGCCAAAACCCACGAGAGGATAAGATGTATACCCCGTACAACCTATGTTATCCACGGCTGGGACTCAAACTCGGGTCACATTGCAGTTTGCTAAAATGGACGCCAGAAATTGCAACAACTGTCAAAAGGTAATTTTTTTACGAGTCGACCATAAAAACCCCTTTCTCGATGAGGCGTGCATTAATATTGTACTCTTACCGGTCATCTTTGATGGTAGTCACATGGACGATGTTAAGTGCCCTGCCAGAAATAAAATAAAAACTTCAAAAACACAGCAGTAAGCCCCCTCCATTACCACCTTGCAGGCATTTAGAAAAACCTTTGAGACAAGCTTGAGCTGTATAAATTATACTGCTAGCCAGACAACATGCAAAGCTGTATCCCACTGCAAGGGAACATTTTGCGAGTTGCAAAGTCAACCTTAAACACGTTTGTGAACTTAAGTTTTACTCTCTATTTAAATGTTGTTGCAGCAGAACACCTTTGCTGTTGCTGCTTATGATGATGTTAGATAATTATATCCCGAGTGGAAATGAGGTTTTTTCCCCCCTCTTCATATAATCGTATCAATTACACATTGTCAATAACTGATCTAAACTATTTCCTTCAGGCGACACATTTTAAACCAAAATAATACTCCAATTCACACACCTCCCCTCCACCCACCTCCCTCAACAAGTGCAGTACTGTGTTAAATAGAGCCAGAGAGAAGTGGGGAATGGCTCTTTTCGAAAAAAGGTCTGCTGCTTCCTCTGGAAAGTCATAATTTCACAATTATACATCCGGGGAATATGGTCGTCAGTAGTCCACGCATTCGCCCCTCGTCAGTATGTTGACGTTACACAAGCGATTCTGCATTTGTAACGACAAATTTCCCTACTCTACTACGGATATTATAAAGTATGTGTATGCAATGAATATCAAGTATGGGGCCTTTCCCCTAGCCCTATACACACAGTACAGCACATTGCTGTGTCCAATGACAACATGCATCAGTGAAGCTCGTAAGACAGGGCTAAGTACCGCATAAATTTTTATTGAAAGCTTTCGTGACCGCAGGGATTCAAATTCTTTGTTCTTTCGGTAAAGTCACGTAGAAGGGAAACGAAAAAAATATTTTATTGTTTATTTTAATATTTTATCGTTTCCCTTCGATGTGACTTTACCGAAAGAACCAAGAATATTAAGTACCGTTGTGTAATGATCAACGAGCATCTTAAATCTGCATTCATGTTTGCGAGTTTAGCAAACACAAGCCCCCCGGCTCTCGCGTAATCTGCGACGTCATTTAATGTCTGTTGAAGGCGAACGACACGGCGATCGATTCCTCGTGACGAGCTCTACACGATGCACTAATCAAAGTTTAAAAGTGTTTTTTGTTTCTTCTGCGCATTCGTGGACACGACAACAGAACGATGCGCGCCAGGCGGGTCGCGGCGTTTACGTGCCCGGTGGGACGGATTCGCCAAAAATTAGCTTAATTAAATTACACCAAGTTTGTCTTCTCTCTCATTAATTACGATTTTGACTTTCGTTTTATTCGGGACCCCAGGGTCCCGCCAATAAGGTTGATTTATTATGCAACTTAGTGTCTTGTTCATCAGAGCAATCTTACTCTTTGGTTCTTTGGGTAAAGTCACGTAGTTAGAAATAAAATAAACAACAAATCACGACGTTTAGATTGCACTTCAGCAAAAATACAAAATGTCTTGCTGTGGTTTCCCACACCTGATGACGATTGCTTGTGTTGCAATCGAAACGGTCGTGATTTGTTGTCATTTTATATCTATCTACGTGACTTTACCAAAAGAACCACCAAAGAGTATATGGTGTTACTGCAGTCACGAAAGCTTCAAATCAAGATTAGAGCAGTCTTAGTTAAGCCAGTTTTCAGAAACCCACTTGTTACATCACCATTTCTTCCGCTTCATATTCAACTTGTATATTTCGTGTGGTCTACGCAAGTTTAGGCACACACGTGACGTTCACCGTTTTATATATAGCATTACATTAAGTGTCAAAAACCAATGGGGAGGATGAAGATACACATGAAAGGCGATGCAGTCTATTTTAGTATACAGTATTCTGCACATTTCCCACGATGTATAAAATATATGGGAAGTCGGAGTGCGTCTCTCTCATAACCCCGTAGCTGTGTGTGACCCTATGCATGGAACTCAATTGAGTTGCGTGACCAGATTGAAACGAATCGACTTGCCGAGTTAGATTCGTAACACCTATCAATAAATTAAACGGCGCTTACCGACAACCAAAACGCATACGCACGAACAGGTTAATTTGTTAAAAAAAATATATATCGCCAAGACGAATTAAAACTCGTACTGTTTGCAGCCGAACCAGTTTAATGTTTGCCGAAGTCAAGTCACTCACCACACAGCCTCCATTGCGACAGTGCACAAGTCGAGTTCACTGCCTATAGCACGCGCACCTCGCTTTATAGTCCCCAGTTCACATGGGCCACACCCATCTAATTACATACATCAGATAAGCGCCCCTGTTTAACAATCCCTACAACCGATAGGCGTCCCGCTCTTTTCTAGAACGCCCACTGCACATGCGCCGTCGCGAGTTGCGAATTCCCTACTGCGCATACGCGATTAGCTTTTTGCACTTCGTACAGCGGATACGCATGCTCACCGCCTTTCTCACGCGTAGAGTTCAATAGGCCCGGGGGTAGGGGGCGGGGCGTGGGCGTGACTTACCCCGCTCATCCAATAGGAAAGCGCAGGTAACGTCGCGGCGCCGAGCGCTCGAGACCCCATGTGCTCACGTGAAAGACTTGTGATTGGCTAGCGCTGAGGGGGGAGGGGAAGTCACGTGCGACGTGAATGAAAAAGGCGTTCTGATTAACTAAGGGTGGGTGGGGTCCAAGCGCAGTGAATGAAAGATGCTTTGTGATTCGCTAAGGTAGGGGGGGAAGGCGTGGTTGCATGAAAGGAGGCTCGTGATTGGCTGACATTGCGGAATAGGAGTCTCGCGCGTGACCGGAAGCGCGGCTCCGCTCCACGTCGCGACGTCAGCAGGTGACGCTTCCTGTGCCGGGCGGGGTCACGACCTCGCTGCGTTGCCGCCCTAGGTCGACTCGGCCTTAAATGAGCTGCCCGTTGCTAAATGTACTGTACACACTGAGGAGACAAAGGCAGCAGGCCGGGCGGGCGGGCGTGCGTGCGTGCTCGCTAACGGCATTTTTGCCAGAAGTCTGAAAGGCTTAGCAGGAGTGTGTGCGCTTGCATTCGTGGTGTTGTCCGTACCTTAATAAGTGCTCGCTAACAGCACGTGCGGCTCTATAAGGACACATCTTCAGTGTGCGTGTGATGCATCTGAGTCGGGTGGCTGCCCTCTGCACGCTGGCTCATCACGCGAGCTCGAGGCTTCTCTGCGCACGCCTCCTGAGCAGCTGTGCCGGACTCTTCTCCCCCTCTCACCACCACCGCCGCTTGCAACATCCGCAGAAGCAGCAGCAGCGCCTACGTGAGCAGTACGCACAGCGCAGAGGCATGAGGCTCGTGCGCTTCAGCGAGACGAGCGGTGATGCTTCGCCCCGCCTGGGCTTGGAGCTGGAGGCAGGGGGAGACGTGGTGGCGCTGGGAGGAAGCCGCTTCCAGGGTGGGGACATGGTCGCCTTCTTGGAAGGCGGAGAGGAGGCGATGCAAGCGGCCCGGAGGTGCGCGGATGGGTGGATGGGCGATGAGCAAACACCGCCAACCACGGGAGAGGCGGAGCGGTGTTTGCGAGCTTCCCTCCTCTCGCCTGTTCTTCTAACGTGTTCTCAAAAGGTCAAATTTGGCCTTCTCGTCCACACCGTGGTTAAACCACCACCACCATAACCGCAGGTCGACACACTTGCTGATTGTCCCAGTCGTTTCCCTTGTACAGCTACACTTTTGAATTCACTCCTCATTGTCTCTCCCAAGTTGTTATAACCTTGCCCAAAACGCAAACCTGTCAAACCCCTATCAATTACTACCTTATTACAGACTAATTCAGACCTTATTGGTCACCCCGTGCCCTTATAAATATCAACGTTCATCCTACAAAGTCCCATCACAAGGGAGAAACTCAAATAGATAAAACAGTTTTTTTGGCCCGTGTTTAAAAGGGCTGTACGCCCTATGGACCTGAATTCATAAATTTCCCTGTACAAGAATGCGGGGTATAATCCTTATGGGTTGACAGCTATGAAAATGTGGCGATACAAAACCAGCGGTAAATAGATGGGCCTTTTCGGCCAAGACGATTGCGTAACACGTGCCACTTTTGTTTGTTACGTAACTGTTATTTACCAGCCCACTGAGCTATTTGTTCTTTTTCAGAGGCGACCTGGCCTGCACATGATAGCTCATTGAATTGGCTTATCACATCTGGGAATTTAGAGTAACAGACAAAAAAAAGTTTCTAAATGTGGAGGGGGGAAACTGAAAATCCACGCAACCACGTGAAGAGAGAGCGATAACGCGAACTCCAAATATGAAGGAGGCATCGTCAGGGTCCGGGGTCGAACCGACGGACTCCTGCATAGCAGGCAAGGGGGAGATTAATCTGTCTTGCCCCCAACAACACGCCTCGCGCGTACGACGTTATATCGTACAGTACGTCCTCGCTTAAAGCGTGGTGTTCACACGACCCGATTTGCAGAAGAACGCGGCTCTTTCATTCGGGAACACTTCGCATAATGTGGAACGCGCACCAAGCTCTTAAGGCTAATGGTTACTCCGACTATACAATCCGCAAAGCTATCACTCAAACCATGAAGAAGGACCCTCTTGAGGAGCCTTTCAAAACCATCACTTTACCCTACATTGCGGGGATCACAAAAAATATCTCCAAAATCTTGAATAAACACAAGATCCAGGTCCGTTTCAACACATTACATAAAATCCGTGATCTGGTTGCGTCTGTAAAAGATGTGATTCCGGACATACAGTACCCTGGTGTCTACAAACTAAGTTGCCTCTGTGGTAGTAGTTACATTGGAGAAACCAAACGCCATGTCTCGGACCGCATTCGTGAACACAAAGCAGACCTTAAGCACGGTAGGACCAACACCTCGGCCGTGGCAGATCATTGTTATAATTCAGTAGGGTCATATGACATTGACTTTTCCAAGACAGAGGTTCTTTGTAAGCCATCTGGCTACCATGAGAGATTCGTTCATGAGGCTATCAACATATACAAGCACAGAGACAATTTCAACCGAGAAGATGGATTCTGGCTTAGCAATCATTGGAAAGATTTGATTAACCATTTCAGGTCTTAATTGATTGTTCACGCTTACAGTGGCATTCAGACAGCATACATTAATTTTTCGTCTCCCCCCTCCTCTTTTCAGAACATAGATGGACTAGTCCTTCTAAATAAACTGCCAAATCGCTGCGCGTGGCGCTGACGTTTTTTTATAAATAAATACACCGTTTTAAAATAAATTAATGCAGACCGACACACCTGATGACGACCGTTTGTGTTATGATCGAAACGTCGTGAGATTTTTTATTGTTTTATATATATTTTATTATTTTATTGTTTCCCTTCAACGTGACTTTACCGAAAGAGCTAAGAATATAAACTACTACTTTCTCGAGCCTGCACAGCCGAGTGATAGAGTAACGCAACGGTGTATCCTCCGTTATTAGCCCCGCCATCTCACTGCGCGTGTGCGTATTCGTGCATCGCATCTCGGCAAAACCTTATCGTGATGCCATTATGAATGGCTAAATAGTTTTCGCAAGACGCGGCGCTATTTCGGGAACGCATATCACGCGTTCCCTGTCCCCCCCGCGCGCCAGGTCGCTGGACCTGCGGGAGGTGGTGGTGCCCCGAAGCCGGCTGCGGCTCCATGCGCCCGTGCACCAGCCCGACAAGGTGGTGTGCGTGGGCATGAACTACCGCGACCACTGCGCCGAGCAGAACGCGGCCGTGCCCACGGAGCCGATCATCTTCAGCAAGTTCGCGAGCGCCATCACGGGGCCCTACGACGACATCGTCCACTCGGACGAGACCAATGTCAGGCGGACGTTCGGAAACTCTCCGTTTGAGACGGGCGCCGCACACACGACTGTTACTCGCGCGCCGCATCTCTGTGCGAGGTCGCTGACCCAGTCGAACCTGGCTGAAGTAATTGCATGTTCTTGATTCTTAAGAGGATCCCGGAAAGTAAGACACTCTTCAAACTTGCGTCCCGTGTCAACAGAGTTGTGCAAATCTACACATACACACGGCACAGCACACCTACCGAATTATAAGCCACACCTCCCAACTTTTGCTTTAAAATACAGCGGAGGTGGGGGGGGGGTGTATGTTGAACTTCTTTCGCACCGTACGTAGCCAACCGCGCTAATCGGCCGCAGAAGCGCATCTTGAAAGCGCGCGATGCAGTGACCGTCTTTCTGCGATGGTTAGCCTAAAAGCTGCTGCGAGGATGGCCGGAGTTCGCGTGATGGTTGATGCTCCTTAACGAGATCATCAAGGTATTGGGAGGGGGAGGGAATGTCTTATAAGGAACGCTTGTGTAATGTGGGGTGCTGTAGAAACTTAATGACGCCTGCCCGCTTTGTACTCCCAGGAGCTGGACTGGGAGGTGGAGCTTGCATTTGTCATCGGGAAGCAGGGGAAGCGGATCGAGGCGAGTGCTTTTTACGTTTGCTTTGTTGCCCTTCCCCCGCACCTCCGATTAGCGCGGTTGGCCACGTGTGGTGCGAAAGAAGTTCAGCAAACGTAAATCCATATGTAGGGGTCCCTTGTCAACATACAGATACACGCCTCCTAAGATCACTGTCATATAGCATGCATGAGAGGGCGCTATTGACACACGCTCGCTGCCCTTGCACAAGCAAATCTGCGTGAGCCAACTTAGCCGCGTGGCTCAGCGGTCAGGGAAAGTAGAGTAAGCTGATAGCTGTGGAGATGCCGCGTTTGAATCTGTTACTTAAAACGTTCTTCATATTACCCCAATTTCACCCCGATTGTGCGATCCACGTTATGTCATGGGATGAGGCATCCATTTGGATCTGTCTCAGAAGAGCGCACACAACCCTTTGTGCGAGAGAACGACCCACATAAGTAGACACCACGGCTTCATCTGAGTTCTCTTCCAGTGAGTCTGTTCCACAAAGGAAGGGGCAGCACTTTCCCACCCACTCTGCCACCGATAGTAATAATGTTAATTGTTTGATAGTCCAACGGATAAAAAAAAAAAATGTCAGAGCTGTAATTTTAAGCAAATGAAGTGCATATGGAAACTTAACACGTTTTTGTGCAGTTGTTGGTCGAGACAATCAACTCCCTGCACTTTTGAGGACCCAGTTTAATTACTGGTGTGGTTTCCATGGTTAGGCCCGGACTGGCCTCAGGGCAGCAGTCTGAGCAAATGCTCGGTGGGCTGGTCCATTCCGAAGGCCGGTCTCTTTCAATACCTCAAATGTGTATGCTGCATTTATTATTTACGCTCTCAGTTGGCATTAAGGCCCATATTAAGCAGCTCCAAATATTATTCCTCACCGGCCCATTTGTTTTTTGCACCAGCCCAAATGGGCCAATGGTATGGCACGGAAATGTGGGCCGGTGTGTTTACAAATTCCTAGACCGATTTATCAGTCCCAATCCGTCACTGTCCATGGTGCACTATTATCATTATTAGTACGTTGGTCATTGTTGTTGGCAGGAGGCGGCGGCGATGAGCCACGTCGCGGGGTTCACGGTGGCGCACGATGTGAGCGCGCGGGACTGGCAGATGCGACGCAACGGGCGGCAGTGGCTGCTGGGAAAGACGTTCGACTCGTTCTGCCCGCTCGGCCCCGCTCTCGTCACGCCCGACGAGCTCTCTGGTACGGTTAAGACACGCCATCAACAACAACGTGCAGTGTTGTCTTGTTGTTGTGTAACAAAAAAATGGCTTGAATTAATGCCGGGTTAAACCCTTTCGCGTTCCGAGATGTCCGCAAGGGGTGGGTCCCGTTCACCGCTGAATCTCGGAACGCGCAAGTGGTTAGCGTTAATTTTATTTAGAGGCGTAGTAGCGCCGTTTATAAGATATTGTACTGTTCTCACCACAGAGAACTGTAGCGACACGACCGCACTCTACTATAACTGATGCCAAACTGTGCCACATGCCCTCCCGCACGGCCTTTTACTTCAGATTCCGTTCCGAATCAATTCGAATCCATTCGGAATGGGAAGAAAAACTGATGACGTGTACATACATACGTCATCGGAACGAGAAAAGGTTTACTGCCAAAATATCATAGATAAGGACCATCTAAGATATGAGTCTTCGTTTGACGCAAATATATATCTGTTTCTCCTGATATTTCCCACGTATCTATTTTGTTGCTTATATTCTCCACAAGGAAGCCAGTGATTGTTGCGTTAGAATTAACGTGGCAGTCTAACTGCACTGAACGCTGTGGTCTCGTCGTGTCCAGACCCGCACAAGCTCGGCATCCGTTGCCGGGTCAACGGGCAGCTCGTGCAGGACAGCAGCACTGAGCAGTTGATCTTCAAGACGGAGGCGCTGATTGCCTGGGTGTCCCGGTGAGTTTCCACCAAAGGCAAAGGTCCCCTCTCAGGGCATTAACATACTGTTGGGGCAAGTGTTGTTGGTGGCCACCTGTAGGCGAGTTGCCACAACGATCTGCACAAATAATACGGTTAAAATCCAATACCGCATGATGGCAAAGGGTATTTGCCTTCAAAGTTTGGGAGTTCACCAACATTTATGGAAGAAAGTACGACTGCTATGAGGTTGTATGTTGAAACCGGTCCAGATATTGCTTGTACTGAATTATTGCTGCTGAAATAATTCACTGCCAGAAGGTCCGTGGGGCCGATTTGTTGAGTAAAGAATACTTGGATTTTTATTTACGTGGAGAGAAATATTTGAAAGGAATTACTGATCAATTTCGTTAAAAGCTAGTTAATTGATTCACCTGCAATTGAGTGAAGTGTCATGATTCAATAAATTCCATTTAAGAAGCGAATCTGCTCATTTGTCCTGTTCATGTCTCATTTGTTATTCGTGTCATTTATTGTTGTTTACGCCATTTGCCTAAATTAAAGAGCATATCATTTTTATCGAACGTCCATAAATTAAAACGCTTACACACATAATTTGATGCATGTACACGGAGCGTTAAGAATACAGTGTAACGACGAATCGATGCGTTGTTACCTGCCTTCTGGCTACACATCTGCAGGATGGGACCGTTAGTTTTTGTTTGAGGTTACATCTTACCTTCAGTGCAGCATTGCATGTGCACACGGCTGGCAGTGAAGATCCCCCATCAGGTGAGCTTGCATAGCTTGCTATCTATCGCATTGCCCCCCCCCCCCCCACGCGTTCGTGCAGGTTCGTGACCTTGTACCCGGGCGACGTCTTCCTGACGGGCACTCCGCCCGGGGTGGGCGTTTTCCGCAAGCCGCCCGTCTTCCTTAAGGTAACATTCCAACCCCCCCCCCCCACCCTGGGGTGCTAACGTTGGCCTACCGAGCAACATCGAAAATATTCGGGGGGGGGGTAATCGATGAGAAAGAAAGTAAACTGCGGTGGGCAGAGTTGCACATGAGCTGCCAGGCGGTTGTTGGCTATGCACGTGGCCTGTAATCCAGCGGCGTGGTGGCAGCGAGGGTTGGGTGGATCATGGCACATGTTAGCATCGAGGTGCTATACCCGAGTTGGCCAGCAGAAAGCGGTACAGCATCGTGTTGCCCCCGCACCCCCCTTCCACACGTGAGTTTTCTCTGGATGCTCTCGTGTTTCCCCACATGTAAACGCTCATTAATTGAAGAACACCGTCATATATAGAGAACTGCAGAGCTTGGTGCGGGGTCACCGTGTGGCTGCCTTCCCGCTTGTCTGTGGTTCCCCGCGCCTCCGAGTCGTGCCGTCTTCTCTCCGGGCGGGAGAAATATAACTGTGCGCTTTACAAGTTGAATTTAACAGGTCCCTGCAGGGTGGGCTGGTAGGACAAGTCTCTGCGCTGTCTATTGCTGATTTTACACCCAACAGCACGAGATTTCACTTCGTTAAAGTATTGAAAGGGGACGGACGGACGGACACATTAATCTATTGCAGGCTGGTACACTCAGTTTACAACTTCGTTCCTACCAGTATTAATTTAGACTACAATGCAACGCCGTGGTCCATAGAATGTTTGGAGATGTTGTTTTGTGCCTCATTTTGCTTTCATTTTATGTAGGACACTTCAACTCTGTGCGTGTAGCATCTGCTGCTCATTATGCGAACAAAGAAGTAGAATCAACGGCACTAGTCCCGTTTTAAAATTGGTTGTGGCTTTATTCAACTATGGGGCAAGGGATAATGAAACCAGAAGTATTCGTTTTTATCTTTGGTTATGTCAATGGATTTTTTTGTACCTGAACATTACTTGATGTTTTTTTTTCTCATTTCGTATTTCTAGAGAGGAGACATGGTGGAGTGCGAAATTGATCAGATTGGATCCATCGCAAACAAAGTGGTGTAGCGAAGATCGTCGCCAATTCTTTGCATTGCAGTTGCTTGTTTCGACCACTTAAATTGTACACAGGCCAATCTTTTTCATGCAGATTTGATTATTGACGCCACCCGTGCGACAAAAGTGTGCGCGCAAATCTGAGAAGACAACTACTTGTAGCTTTTGGAATTTTCACGCACCAGGTATTATCTACGCAGGTAACCGCGCAAAGCGCACGCACGGACTCCACCGAGCGTCGCCCATGTATTATTTGTCAAGACATTTGAGGGACTACTTTCGGCGGTGACGTGGCCGAGCGGTCCCGTGTTTATCGCTCGTTGCATAAGCTTTCGGTTCTAGGCCAGCGGCCGCCCTGGTAAACACTGCCGAGTGGACGAACGAAACGGGTGGTTCGCTTGACAGTGGCCATGTGCAGCCGGCTTCATGGGCTAATCATGAAAATGCCCCCCCCCCCCCCAAGCTGTTTTGGGTGAAATAATTTGTCATGGTCATCTACAGGAGAACTCTTTGTGGGATTATCCACAGTTGTATTCCCTTCAACTGCTGGGTAAAAAATAAATAAAAAATCGTGGATACTGGAGGTTATATCACGAATTTGCTGTGCCAGAGGGAGGGGGGTGGGAAGTCGCAGGCATTCAGAAGCCGCTTTGCCATGCATTTAGTAAAATAGCGGATAATAGAAAGAAATAGGGCCGTGGATTAGTTTTCGTGGACCATATAGCTACAACAAATAGGAATGTCGAATTTCTTTCCCACTCTACGTAGCCAACCGTGCTAATAGGTGCGAGTCATGGGTAATAGGGCCGTGGATGAGTTTTATACAGAGACAACTGCAGACGATACTCGTCTGTGAAACATGGCGCCTCCATGGTGGCCTTGTGCTCAAAGAATGTCGCGAGTACCAAATGTGCCAATGATCTGATTCGAAGTGCTGTTGAAGAGCCCCCATTTACTGAGATTGCCAAGGTTAGGGACTCACCCCTGCATCCCCCACACCGACTGGGGTAGTACCGCCTTTTACACCATTCCCCAATGGAAAGTGTGGAAGAGTTGAACCAATAAAGTTGTGAACACCCACCCACTGAATTTATTCCGTAGGCACAAATCGTGTTCTGCGAACACAATACAATAAAAAAAACTTGCATATTTTGTCGTGCCAAATGTGTTTTTCTTGCTTTTACTAAAACAGCACTTGGCTATCTACACGTTCATCTTCTTTGGTTCTTTCGGTAAAGTCACGTAGAATGAGAATAAAATAATAAATTGATAAAATAAAATAACACAATAATATTCTCACGACGTTTCGGCCACAACACAAGCGGCCTTCATCAGGTGAAGGGAGCGAGACTGTCTGGTAGGACAGCGCTGGACAGCGCTGTCCTACCAGACAGTCTCGTCCTACCAGACACAAGCTGTCCTACCAGACAGTCTCGTCCTACCAGACACAAGCTGTCCTACCAGACAGCGAGACTGTCTGGTAGGACAGCGCTGTCCAGCGCTGTCCTACCAGACAGTCTCGCTCCCTTCACCTGATGAAGGCCGCTTGTGTTGTGGCCGAAACGTCGTGAGAATATTATTTTATTTTATCAATTTATTATTTTATTCTCATTCTACGTGACTTTACCGAAAGAACCAAAGAAGATGAATCATTGCAGTCACGAAAGCTTTAAATCGAAATTTATCTACACGTTGTTGAGCAAGTGTATCTGTTAACACGATACAAGCGAGGTCTATTTACAGCACGTCTGTAAATAGCGTGCACCTTGGGGACAAGTTATGCTTAGGAATTTGCTTCTCTCTGCCACACCTGCACTATTAACTTCACCCAGTCACATCGCGCATTGCCGTGGTGCAGATTCGGCATAGCAATGCAACGTTGAAAACACTAAACGCCGTTTAATACTGGTAGGAAACGTAGTGGACTGGAAGCCCAACCGGGATTAATTCACAGGAGGCAGGGGATTAATTGTGTATATCTGTGGATGTCTGTCCACGTGGGAGGGGTGGGGCTGAGTGGAGAGGGGAGGGAGGGGCTGGGTGGGGGGGCTGGTCATACCGTGGTGCCCTTATAAAACTCAACGTTTAACCTACTCACGCCGGCTTGTGCCCGCCCCTCAGTCGGGCATATTTGCGGAATACATCACGCCACTGTTGACCCTGGCCATTGACCAAGCAACCGAACGATCCTACCAGCTCCCTCCACAGGAATGTGTTTTTAGATTTTCCTAATCGGCTATGATCTGTCGACTGCTGGATGAATACATTGCCTAAACTATCACCATCTCTCAGCCTAGTGATGCGAGTCAAGTTCCTGCACGAGTAGATTGCAATGTGTTCAGGCAAACATACCGCCCCTTCGATGGGTTACCACGTCTGATTGCCACTCTTATTCACATCCGTCTCTACCCAGCCCTGTTTACTTTACTCAAGTCAAAATTATACAAGTTTGACTTGCACATGTTCTCCAATCCATGCATTCCCCTCCGTCTCCAAATGTACTTTCACGTGGACGTTGCCTTCGTGCATCGTTACATAATTTCACCTTTGTCATTGTTCCAACTTGTCCAAATTGTTCTGATCCAAATGAGATCATCTGAACAGACCGCATGTGTAGAGTCAGAAATACTGGAGGCACTTTATTTAATGAGCACCATCTGTATATATATACACATCTTACGTGGGCGCACACTATTATAATTAAGATAGTCTTTTGTCGGCAGTACTACTTAGTAAGAACAGTTGGTAGGCTAACAGCACCCCGGGATGGTGAGGACAGAGACGGCGACGGTGTTGAACAGCCACGACGGTAATTCCACTTCCAGCAACAGCCCCGAGCTCCCGCTCAGGTCCCCCTCTTATGCTCCCAGCGTGGCCTTGCTCCGCCCTGGCCACGCCCCACTTCTGGAACCTGCTAGCGGGTTCCCGGGACTTCCCGATTGGCCCCTTCTATGAACTTTCCCCTAGACGTCCCCCTCTCGTATATACCGTGGCCTGGTGACGCCAGTACTGCCGTATACTGCAGTTACCCCTTTCCGCCAACAGCCAACGCTATACCCCTACACGTATAAAATTAACCACTTGCATCCCCGGTAATATGCGTGCAACTGAAATCAATATAGCTTTGCAACTCCTTGCCATTATCAAGGTACGAAGACCTTGCTTACTCTCCAACGGTCTAAAATTAGCCATCATCCACTCTCATTTTCTGACTTCCTTAGTCTACTTCCCACCGTCACTCTCCCGGTTCTGATAATCTTAATCAGTTCAAGACCTGCGTGATCGCAAAATACTTTTATTGTTGCCGACCGTTGATTTACAGTACAGGTCGGTAAAAGCCTTCGAGGCCTTTGCTCGGTAGCTTTGGAAAATTAACATTCCACCACCCATTGCAATTCTCCATGCAGTGAGAGGACTCCACTCCATTCTTGACCTCTTCCTCCGTTCCAGACTTCACTGCCTACATATGAACAGGTAATAGCTGCAGCGGCTGCGTTTGATGTAGCTTCCTGAAACATTCAGAAAAATTATATTCATTAAAGTTTAAACATGTATTTAAGAAAGGAATTTCTCAACCAACAAATATATTTCATCTGAACCCTCAAAACCCTAATATATTATGAACTAGTTTTTGTTTAATAGAATCCCATTCCTTTTGCATCATATCCCTGAAATTAATTTGCCTGCAGGTTATATTTGGAGCGTTTCTTCACAAAAGCCACCTTGGCAGATGGAACCAATCACAAGACACAATTTGCATAGTGTAATTCACTTATAGCAACACGTGGAGAGGAGGCGGGGGGGGGGTGTTTGTTAAGAGCCAATAAACATCAACACTGCTGCAAACAGCGAGCAATTGATCTCATTTTTTGGCATTATGCTCTCCTCGGGATACACCTGACAATGGAAGTGGCTGGGTTGGTATAATAAATGGCCGTGTCACAGCACCTCGCTGGCACAATGGCATTTTGTAATTGAAGCTCGGTTTAAAATCCACTTGCGATAAAAATCAGGACTGTGCCACATTTGTAAAATAAAAAGTGGGGTTCCCCCCCCTTCGGCATTTTCCAATGCAGAGTGCTAAAAAATCAGTGTGCCGCATCAAGAGATGGACTGGGAACATACTTTGCCATGCCGGTCAGTGTGGACCGCCAAAGTGGAGGCCTGGGTGACCGGTTTATATCACTGTGCTGTAAATTTAACCAAATTAAGCACAGAAGCAAAAATTATTGGTGATCGGGCCACAACCACCAACTCACTGCACGTGGCCAAAATAAAAAGGCAACTGCGTGGATTCAAAGCCATGATCGCAGCGGTGCCAAGTCCAGGATCTCTGATCTCCGAGGCCTTGCTTTAAACATCTCGTTTTGGTAAACCTTCAAGGCCACCAGCAATCAGGCACGCACGGGCAGGGAACAGAGGAGCAATGGAAACACCACGCCTGCCGGCCCGTCCACTTGCATACACATCACAAAATAAAAAAAATAGCAGTCGCCATCTCAAGTTGATTATTTTATTATCAAAACAACATTTTTGGGTACTTGTAAAACACATTTCATATGAATCTTTCTAGGAATCATTTGGGTTACATTTTGCTGTTTTTTCGCTTTCTTTTAATTCATTTTCTGATTCAGCCGCACGATGAGCGAAACTGCATTTTATATTTTATTTTCCTTTGCACTTGTCAAGTTTTTTCAAAAATAACGGCAGGCAAAATGACAAATCAAAATTCAGTTAAATCTAGATCTGAAGTTTTCGTGACTGCAGGGATCCATAACTCTTTGGTTCTTTCGGTAAAGTCACGTAGGTATAAAACAAAATAAATTAAATCACGACGTTTCGAAAGCCACAGCAAGAAACAAATTGCTGTGGCTTTCCCACCTGATAACTGATGCTTGTGTTGCTTCCAAAACGTCGTGATTTTCATTTATTTTGTTTTATACCCACGTGACTTTGCCGAAAGAACCAAAGAGTACAAAATTCAATTACTCTGCTGCTGTGCCTGCGGGCACATTGGATTTAAACGAATTCTCTAAAACACATCCGATAATCCACCTTGTTTGATGCCACTCCTTTGGACATGTAAATTGCACACCAACCGGTAAACAAGGAGGCAAAACGTCAATATAGAAACTTAAATCAATGAATGCTTATAATGCACGGCATCAAATTATGTGTGGCCTCTTTTCTGTTTACACAATTTACGCAAACGTTTCTATTGTCGCATTCGGGTCAATGAGCACAAGTGGAAATAACGAGATTTTAAAAATATACAATTGTTGTTGCAAACAAATTGCGACCACGATTATTAAAAATTTAAGGGAGTGCCTTCATTGGTGAGATGCCAATGAAATCAAGAGGTGAATGATGGGGGAGAGGAGGATGTTTGATAAGCATTGTCAATGCAGCAGCAGCAGCAGGTAAGTGAAGGCACAAACCAAAACACAGCTCTTGTTCCACAGATGCAGTCTGGCTTATGACCAAATCGTCTGGCATGAACCCGATCCCCGTCAGAGCTCGCAAGCTTAAGCAGGATGGCGCCTGGATAATGCTTGGATGGCCTACCACCATGCATAGAGGCATTGTTGGCTGCAGGGCTACATAGCGAACGTCTGTTTATGCCCCACGCCTTCAACCCGTAAAGTTACCTGCATTTTTAATTATGGTCAAACTCCTGCAAACTTGGAACCATCCAGCAGTGGATCGATAAAGGGCCATACACCTACATACGTAGTGGTACCCCCCTATGCTGCCCGACACGTTTGAAGAGATGTTGAAAACCAAACCAGTCCAAGACATCGTACGAGACAAAGTCTCATACAATTCTACTGTGGATGTGAAAAGCCTGCTCTTTAATGTTAATTAGTTGTGTAGTACGGAACTGTCCCCGACAGGAGAATGAATCCTCATAAAAAATCGGCTACGTATCTGCAAAATAACAAGGGTGTGTTTTGGCTCGAGCCTTCCTTTAAAAATCCACCAACTCTCCCATCCCGCTAACACACACACACACACACGATTCGGTTATCCAAACAACCGCCTGCTCAGGTGCAAATTCAGCAAATGCACATGGATGCATCCATCTGCAAATTGACATGCGCTGAAAAAACAAATCCAGATAAAGCAGATGTTGGGTTTTGCAACCTCTTGGTTGCTCAAGTTTTACCAGGCCTACCCCCCCCCCACACACACACCCCTTCCCCCATTCCATAACGGGCACCAAGTCGCGTTTTACAATGCGCTTGCAAGCGTTTAGTCAGGAACGCCGCAATCCGTCGGCAGCGGCATGGCTGTGGTGACATCGAGGTTCTTCTAGGTTCACCGTCGACCTTCTCAAATAGACGGCTTGGCAAGGTTGGATGGAGCCAGATTGTGACTACACGGTTGGGTTTTGGGGGAATAAATCGTTTCGCAAGAAAAATTGTCCAAGTGGTTCTGCTGTCACCGTGGCGAGAATGCGAATCGGGCACATGGGGGGCGGGGGTGGGAAACGGTACCAACGGTACACGGGGCGCATCCGTTCATTACGAGCATCGTCCTCCAAACGATACTTGTTCATTTGCAGAGTTAATAAGACTTTTATTGTGAAATTTTAGCGAAATTCATTGCAACGAACGCCACGGGTACCGAAGTTGGCACGGCAAGCTACGCTTCTTCGACATCGTAAGCAGTGTCTTGTACCAGCGAAAGTTATTCAAACAAAAGTTGATTAAGAAAAACAAAATGTGCAACAACCTTTAAAAATGAATTAATTATACATGAACGCAAAATAAAACCCACACCTTTATCACACGTCATATCAGCGGCGAAGAGATAACCATGCCTTCTGCCACCGCAGATCCGAACCAGTTTTATTAGTACGCCTTCTCACGATACGCTATAGGGCCCTTTCACCCACCTGTGCAGTCGAGCAAAATTCATAGTGCCTCTATAACTCATTTGGCTATTTAACACTCTGCATTATAATTATGATGGTTACAGGTTAACATCAACGGCAAGGTCTCACGATTGCAAAGTGTTGAGTTCAAAT
The DNA here is from genome assembly GCF_048934315.1 of Petromyzon marinus. Taxonomy (NCBI): domain Eukaryota; kingdom Metazoa; phylum Chordata; class Hyperoartia; order Petromyzontiformes; family Petromyzontidae; genus Petromyzon; species Petromyzon marinus. The sequence continues at coordinate 2,379,422 of NC_133677.1, forward strand.
CCAAGTTAAGCTTGAATCGTCCCCCTGGAGTAAGTTGAGACCGCACCAGAGCTGGCGAGTGAGACTGCACCACCAATTGGAAAGTCATAAACGGACGTCATATGGACAGGTCTGTTATGCATGTCGAAGCTTCTTTCGCATCGTACGTGCTAATCGGCGGTGCATGGGAAGAACAACAAAATAAACAAATCTGTCTGGATCCTGCCTTTGAAATGTGAATTTTCACACCAACAGAACAATGGGCAAGGCGTAGTAGTGTGCGGTATTGTTCGAAGCATGTGGGGTGGGGGGGGGATGCTCATCTTATGGATGTGTTTTGTCAACTTCCCAGACCACTGGCAGTGCATGTGATCAGGAGCTGACGGGGGATTTCAAGGATGATACTTGTCCCTGCGCTTATGCAATTGCAGCTGATTCCACACCCTTGTGCAGTGCCAAACAAACAATAAAAATACAAGGAATTATCTTTAAACCAACCAAATCAGACGAACCCCGTAATCGGCACTGTTCAAATTCACCGCACAAGAGTCAACCGAGATGAAACCATCCGCCGTAATAGGCAGCGATCTGCACTCCCCGGCGGATGCATTCTCCCAAACGCAAACAAAAAGTCGACTCGCGCTTGTGATCGTGCGCGCCAGGAGCCAATCGCCACATTTCCTTATCAACCAGAGAGTACGACACAGGGTGCAGCAACGCGCCGCGCCCTCGCACAGCCCGACGCGGCTGGTGCCAGTGCAAAGCTTTGATGGGACTGCCGGCAGAGGGGAAGGCGCTGATATTTAGGGCTCGAAAGCAAACTTTTTTTTTTTTAAATCGCACGTCGTTTTAAGTTCGGTCGAGCGAATTATTTGTCTTCGTCGATGCTGCCGTCCACAGGAGACTTCTTTCTGTATATGTGCAATAGCACATACTAATGTGGGGGGGGGGGGTGGGGAAGGGGGCAACAGAAATTTACCCCACAAAATCATTGCGCACATTCAACCGGGGCGACGGCAAACCTCCTGGGCGAGGGCCTACACCCGTACCCCGTACGGATACCCATGTACAGCCATGTGGAAGTCGACCCCATTCATTTGGGGGACTCCATCGCCTCGGCTTTCGTACACTCACTATGTGTTGATGAACAAGGTTCCTCCTTTGTTGGGGAGGGCAGCATTGACTAGAAAAACTATATATATTTTTTACCAAGGTACAAAATCCTAATATCGCATATCCTGGCCATGTACACTCATCACAAATGCATGTTCAAGGTAGCTTTGTATTGTGGTTTTGGTCGACTATAATCTGCTTTTTTAGATGCATATATATACACACACACAGGCACACCACAGATGCACACTCGAACTAAAAAAATTAAACGGCTCGTCATTTCACCGTTACGCAAATGATCAAAGCGTTGCCACGATATCTGGTCCACCATACCCCCACAAACTGTGTGGTAGACCTCCCCCTCGCACAAGCGAATAATGTACAGATTCATTAGGTACAGTATAAATAACACCACCAACCTCGGGGCCCCTACGCTTCAAATGTAAAAAGAAAATAAATAATCGGCCATGAAAAGCACTACACACTGGAGGGGGTTTGGCGAGCCAAGCACACACCACAGGGCACGTGCGCGCAAGCACAGGGCCAACGCAGAAAATGACTTTGCTCAGCAGATCTTCCGCGTGCCGCTCTCCTTTAAAGGAAGTCCCAAGGGGTCGTTCTACGGGGTGATTCCGCAGGACTTGCGATGAGGAGCAGCGTTCGTGTAAACGCGCCGGATGCCGGAACGCGAGATGGGCGTTACTTTTTCACGGAGTTCCGTGGTGATGTGCAGCGAAGTGTAGTGGCAATTTCATCAGCAGCCGCACACTGAACCGGCAAGGCAGTGTCGGGTGGAGGGGTCGCCAGGCGATTCTCTTTAAAAAGTCCAACTTCAACTGCCGCCTCTTTCAGCGAACAGCCTGGGTACCCGCCGTCCCACTGGTTACCTCTACATGCCGTGCTTGGCAGCCTTGAGGAGGCTGTCAAAGTCCAAGGAGGCCATCGCCGTCCTTCGGTCGGTACTCCTCTCCAAGCCTCGGTTCGAGTCTGCACCAGGGGATAACATGGAAGGCAGTGGAGGAGGGGGGGTGGAACAGAAGCGCAGAATCCATGAGCTAATGGACACATCGCCATAATCGCGGTGCCGAGTAAATTAAGTAAATCTGGTCACACGTACAGACACCACTAGCAGATTTAAACGACTCGCCCATAATATTTTCTCTTAAGTAAAGGGGAGAATATGGCCCAAATTTGACTTCTGCAAGTCAACTCAAATACAGCTTCACGCACTTACATTCGGGTCCCGAGGGTTGTTGCCGTGCGAGTAATGGTCAACGCACTGGACTTGCAATGCATAGGCCACCGGGATTTGACTTCATCTCCCGGCACAGCAGTTGAAAACGATGGTGCACACCCAGCAATGTCAACCCAGCAGTTTAAATAGATAACGGCACAGTTGGCGCATGGTGGGGTTTGGCTTACTCTTCCACTCCTGCCAAATAGAGCTCCCTCTGGTAGAGGCTTTTCCCCGCCGGCAGTGGTGCGAGCAAGACAAATGCAGGGCTGTGCATGTTTACCTTTTTTCAGCCTTCCATAAGGGTCTAAAAATGATGATTGTCAACAAGCGTTCTTTTTTCGTAGTTTAGACTTTTTATAACACAAAACATGCGTCCCTCTGATGTGGGCTTCAGAGGGTTTTTCACAAAGCTGTAGGTGCTTCACATGTCCTGGTTTGGCATATCATGATAAAAGACAGCAAGCTTTAAAAGGTTTTGTTAAGCATCAATCCTTTCAACCGCCACTTCAGATCGAGTTTCTTTATCAACGAGTTGTCTCAGGCAATTGCACGGCCATAGAAACACGGGGACAACGACGAACGCTGAAAACAAACTGCACAATGGAGCACGAGTAAATGCATGCTTAGAATAGCAGACAGAAGAGCAGCAGCTCTGTGAATATCGTGTTGATGGGGGGGGAAATGGAGAGGTCTTGTTGCAGGATGCCTTGCAAGAATGAACGATGGGCCAAGGACGAATGGGCAGGCAAAGGGGAGAACGCGTCCGATTTGATGACTGCCGCGTAGATGGGGCAATGAGTTCAGCTCAACGCATATAAGCGAGATTAATTGCGGCACTGCAAGACTGACGAATGAAAACGGCACGGGGGAAAGTAAAACAGGCAGCAGTGGACAGAACACGGCTCAGGATTCTGATGACTATTGCAACTGGCAAAGATTCACGTGATCGAGATGGGGGTATCCGGGATGGGGGTGGGTCACAGGACGTGTGGATCGAGGGGGCAGCGGCAAGTCGAGTACTCAGACGGCTTACCCAGGTCGGCGTAAGACGCCTTGCAGAACTGGCGACGGCCACCAAAGCACAGGTCGAAGGGCATCTCATTGGGCAGGTGCACCAAGTGGCCTTTCTCCAACGCGGCGAACGCGTCGCAAGTGAAGCGGTAAGTCACAAAACCGTAGTTGTCCCTGCGGAAACATTGGAAAAAAGCGAATGGGAAAAAAATGGAAAATGAGACGCACGGGCAAAAGAGCCACGTTCCGAGAGACGACGACGATGAGACCACACGCAGCGACGTCACAGGGAGGAAAGCAGAAACGCGTAGAAGCGTGACAATTACCCTCGGCCGAACAGCCTTATTCATTAAAAGCGCCACGTTTTACGTAATCCTTTAAAACTCGATTTGGGTCGGGAAATTTTTTAAAAAACGACAACACCACACGTTTCAAACTCAAACGCCATGAAATAATTGATCGCCTCTATAAAGAGTTACCACGATTCCCACGTAACAGACAGTGGCATCGACGCTTTCGACCCGAGCTGGAAAGGCACGAAAGAGAACCGCGGTTTCCGAATCGCGCTCGCATCGCCGGCGCCTTTGGGACAGTCTCGCCGATGTGGCCGTTTTGTACACAGGCATTAGAGAGAGCGAGGGGGGGGGGGGACTGGTTGCCATGGTGCGAGGAGTACCCGCGCTCGCGGAAATGCACGCTGCAGTTCTCAATCTCCCCAAAGGACTGGAAGCGTCGCCGGAGCTCCAGCGTCGTCATCCCGTTGTTAATTTTCCCCACGTAGATGACGCGACGCTCCTCCTGCGAGTGGGGCATGGGGAGGGGGGGGGGACAGCGACGAACGCAACCAAAAATTATAACGATGACAAAACGATGACACGCAAAATCAACCGTCAATGATTCCGAGATACCGGCGCACACGAATCACGGGTGACAGCTGCAATTCTAGAGTGTGGATAAGACGGCAAAGCCAGCTTTTTGCAAGACGAATAACCAAGTAAACAACGCGGTCGAGGGGCATCTTCAGGGGTAGGAAGACGTGCGCAGTGGCCTGGGGAAAAAAAAAACACGCACCCACCCACCCCCACCACAGCACGGAAGCTGGGGGTTAAAGGGCCAGGCGGGCTTACAATGGCTTTCTGGTGCAGTCGCCGCCGCTGCTCTAGGATGTTGCTCTCGCGTCGTTCGAGCCATGGCCGCTCGCTCCGTCTCTCGTACGCGTCGTACCTGCGCACCACGGGGGGGCGGGAAAGAGTGGGGGGGGGCGGAGGAGTTCAACGTAAGCGTGACGTCACGACGAGGGCATGCGCCGGTCCCTCTCTTGTAGTTCAAAACACAGCCCAATTGACGAGCGATGAAGTTGGTCGCAGGTAGATTTGAATCCAGGTTGAAGCCGCCAGGAATTGAACTGGGCTCACGAGTGTAAAAGCTCGTCATTGGCCTCAACCCAGTCACCAATGATTGCACATAAACCATAATACGTTAGAATTGGTTTTGCACGTAAATTCCAGCTCCAAGGGGAATATATATACATCTGTAACTTACGCAATGAACATTACTCCTCACATGACGCCCCATATACTGTGGCGTTGCTCAGACATCACTTTCACAAATCTCAAGGCATAAGTAGAGCTGTCATGTCAACTTCTGCGGCCAATTGTCTAAACACCCAGGGTGAGAGGGGCGGCCGGTGGTAAACCTCTCGCTCTGCGAGAGATCCGCTCGTGCCACGACGAAGGCACAACGCGAATGAATCCGAGGAGAGACACAATTACGAGCCACGACCTCCGCACGGACCTGGGCGAGGGTCGTCGCGACCGCGGCACGTCCGAGGAGAACGACGGCACGGGGGACACCGATCGCCGATGCGAGGACGACGTCGTCGACGAGGACGAGCGGCCCCCTCCGCCGGCGCGGTATCGCCGGCCGTACCCGGACCGCGAGCGGCTACGCCGGCGGCCGCGTTGGTGGGGGGAGGCGGCGGCCGCCGACGGCGGGGACACGGAGTCGCGCCGGCCCGGCGAGCTCGAAAGGGAACCCCCGCCGGCGCCGCTCGTCGCGGCCCCGTGCCTCCTCTCGCCGCACCGGCGGTCCTGCGAGCCCCGGCTCCTGGTCCTGCGGCGCCGGCTCCCATCTTCGGCGTCGCCGCTCGTGTCCGTGTCGCTGTTGGCCGTCTCCTGGCCGCAGTCGGCGTAAGGAAGGTTGGAGACCTTGCTGGCGGCGCTCAGGTACACGGGCAACTTGGAGTAGTAGCGCCGGTGGCGGGCCGCCTTGCCGGGCGACCGCTCCTCGTCGCTGGCCGAGCTGTACTCGTCCGACGTGCTAGTGCTCCTGCGGCTGCCCCTCTCCCTGCCCTCCGCCAGCCCAGCCGCTGCACGTTCTGCTCTCAGCGGCTGGTACTTGGGCTCGGGCAGAGACTTGCCGCTTCTGTAGTAGCCGGGCAGCTTGTCGTAGTAGCCGGGCTCGTCGTCCTCAGAGTCTCCGCCGCTGCTACTGCTGCTGCCGCCGCCGCCGCTGCCGTTAGTACTGCAGCAGCTGCTTTCCTGCGCGGGCGGCGAACTCCCCCGACCCGCTTCCTCTTCTCCTGGTGCTCGCGTGCGGTACTGCCGCTTGAGTTTTTGACCTTCGTCCCGCCGTGGTTCGGCGTTGGCCGGAGCCCCGGCGCTCTCGGAGACGGTCGCCGCGGCGTTGCCCGCGGTGCTTTGCTGGCAATAGTCGTGATCGCGCACGTTGGGGATTTGAATCTCGGCCTCGCGTTCCACAACAGCACCGTTCGCCGGAGTGGCGCCGATTTCCGACTTGTTGGCCGAGCAACCGTTCACGACTTGAGAGGCGACGAGCGGCGACGCAAGATTGGACGCAGAGACGCGGGAGAAAATGTCCAGTTGAACAGCAGTAGTAATAACAGCAGCAGCTGCAGCGCAGCTCGGGTTTGCAGCAGCCGGTGGCTTTCCGGCCACTGCTGGCACAAGCGAAAACTTCATCGAAGGGAGCATCTTAGCGGTTGCTGCGGCAGGGATGGCCACACGTACGGGATTTGGCAAGGCGTTCGATTGGCAAGGCGGCGTGCGGTTGGCCACCGGCTGCGACGCAGGCAGAGAGAGCGTCTTGTCGGCCACGACGCTCGGCGACGCGACGCCCAGGCCGGCCCAGGCCGGCGGCAGCGTCGGTGGCTGCTCAACTTTCGGCAGTTTGACGGGGCCCACGGCGTTCGGAGCGCCGACACACGGGGGGTCCTGCGCGGCGGCACCCACGCCGGCGGGCAGAGGCGGAATCATCCTCGCGCCAGCTGCGGGAATTGTAGCGGCAGCCTGAGCGAAGCGGCTGGAAGCAGCTTGCGCTGCTGCGGGCGTCGATGGGGCGAGCTGGCCGGAGCACGGCTGCTTCGTTGCGGCTTGCAGCCGTGGGATTTTGCCAGCTAAAGGGATTCCTCTCTTCTGAGGGCTACGGGGGGCTTTCCTCTTTGCCGAGGTTCCCCTCGACGCCAAGTTGACTTTTGCGTCCGGCTTCGGGTGAAGAGATGTGCTTGGCGCAATTACACCTGGATGGAAAAAAGACGACGGTCGATCAGCAGGTCTGACTGGGCATTTGGAACAAATGGCCAAGTTCTTTATAAATCCACCACCACCTCCCATCCACCCCTCAGAGTAAAAAAAAAAAGGTGTAAATCACAGCACACCGAAATACACCCACAGTTATGCTATCGGCAGGTCGTGCGTGGCAGGTCATTGTGTGGATACTCCCACCACTTCCGAGACATGTGCAGGCCAGTGTGGCAGAGTAGGCCAAAAGACCGACTGCGACAGAGGCTCTCGAGGCCTCTAGTAGAGCTCCTTCCAGCCAGCAATGGAGAGAGCACAGTTGTGGGCTCCAGCGTTACCTCGAAGGGGTCGTCACAAAATGAAATATAAAGGGTGCACACATTTCCCCCCATCAAAATATCGGCAACTCAACAAAAACACACGAGCTGAACTCACCAGGAGTTTCTCGAACTTCGGAAGCAGTTAACTCGAGCTCCATTCCAACGTCCTGGACATGAGCCTGGCCAAGTGTCCTGGAAAAGCACGCAGAATTTGCCAGCGAGATCAATCATTATCGTCATTGGTCAACGCTGAACGTGTCGAGAAACCCATGTCCAAGCTCAAAATAAGCTCCACATTCCAACACGTTTTGGAAAGCCGAGCACGTTCACAAAAGCGACCTTTATCTGTAGAATGACAAGACAATGCAAGTATGACTATAGGTTTTTTCCCCTTTTTTCTGGAAAGATAAAAGGGGAAAAACCTATTCTCAGATTTTGGTACTGGCAAAGGAGGTCCCACGATACCTACAGGAATGTGAAATGTGCGACAGCGCGTCATCAAATGAAGGGATACACACATGCGTCATGGAGTTCCAACAAGTTAATTACAAATAAGGCCATCCCCCCCACATACTGGTCATGACGTGCGCAACCGAATGCGCCACAACTGCAGCATCTTTTTCTCAAACCGGCATGACGCCGTGGGTTTTACGTGGCCCGGTGGAAGAGGAAACAAATAAGAGCGGTTGTGTGCCTGCCTTGGCAATCAACTCGGGCCCCCTTTGGAGGCTTGCCAGTGCCAACGTTACCCCACCGACACGGCCAACGGCCAACCTGACACCTAAAACTAAAAAAATGGTTCTGCCCCGGGGATAGCCTGGATTAGAAATAGCCATGTCATCGATGTGGAATGATTCGTGGGCCATTACGCAATGTTGGCAGTGACCTTTGTTTTGAACTTTGCGCTGGGAACCGTGTCCCCACGCGAGGGGGCCCCGTTAAAGATAGCACCGGACTTCGCCCTCCCACATGCGCCAACAGGCTGACCCACACCCCCCTCCCCTCCCCACCCTAATAGAGAAGGCGATTTGTTTAGGACCATATTTCACCAGAAGAACATTAGAAGGGACGTTCAAGGAGTGAGAGTGTGGCGTTTTGTCAATATATTTCAATAAAGTAGAAGGTAAACATAATACATCTTGTTCAATACAAAATAAAAAGTTAGCGTCTTGCTAAATGTAAATGTTTACGTTTCAAACAGACCGCCATCATCACGGGCTGCGCTTTGCGTGTAGTTTTTATACAAGCGTCCCAATTAGAACTACGGTCTGTAATTGGGCACAATCCATCACGCGTAGGCTACTTATCTACTTAAAGCTCATTCGCCGAGTCCCAAACGCGCCAAAGGTGTAAAACATATTTAATTTATTCTGCCAGCAAGCCATGCCTTTTTTGAATATCCCCATTAAAAACCATCTTAACACCCTTCCAAAAAAACTTAAATGCACCGACTTAAAATAAAAGATCAATTATTCAATGGCCATGTAAGCAAAAATCCCTTTCAGTTTCAAAACAGTTAAAAACTACGATGCTCAGGATGCAATTTGGAGACTGGTAACACCAACTGCAAGTGCCATCATGCTTTTTTGCGACCATCATCTTTTTAACAGCTTAACGCTTTGCTTAATCTTACAGGCGGCTGGGTCCATTTCACGCAAGAGTGGAAAATTACCACGGGCGACCGAGACTACGCTAGGAATCGACATCAAAGAGAGACCAGGGCTGGCCCAACTGTGGCTCCCAGGCCGGCAGTTCAAGTGCAGCTCGTTAAGAGACGCCACTAATATATTAACTCATTTTTTTTTTAAACAAAATAAAAAGAAAATCTGCGGAAGCGGATGAGACAAGGGGACACCCGCCTCCCAGCAACGAAGGTGGGACATTGTTACTCCCCGGGGTGCTTATGCAGATTTCCAAATGAAAAAACTCCAGCCAGTGCAAGTGTAGTGACAGGGTGCCATCAGTTGACCATGAAGGATAACCACGGGTATGGGTGCGCTATGTAACAGCCAACTATAAGCGGGACATAACTGGGCCAAGGGTCAGAGGCGGGGATCTGTCGGGAAGTTCCTGGAACCTGCATGAGAGTTCTAGAAGGAGGGCGTGGCCAGAGGCGGGGCTTGGCCACGCTGAGGAGTATATAGGAGAGGTAACCGGAGGTTCGAGGCTGTCTTGGGGGTTCGGGTCCTGGCTGCCGTCACCGTCTTTGCCGTCATCTCTTCATCATCGTCCAGCCCTATGGCCGATCCGCTGTACTGTCCCTACCGTCATCTTGGCTGTATTAGTCAGCCATGTGGCTGTATGAGTGGGTCAGTTCTCCGTAGCCCAGTGTATATGTTGCTCAGTGACTCTGCTTGTAAAGTGTGAGAAATAAACCAGGAGCCCTCTACAAGTCGTGTCTCAGAAGACGCTCACTACACAAGCAAGCTGGCTGTGATGACTCCAAAGACAAAGAATCCTCCATAAAGCCTTCAGACTGTTGGGGCAAGTGCTGTCATAGGGAGCACCTACATATTCCAGCAGGGTACACGAGGGGGTTGGTTGGCCAGCACCGTGTCCAGCCACCTTTGTCTCTCTAGTGGCAATGTTTACACATCACACCACATATACCTTGGGGAGGCCCAGGAGCGATTCAGATAATCGTCACTGGTGTTGACTGCGAGCTGGAATCGGACCCGGATCTCGCTGGGTTCGTAGCGCAGCGCGCTTACAGCTGCACTCCCGCTGCCACCCTCCCCCAACTTCACCTGCAACGTGACATCTTGTGCCTCTTGGCCATAGCGATATTCTGCAGGGTTCATGAAGCGTGGCCACGTGTAGAACGTTGACGATTATGATCAGATAGCCAATGTTTTCCCCGAGGTCAAAAACAGGGAAAACTTGGCCTCATAAAAATAACAGCCACTCACCCCACTGTGCGCGTTGCGGTCGACTCAGGTACTTCTCGTCTCTTTCCTGAACATAAAGACAAATCCAAGAGCCCTCAATCAATAATGGCAACTGACCCGAAAATGTAATTTTGACACTGCAGCGCTGGAAACATTATGCAGTTTGCATTTTGGAAAAGTGTCATGTTTTACACTCAATTGACCGACTTACACAGGGACGATTACCTAATCATCTTCCTTTTCAGTTAAAGAATTATAATTGGACAGCAGCTCAAGCTCGGTCGATTAAACGACACGCACATACACCGCCATTGGTGGTTTTGAATATTCCATCGTATGAGTCTCATTCCTCCAATTCTCGAGGCATCTGCGACAGCGTTGGGGTAGTATAGATTACAGAGAGCCTCTCTCAGGTCTTGGCCAACAACTCCCCGGAGCTATCGTTTCACAAGTGCCTCCGTGTCCGTGTGCCGTTGAAGATCACTCGTGCCTTTCAGATTTTTGGCACAAACTTGTAATCTTTCATCCAACCCGAACGATTTTCGCTCGCAACTGCCGTTTAAGTGGAATTCTTTATCGCTCGCAACAGACTCGGCAAAAAAATGTTGCTCCTGTGGCAAAGTGATCGTGCTAATCAGTGTAAATTTTGGCCAACCGCCGAGTCTTAAACATGATCCACAATGTACACAACTATCCACCTTTATTGCACCCTCGCCCCAGCCCCCAATAAGGTTGTGCCATTTAAACTTCTCGCGAGTGGGGAAATTTAGGACTGCTGACAACCTGCCATCTGTATTCCGTCGTCAGAACGCTGCAACGTGTTCAAATGAGAAACACACTTCTCCTGTAACGTTGGCCGCAAATTTGTCATGATTAACAATGCACATCGTCAAAAGCAAACCAACAATGAAGGGAATAGTTGCAGGCGCGGGGGGCTGGAGGGGGGTGGGGGTGTGCATGTGTGCCAACAAGTCCGCACGAGACGACGTTACCTTCAGACTCCTCGAACTGCTGCAGCAGACTGCCCAGGTCGCTGGCTTCGATGCCTTGCGGAGCGAGCGAGCAGAGGGAGGCAGGGGTGGGAGGGAGCCACGTTACTCACAAAAGGCACGGAGCAGTGACGAGGACAAGTTACACGACACGCACAGCACCGGCGTTCAAACCCAACGGAGAAAGTAAAAAAATCGAATCTCAGCAGCAGCAAAATGAGACCAAAATGTGCTGCCACCATACGAATGGTCAGGTGTATGCATGAACATGTTTGATGGGGGGGGGGAATCAATATCAATCCATGTTTCTAAATCCAGACGAGATATGGGTCATGTATGCAATACAAAATGTGTGCATGGTTGAGACAATATTATCAATTCAAGAACGTTAAATATACATAACATTCAAGCAATAAAAGGTTTACAGTGGAGAAAGTGGGTGGGGGGTATAATCCCCACCTCTTCAAAAGACATTTGGTCATTTTGGAAGAGCAAGCCAAATACTCTGGAGCAAATAATAGCAGCACTGCACCGTAACCCATGGACAGCGATGCACGCGAGCGAGTGGTGGTGTGTACAGCGCTACACCCAGAGCAGCCTGCGTTCACAGTGGCTGATATATGCAGGCTGCAACACTCATTTAAGGCTGAAACGACCTGGGGAGAGAGGCCCATATAATGTGTCCAGACATCACCCGCATTTTAAATAACCGTCACCGGAAATCAAACTCTTGACAGAGTTGTGCAGTGCGCCACTGCACAAGAAGATGCCCATAACCGTCGTTGCCGAGTGACAGCCAAGAAATCATTATTTAGCAATTAACAAGCAAGCCAAAACATATGCCATTCAATACAAGTCGATCAACTTTCACTTAAAGGAACGTTGCGATCCTGATATCTACGTGTCACTGCACTGGCAAACTTTGTTCCAATAAAAAAACCGATCAGCCCAATTGTGCTTGAACGAGCACTAAGGGGTGGCGGGTGTTGTCCTGTATACAGCCCTTAGCCTGCTACGGAAATTCCCCATTCCTATGGTGGGGGTCAATCCATTCAAATGGACCAACACCGTAAAAAAAATCCATTCACAGTTCGGGGGGGGGGGGGGGTGGTGCATTGGATTTGTTTGGCCAATTTCTGAACCTCAAGTGTTTTGTACGCATATTTAAGTTAAGTGTAACCAAGGAAAACCCACTAGTCACATGAGGACGCAGCACAACGGAGATTAACCCACTGGCTGTACTGCCATCTCCCAGGTCACCTTGGCATGTGTTCAGTTTCAAATGTCTCTGCAATCCACCACGAAAAAAAACCTTGCGTGGGCTGACGCACAGCTTGACGGCTTACTGGTAATTGCAAAAATAATAATTTCTTGGCTGCCTGTCACTTAGTAATGACTATTATGGGCATCTTCTTGTCGATAGAGCGGTGGCTGTGCAGTGGCGCACTGCACAACTCTGTCAAGAGTTTGATTTCCAATCATGGTTCATATCACAAATGCAAGTGATATCTCTGCACATATTATGGGCCTCTCCCCCAGGTTGTTTCAGCCTCAAATGAGTGTTGCAGCTTGCTTTGCACACGCGCAAAGTCGGCTAAACTTACCGATCTCTTCGAAAAACGCCCGTATCGTGGGATCCGTCTCCAGGTAGTTATCGTCCTCCATCGACTCCGCCGCTGCCTCTGCCGGAGCATCGGCACTCGCCGCATTATCCGCGCCGCTCTGCTCTGCGAGTCCCCACTGCACGCCGGCACCGCCCGCGGCGTGGGGGCCCAGCTCGAGGCCGCGCTCCTCCATGCGGCGCCGGTACTGCAGCAGGCTGATCCTGCGCCGCTTGGCACCAGACTCCTCTTCTGCGTTCGCATCCGGTGGCACGGCGATGGCGGGAAGGGGCGCCGGGGGGGCCTCCCCGTCAGGTGGCGGTGCCGACGACGCCGGCCGATGCGACAACGGGGGAGTCATCGACGTAGACGGTGGCGCCGATAGAGAGGGCGGCACGGCCGATAACGCATCGGACGGCACGGAAGGGGAGGGAGCCACCGACAGAGTGGACAACGGTGGCGTCCGTGAAGAGGGTGCAGTTGAAGAGGGTAACACGCATGAAGGGGGTGTCAATGAAGATGAAGGTGATGGTGATGGCGGCATCGATGACAAAGTTGTCAATGGAGGTGGTGGCACCAGCGAACAAAGTGTCATTACAGTGGGTGGCGTTACCAACGCAGAGGTTGTCGGTTTCACAATTGAAGAGGAAGGTGCTGGCGAGGAGATTGACACCGATGAAGCCGATGCTGGCAAAGGAGAAGGTGCCGATGCTGGCAAAGGAGAAGGTGCCGATGCTGGCAAAGGAGAAGGTGCCGATGCTGGCAAAGGAGAAGGTGCCGACACCGACCCCAACACAGAAGGTGCCGACAGGGAGAAGGGTGCTGGCCTCGTCATCGGCGACGTGGAAGAGGGTGACGCAGCAAGCCCACCGATGACTTTCGACAGTTTCAACTGCTGCTGTTGCACCACCACAATGGGTTTGGTTTCTACCTCCGCGGTCGTGCGGTTAAAGTCAACCTGCGCGAGCACTGGGTGGGCGACGTGCTCGGGCGGAGGTCTCGCCTGGCTCTGCTGCGCCGCGTCACTCTGCGTCGTCTCCTTCCTCGCTTTGCTGATCCTCACGGAGCGCCGAGGTGGCTCCTCAAACAAGATCGAGCGCACGGCTTTTTTCGTCATGGCCGCCGCCGCCGCGCCCGGTTCTTGCTGCCCGTTCACGTTTCGCGTTCGGGGCCTGCCCCTGGGCCTCTTCTGCGGCACCACTAAGGGGACGGTGTCGCCTTTTTCAGCTTTCACGTCCGCTTCGTCTTCTCGTTCCGTCTTTGCGGCGGGGAACGTTGCCGCCGAGATTTCTTCCGGGCCGGGAGTCACCGCTGCTGGCGCCGTGGTCACGGTGGCAGCAATGGCGCCCGCCGACCGTTCTGCTTGCTCTTTGGCGTCGCGCCCGAGCGACGCCTTCTCCGAGCCGCAATCGAGAGAACTCGACTCGCAAAGCCCGTCGAGAGGGCCCAGGAAGCCAGTCCCGTTGGCGGCGGTGCCGCCGCCGCAGCCGTCGCCATCGGTCCCTCTCGCTTGCTCCTCCCCACCCTCCGAGCCGCTGACGTCGGCCGAGGATCCCGCGAGCGCCCGCGCGAAGCTCGCGGAGGAGCCGCCATCCGGACTCGCGCCGCCGGACGGCCCGCACGGTGCTTTCACGGGGGACAGCAGGGAGAGCGACGCCACGGAATCGCGCACGCAGTAGGTGTGCATGTAGCTCACAAGCTCCACGACAGAGCCTTCCTTCAGGTCGATAACATCGAACTCGAACGAGCCATCCATGGCCATGAGCTTCTGCAGCTCCTCCACATCGCCCTCCGGCAGCAGCATGCCGATGTCGTCTTCGTCGTTGCTGCTGCTGCTGCTGCTCGCGCCGCTCCCACCGGACGCGCAGAAACTCTCGGCGCTTCCGTCCTGCTTCTCCGGCATGTCCTCCCCGCTGCTGCCGCTGCTGCTGCCCTCCCAGTCGCAAACAGCACTCCCGCCGCCGCCGACGGGGGAGTAGGCGGCCGACTCCAGGGTGCATAGGTGACGCAGCAGCTCCAGGTAAGTGGGCGTCGGGTGACGCTGACGGGGCCGGTTCGCGTGCTGGGAAGGACAACAGCGTTTCTTTACGACCGCGCAAGGTTTTCTTGCCCATGCCGTGTATAGTTCTGCGACGTGTTTTTGGGTTGTCACCACGTGACGTTCAGCACGACGTCCGACAGTTTCTCTCCGGTAAGCTCCGAACGGTTGGACAAAGATGTCGAGACATCACGCCTGAGTGACGCCGCGGCACAAACCGAAAAAGCACGCCCGGAGGGAGGGAGGTCTCTGACTACGCGCTATTTATCAGAGCGAAAAAAATCTCACCCGGCCGGGGGAGGTGGGAAGGCGGGTGGTCACGGAGGAGTACGGGTGCCGCGTGGAGGCGACGCGCGACTCCGCGCCGCTCACGGGCGACAGAAGCAGCCTCTTCAGCTGCGGCAACACGACAAGGACGACAACGGGGTGAGCGTCACTCAACTTCCACGGCGTCACAACACGGCCACCCCCGTGTTACTCCACCGACACCGCGCAGCTTTCCATGGCAGTAGAGGCACAAATTGCATTTTTCTTTAGTTATGAAACAAAACCAGAGAAACAGGAAGAAAGCCATGCAGAACAGGGAGAACATAGAAACTCGACGCGGAAAGGTGCCGGAGCTGGGAATCAAACTCAGGAAATTATTGCTGCGAGGAACAAGTGTCAACACTGTGCAACCCGGGCGACCTAGTACTCTCGCCATTCTTGCAAATATTGCGAAGAAATCATTCCCTACCGTCGAGCTCTCTTCGACGTCGCACGCGAGCAGCCGAGGCTCCGGGTCGAGGAGTCCATCGAAGGGCGAAGCCGTGTTGTCGTCCAGGCTGTCCAGAGTCTCTGCGAGCGCCATGAGCAGCGTGGCGTCACCAATGCTGCCGTCGCCACCACCACCACCGCTGCCACCACCCTGCAGTGACACGCCACGAATTATCACTCAAAGAGCACTTCGACACGACCATACGCTGGGCTGGATCGATCTATGGAATAAATACATGTGTGGAGCTGAGCGTTATGGCCTCGTACGTGCGGTTACGTTTTCTCTGCGTTCTCCGTCATTACTAATGATGGGCCAAAGTAATTTCTGCCTCGGTTCTCTTTTCTTCGCGACCATCACCGCTTCACTTAAATCTTAATCGTTATTCTTCTCGATGATTTATCCCTGCATATAGCCACCTGGTTTCCCATCTTATCCCATTCCACATTCATCGTGTGCAGCATTGCGAAGCGCAGGATCCTTCCCAGGCTCATTCTCATAGCGATCCCAACCAGTGTGGTCTTCTTTCCGTAACAATTCTAAACAAGGCGGTTTTCTACTCCAAACCATTTTATTAAATTGTGTTCCAGTCTGAAGTCTTGATTCTCCTGGAATCTTAATCCTTCTCCCACATTTATTAAATTGGCCAAATAACCCAATTTAAGACATTAAAACCTAGATTTTTTTGGGTAAAATAAAAAACATTTATTTTTAACATTGTACAGCAACCACGACCACAAACAAAACAGATCCCCCATCTGGCCAGACACTGACGAGTTCACCACGGTGCACGAGGGGGTGGGGTGGCCTGCACCACAGACCCGGTCGCATTCGCGTCACCATTGTTCGCATTTACCAACTGCACCAGGCGGTGCCCAGTTAGAGGGCAGGTTGACCCGGTTCATAACAGAGCTTGCCGACGACACTAGCCAACGCTGGCGCTCCCCACAGAAACGAACACACACACACCCACACTGAGAGTTGCAATGCAACGCGAGCTGCTTTCTAAGGACGAGGAGGCGTCACAAAAGCAAAAACACCCCGTAACATGCGTCGTTCTACGAGTTAATTTACCGAGACTTACAGAGACGCAGGGACGAGGGCGACCACACAACACGTCGCCTCTCAACTCAACCGCCCCACCCCCCAAAACCGCACACACCACACAACCACGATCCATCACCAGGACTGGAATGACCACTCCCCGACAGGATTCGGTGCCGCTCACGGCTCGGCGGCAGAGCTCGCGTTACAAACGAGGAGGTGGCAGTGGGCCAGCTGCCAGGGCTCATCAGCACGATAATCGTAGCCGCAGCAAGTGGACGGGCGGGGACGAAGGCACGGAGCTTGGGGTACGCAGACAAACAGCGTCCCAACGCTTTGTCGCTGGCTCTGCGGAATTATTATTCGTGCAGAGCCATCAGCTTTCCCTGGGAAAGTCTATTCACAGCTAATAAGCTTCCACAGAGAACGCATTACCATTTGGGACTTTGGTATCGCCCAAATAAAAACTGTACATTAGCGGTGCTGACAACAACGCTACCGCTCGCCACAGACACGTGCGTACACACCGCACTAGGGGCTGCAATGCAACCGAGCCTAACAAGGCGAAAGGCGTTTCGTCATGGCCGCGGCCGCCGCGCCCTGGTTCAACGATGTGGTCGAGCCATTTATTTGCGTGCAACACGAGCTTCAGGGGAAAGAGACAAGAGACCAGCTCGCACAGAAACCTACGCTGCACGTCTGTTCTGCATACTTGACACCAGTTATATACATGGCGAGCAGCGAACAATGGAGTTCAGGACACAAGTCCGATTACCAACTTCACCTTTTTTCTCAGCTACTTGAAATTCTGCAAGCATCACAGGAGGAGCGCAATTCACAGAAACAACGGCATCGAACGTTTCTCCCCGCGGCGGTAATCTCAAATCGTTCGAGGGTCGTGCACGGATGCCACCCAAGGTTGCCCGTGGCGATGCCGAGCGCTGTGAATGCGCGGCAGTCGTACGTATGTGGAACGTCTTTTCACACTGTACGTAGCCAACCGTGCGAATCGGCAGGTGCCAACTGTGCCCACACGAGTCGCCTTGGCGGTTTTCACCCGCGTTACGATGCCGCGAACCAGCAGCACGACGCCAACCGTTTGATGTCAACGGCAGAGCGTGGTTGAGCCACGGAGAAAGTACAATTGCAGATGACGACGAGCGGATGATGACTACAACTAACCAACGAAGGTCTGAACATGACTCCGTCAGGATGAAATTAAGTAATGTGAATTAAGGCGCAGCTTAAAAATACTTTAGTAATGTGCCACGAGACCAAACATGTTAATTAGAATTATATTCCACACTCTATCATTGAGCTATTAGCTCTTTTTCAGAGGGGTCCTGGCCACACAGAGCTCAGAGTGGCCGATCATGTGGAAATGTATAGCAGCCTAATAATACTAATTTGTTTTAAAATGTGAAGGGCAAAGCCAGAGGAACCGAGGAGAAAAATCCACACGACCATGGAGAGAAAAGATTACACAAGCTCCAAATATACAACAGGCATCCTCAGGGTCAGGATAGAACCCACGACCCCCTGCATACCAACAGAATCTTTGCCACAGCAGTGAGAAAATGTTACAGAGTTCACCGATTGCGTGAACTCAATATCGCGGGGGGTGAGCAGGTGGGGGAGAAATTGCCTACCCCCCCCCCTCCTCCCTCACGACATCATAAACCAAGAGGGGTCCACCAAATGTTTTACTGCTTGAAATCGACCGGACTAAGGCGAATGATGAATTGAAATCAACAAAGAGACTCGACTAAAATTCCACAGGCTGTCGTCGGACTGGACTAAAATGCAAATCCTGACGATTTGATTTAACACTGCTCTCTGCACCTCCGATTAGCACGCTTGGCTACATACGGAACGAAAGAAGTTGAACATACAGCGATGTACCTCGACTTTCGTCGCAGCGCTCTTTCGGCCGTTTTCAATTCTAACCACATTGCAAATTTCGTCCACGCGGCTCTCTTTCGTCCCATTTCATCCCAAACCTTTCACGACGTTCGGCCCCACGCGCTGTCTTTTTTGCTCAGTCTTAGAATCGAAGTCGTTCACCGAGCACCTCTTATATTTGTGTTTATTCGTACATTATTAATACTGTACCGATTTCTGTGATCGCTGTAAACAATTCATAGTTATTTTTGTAATAACAGTATAATACTACAGTGTTCATAGTTATTTTCGTGATCATAAAACGTGAACATTATCCATACCGTGCTTATTTTTGTGATTACTCTTATTTGCATCAACGTTTTTCGCCAGCCAAAATAAATTTGCAAGCAAAAAAAGGCTCTGCTTTGACATTCATCCATGCTCTGGTCCTTAACCAAACGAAAGTGCAAGGTATTCCTGTACATACTACGATGACAAGGCAATGTTAAAGACTTCCAGTGACCAGGCAGCAGCTAAGTAATCGGCAACAACCAACTGCCGAAGACGACATTTCGATAAGAGCAGCCCATTCCAAACGCTGCCAGGCAATTGTTTGTGGTGGAACAGCGCCTACAAAAACCTAAATTCATAGGGGTTTTTTGGTTAGATCTAAATTATTTGAAAGCGCAAGGTCACATACAAGAGACAGACCAGAGGAAGAGTATACAGTATTTGTTTCATGAGGGTCTAGGCACAAAACCAATTTAAGATTCTCATTTTCCAATCGCTATCAACTCTAGTGGGTCACAGAAATAGGTTTGGGTTCTAAGTGCCCTACAGTGTGAACAGCTGCACAAAACAACCCTACCCCAAAACCAACATCCTCGAAAACACAAAATACATTACTTTCGTGATGTTATTTTTTGTAATAACTTTTGCTACATGAAAAACCCGCGCCACAAAACGCCACATGTGCTGCATAGCTTTGTCAGGAAATTAAAATGGGCTTCAAGTGGAAATTGTTTCTTGAAAGAAAAAAAAATCTACCAGGAATCGAATATCGTTCGTCAGTCAGTGCTTTATCCTCCATCTCTGAGAGGTATTTTTTAGTGGAACACAATCTAATGCATATCGCGTGGATTTGTTACTCTATTTAAATAGACCCACACTGGGTTTCCATTATTTTTTAATCTATGCATCATAATTGCAACAATAACTCCCCCCCCCCCCCCAGTTCAGAATGCATCTTTAACATCCCCCACTGCAGCCTTGTGCGCCGATTTATGCATTTCTTTATTGTAGCGTTTATAAACTCGTACGAAATCCTTTGAGCAAAGCGCCCCTTTATTTTTTTAACTGACATGTACGCAAGGTGTGTATTCATATTTGTATCCTGTTTGCGAGGATAACATTTTTTTCGTGAGACCGTACACATTTTTTCCCCAGCAAGAAAAAAACACTTTTGAGTAAATGCCATCTATAAGCAATAAAAACGTCACATTAAGGAAGACTTTTCTAAATCACCGCTTGTTTGGGCACGTGTCAGTAAAACTCACTGCCCTGGAGGATGTGCCACAACAGGTTATGATGTTCCAACAACAATATTTATTTACATGTATTTGTACGGCACCTTCCACTCATGTCTCAAGGTGCCTTTTAAGAATAAGATTCAAGGCAAAGAGGAGAGCTACGTAGAATAAACGGACTTAAGAAGATGTGTTTTTAGACGAGACTTAAAAGTAGCCACATTATCGGATAAACGAATTTCCAGCAGTAGGGAATTCCACAATCAAGGTGCAGACATTGACAACATTTGAACCAAACCCTCAAGCGTGCATTACCGAATAACTCTTCACAATTTTGTGCGCATACCGAAATGCAACAAAACATCCATGGAATTAAAACAGATTCTTACGATCAGGCTACACGCATGGAATCGTGCACGATAAACTGATCATTTACATTCTAAACAAATTACACGCAAACTAGTTGTTAATGTTATATTTAGTCTCGGGTGGACGGGCCATGCGAGCCAATCAATTGCAGAGCTGCATCTTTAGCGTTTACATTTAGTAGGCTACTGGAGCAAACAAAGCTGTGCAAACGAGACCTAAAAACCAAATCCACACGAAGGATTAGAAAAGAGAAAAACCAAACCGCACTTAGAATCAAACCATGGCTCTAAACTGCAAACAATTAATCAAATCCTTGAATGAAAGAGCAGACAAAAGATAAATCGTTCCAACTTCTAGTCTGCCAGTGGCAGCCTGACTCTTGGTAAGGATATCCGCGATTACGGACGTGGGACTGGGAGGGCAGTGGAGGGTTGGTGGATGCGGAAGGAAGAGGAAGCCTCACTTGTAGCCATGGGGCATCGGACGTGTCGCTGGTGGAACTGCACAAGAGTCCATCCAGAGGGCTCAGCGAATCCAGTTCCGGCGACAGCAGGCTCTCGCTCGCCAGCATCGTGCCACACTGCGCATGCACGGGATCATTTATTGTGTTGTTAACAACCAATGCATTTCATCCATTTCATATTTCAAATCCCAAATACATTGCTCTCCCGCCAACCCTAAATATAAAATAAATTACAAGTGTCACGCGGTATTTAATATTCCAGCGGTCTCCTGTGAATATAAAAGTTAGTCTCAATGGGCTCTCACTGGATGATAAATTAAGAGCCTCGACATAGCTTTTTACAGGCTGACGAGGCGAGTTTTGTTTGCGAGCACCTGTTTAAATTGGCCATTTCGCACATGGCAGTGGTGTGGCCAGGACCACGACCGATGTTTACACACCAGGTACTTATTTAAAGGATGAGTAGACCCAGGGGAGGCTCACGACCGGTGTAAACACCACTCGCCACTGAAGTTATCCAGGAATCGAACTTAAGTACCAGAGTTTATAACTGTTTACCAGTATACACCCTCCACTATTCTCAAAACGATAGCGCAGAGATTTGCTAGAGAAAAAAAACACCAAAAGCCACGTGGGCTATTTTAATTTAAACAGAATTACAAACAATGTGTTAATGAACACTCGAGAGGAATAGTTGGTGCCGGGTTTATTGTGTGGATTTATTGGGACTCAGCTGTGCCAGTGCATCACGCCGCCGGTGGAATGTCACAACAGGGCCAGGCGAGTATGAATCACTGGCGCCCAACCTCGTGTTCAAAACGGAGCTGTGAATCACAAGCCACGCTCGGCAGGGAGGGATTTCCAACCTCTACTCCTCTTACAGAGCCAAGAGCGCAGTAATCCAAGAAAACATGACGGTCCATTCAGACCTGTGGTCAAATCACTTCCACCATGAAATTGCACGCAGCTTGATTGCTCATCCTCAATCAGCCACGGTCGATCCACTGCTTGATAAAGTCATTGGCGTGTCCTGCGATGTAATAACAATACGCCTTGCACGAGCACACGAGCTTATTTTCATCGCTCCATCTCCACAAGGAGATGGACCTCCTCGGGCGTGTTGCCTCGACCGCCTGGCATCATCCCGTCTCGCGAGGAGGTGGTCCTGGCCAAGCCTACTTTTTCTTAACTATAAATAAGCCGTCTCCAACATGCTTATGTTCTCTACTTCTGTCTGTCTGCTAAGCAAAGTTAACCATGGGTTTATTTAGCAAGAAGTGTACCCTCGCGTTAAAGATTAAAAGGTTGGACTGTGTTTATCAGCTTCAAAGCCAATTATTAAACATGCGCAGCTGTTGATGAGAATCGGAATATTCATTTATAATGGAGGAATCCGATGAGCTATAAAGTTCTTTTTCATGTCCAGCAGGGGCGGCTAAGAACGTTACAATATTACAGAATGATTGTGCAAAGTACAAGACAAGTAAACAAATCACCCAAATATACAAATAAAACTAAACCATCCCCATCCTATCAGGCAAAGCCCAGAGGTAACAGGTCCCTGCAGGGTGGGCTGGTAGGAACATTGGAAAAAAAAATTCACCCAACAGCACGAGATTTCACTTCGTTAAAGTATTGAAAGGGGACGGACGGACACATTAATCTATTGCAGGCTGGTACACTCAGTTTACAACTTCGTTCCTACCAGTATTAACTTGTTTTTCAAGAGAACTGGCCACAAATTATACCTCTAGTGGCCCATCATTTGAACATTTATAGCACCAAAATAATCTAAATCATCTCAATGCGCACTTCTAGATGTGGAGGGGGAAAACCCAGGACCCGGCGAGAACATGCAAACTCCAAATATGCAGGCGTTGAGGGTCGGGATCGAACCCACGGCCCTCCTGCGTACCAGGCGATCGAATTATTGCACGGAATTTAAATGACGTTATACGACCAAACCTGTCTCTGCCCAAGGGGCGGCTACACCTTTGAGGGTTACTCATTCAGCAGTGGAGAGAACAAGGCTGATGATACGTTGTTTTAAAGCACCACGCGGAAGCGAGACCACGTGCGCGCACTGCAGCGTCTCTTCCCCCCCCCCTCCCACCAGCCCACCGTGGCGGAAGCACGCGGCGTGATGACGTAAATATGGCGCGAACGTGACGCCACGCCCCGCAATCTTTTAACACGTGTTTTTATTACAGTAGCACCACGTGCATAACAGTGAACGCGAATTCCGTGTCCGCAACACTCTTCGGGTCAAAAGGCAACGGTGTTTTCTTTTCACCATAATGGGGGGCGGCAGCTGGATATATTATGCGTATACAAAGACACCCCCCCCCCACCGTACGCATGCTGTTGGGGACAAGTGCTGTTTGGGAATGTGGCTATGAAGGACGCGGGACGGCGCGCGAGTTTGGGTGTGGCCAGCACCCCGAACCGCTGCCTACGTCTCCCCAGTTCCGATGTTGTTACGGAGCACCAGGTAAATCGTGTCAAGTCGTAGTCGACCGAGGGAGAGCCAAAGAACGGTATATATACACACACACTGTATGTAACTCGCCACCGATAGATAGCCTTGAGCGAGAATTTAACTCAGATCACCGGGTTCATAGCGCATCGCTGAATACAAAAGGCAGAGCAATGGTGAGCGCAATGCATTATAAACCCGATCTACCTCGGTTTAATGCAATGATAATAACATCACTGACAGCAGCGGACGTAACAAATGTGAAAGCTGACAGCGCTCTCGATCAGAGTTAGTTCCCACTCCCCCGGCGCCGGTCAACACCAGTCGCGAGTAATATTTGAACATGTTCCCTCTTTCACCAACCCGCACTCAATATTGTGAAGCATGGTAAAAACCATTCATTCAAACTCCACGTCATTAGCGCCAGCTCATTGCACCAATGAACACAAGAACGCTCTTTAGAGCCTATACAAGAGGATTTTAATAAAACGATTGCCCCATCACTTAAACACGGATCCATGATCAGCCCTTTTTAATAATAAAGGTCAACCCGCACACCCATCAAACAACCGCCCATCTCCAGCTCAAGACGCGCCTTAAGTGTTTATCTTTCGACCAGTCGGCCGAAACGTCGAGACTCATCTCACCTCCATAACATTAATTACCACCACTACAGTATTCTGACCTACAGGACATCACGAAATACGCACTCGAAACTTATGGACAAAAGTTTTACAAATCTGTTAACACGATCTCAGCTATCGGATTATAAGACGCATTCCGAAGTTTCATTTTTTACAGAGGGGAAAAGTGCGTCTTATAATCCGGTATTACGTTTAATTACACAGCGTCTCATTGTGCAAAAGTTCATAGCAGCAACTTCTCTAGAGAACAAGATACAGTACAAGGCTTTATTAGCACAGTTAGAGCAACGTACATTGAAACCTCGCCGTGTGTTTTCAAGAGATAATAATGGGGCTATCCAGCGCGAGTAATGAACATGCACGTGTTTAAACCCTTCACAAATCCACTGCTGGATGAGGATATTTCCAAAACCGTGTCAGCGGGCGCGTGTACCATACTTCACCAGGCTGGTCAATGCTAGTCAAGTGAATAAGTAATCATTACCATGACCCTTCAGTTACGTTTTGTTGTACGCGAGACCATTTCGTGTGCATGATATAACCAAATGGCAACACGTGGACGCGAGCCCACGTGGCGCCGCCATGTGCATGAACCCCAAGAAACCCAACACCACCTCTGCGCTCACGCCCACGGCGTTCACACACACAACAGCATCGCGGCTAAACCTCATTGACAACAACACGCACAGGCCCCCGTATGCAGTCACAAACACACTGCAAAATAAAAACGTTAAAACACAGACGCGGTTAAGGCCACGGAGAGGCCACGCCGTACAGTAAGCGCGTACAGTGCGACTCACGCCACATGGCCACCGACGCCGCGGCGAGACGGAGCGGCGAAGCGAGAAGACGCGCGAAGAGGTTTGATTGACGAGGAGAGAGCGCGATGAGGCTGGCGGGCGATGGTTTCGGAGTTTTTTTTTTTACCTCGGACGCGGCGCCTTCCCTGCCGCAGGAGAAGGCGGAGAGCGGAGACGCCAGCCCCGGCAGCGCCCCAACCTCCATCTTAGCCGCCACGCCACGTGACCACTTTCTAACCCCCCCACGACCCCTCCCCTCACCCCCCACTATATAGTAGCCCCGCCCCTCACCCCCTTCCAAGCGCGCCCCCCCCCCCCTCAATGAATCCCTAAAGAATCAGAGATCACGTGTGTTTGCATGTTCGCCACGAGCACCGTTTACAATGCAGTCCGTGATTCCCTTTACAAAAGGGGTTCTTCTCCTGGGTGCTTTCGGTAAAGTCACGTAGAATGGAGATACCATAATAAAAATAATAACAACAGAATAAAATTCTCACGACGTTTCGGCCATAACACAAGGAAGGCTACTTTTTCAATTATTATTTTATTTCCATTCTACGTGACTTTACCAAAAGAACCCAGAAGATGAATCCCTGCAGTCACGAAAGCTTTAAATCGAAATTTAAAAGGGGTTCTGTTTGGTGTTTTAACATCTTAACACCCTTCCCGTTTCTTCTGCCAGAAAGGGTGAAACACGATTGTTATTTTAGTAGTTCATACTCGACGGATTCATTTGCACAAACGTCTTCTTCTCCCGTGTGGCTTATGTAGATACAATTTAACATTTGCGGCGGACAAAGCTAAACAAACGACTCATTCGCAGCTTTGTGGAGTAATGAACACGCATACAAAAAAACCCACGATATTCTTCCGTGCGTCCCATCAGACACACCGGTTGAGACTTGGTCGATGTTTTTAATGAATCCGGCCAGCCTCCACCACGCACTGTTGTTACACTCGCTCGTTGTTAAACAAACAGCTGCTGTATGCCGAACTTCTTTCGCACCGTACATAGCCGCCCGTGACAATCGGAGGCGCGGGGGGGCTTGCTTGGGGAAGGAGGGGGGGGGGCGGAAAACATTTATAAAGAAATGCGTTTTCAATCTATTTAAATCCACATTATTTAAAAGTGCTGAGCTCCTCAAGTGGCGTCCTGACGTCGGAAGCAAGAGCGTTCCAGACGTCCGCAGAAGCGCGTCTCGAAGTTTCAGGGACCCCGCCGTCTTTAACAAATAAAAACAAACAAGGACGGTCACTGCTGTTGTTGTTGTTTGGCCGTCGACGATTGCTCGGCAGCGCAAGGGCCACGCGTCGAGACGAAGAGACGCCAGGGACGTTGCGCGCGCGCTCTCTACGAATTCTATTTTGGGGAACCAGAAACGATGAGAGGACTCAACAACTGTGGAGATAAATCCACCACAGCCCCCCCCCCCACCCTCAGGACCCCAATAACCCTAAAACCCCTCCCCTCATCTACCCCCATCGATCCCCATAGCCCCGCTCCCACTTAACCCCCCCCCCCCCGACTTGCTAGAAACCCCAAGACAGTAGAGCAGCCCTGAACAAACAGCCCCACAAGCCTATAAGGGTCAGCCCATCAACCCCCCTTCAACCTCACCCAAGCCCACTTCGGGGCGAGGTGGTGAGGGTAGTCAGCAATGTCCCTCCCACCCCCCGCCCCCCATCCCCCGCCCCCCATCCCCCACTGCTCCCCCAACCCCACCCCCCCATTCCTCCTTGGGTCCCTCCCCTCCGCATACAGTGCGGATCCGGGGCCACGTGGCCGCCCCCACGCGTGGTACAGTGCGGAGCACGTGGCGCGCTCCCGTAGTGGAGGCATTCACCCACGGGCTCGTGGGGACTCGGACACCGCGATGATGCAGTATCATTGTGATTGCACGATACAATACGGCCATTGCGCAATGACTGCATCGGTGTTCAGAGCGGTGGTTTATTTCTCGTGACTCGACCTCAAATGAGTGCCTGGTGAGATGTGTAAACGTCGCCACTGGGGAGACAAAGGCGGCCGGGCGTGGGTGTTGGCCACCCACACCCTCGTGTGCTGTGCCGTGGAAAATTAATCGGTATTCAACACTCCCCTGAGTTCTGCATGAATCACTTGACGTAGCGCTCCCAGTTCATTATACATGAGGTTATCTGCATATAGTTCATAGTTCCAGTTATTTGGTGTAGCCCTGTGAGCCATTCGGCTCTTGAATCGGGTGCAACCGCAACAAACAAAAACATGAACGTAACTTTATCACTGCTTTCAACTCACCTGAAGCTTTGAACGGACAAAAGTTTATTTCGCGACGGACGATTGATAGCTAAGAGTGAATAAGTAGACTGCTGATACTTTCAATAATAAAATACCAAACATAATCATTAAAATCTTGATTTGAAGCTTTCGTTACTGCAGGAATCCATACTCTTTGGTTCTTTTGGTAAAGTCACGTAGGTATAAACATAATAGATTACGACGTTTTGATCGCAACACAAGCGATGACGATCGCTAATTGTATCTTGTGTAAATGGGTGTTGAATAAGGTGCATTAGTAATTACAATAAGAAGAGGTTCATGTTCCGGGGTAAATACAATACATTTACAAAGGATCAAACAATTTTAAAACATCTTAAGTACTGTATTGTACATACAGTTAAAACAACAACACACTTGTTCTTTTACCAGCTGTAAGTTTGCTTTTAAAACAATATTTGGTTCATGTTTAATGCATGCTGAGCAGGGATTTATTATATACTAGCGGTAAGTACCCGGCGTTGCCCGGGCGAAAAAGGCAGACACACACATGGACTTACACACAGACATCGGCCCACACACATAGAAACACATTGGCTTACATGCACACACACACACATGGACTCACACACACAGACATCGACTTTAGACATACACATGTAGTTACACACAAATCGACTCACACACACACATAGACTTAAACATATCGACTCACACATACATACATAGACTCAACAACAACAACCATTCGCCATTAAGTGGCGGTGACGTCACCACAACGCTCATGCCAGGCCATGTGCACCTTGAGGCCACGTGAAGTGTCGAACGCCCGCTGGCAGGAGGTCACGGGGCAGACCCAGGTGCCACGGGTCGACTGAGATGACTGGCTGATGCACCACCTGTGCCCCCTACTGTGCCAACCTGCTGTGTTTTAGCCACCCGGCGCTCCGCTCGTTGTTGTGAGCGTCGCTCCTCTGCCCTCCGTTGTTGTTGCAGGGCGACTGCCTCCAACTGCCCAGTAGCAGCGTCCTTCACGAGCCTCCTCCACAGAGGCCGATCTTGACACCGCTGGTACTAGTCATCGGCAAGTCCACTCATCTCCACGTCCTCCTGTACCACATCACTCCATCTCTTCTCTAGCCCGTGCCGCGCCCGTTTAGCCTCCTCAATCCGGCCGAACAAAAGCTGTTTAGGCATGCGTTGGCTGGGCATGCGGGCTACATGGCCCAGCCAACGCAGCCTTGCCTGGCGTAGGAGGTCACCGATGGGACTTTGTCCAGATCTTTCAAAGATTTGTGAGCTCCTCACACAATCCAGCCTGGTTAAACCCAGGATGGATCGTAGGCAGGCCAGCCTAAATGTTTCTAACCGGCGAAGATGTTCCATTAGGGGGGTCCACGTTTCGCAAGCGTAGAGAACGGAGGGAATGACCGTGGGCGAGAAGACGTGGAGCTTCTTGCGGAGCGAGAGACCAGGTAGCTTCCACACAGTGTTATACAGCCGATGAAAAGATAATGCCGCTCGACTGATTCGGAGTGAGACCTCTGGTGTTAAACCGGAGCCGGTCATGAGCACACTGGGCAGGTATAGGAAACTCACCACTCTCTCCACAACTGGCCCATCACCAATTGTGAGTTGTGTCGGTGGATGGTCCAATGGTACAAAATACCCAGGCATGTGCTTAGTTTTGGTGGGCTGATGGTAAGTCCTGTTGAATATGCCGGGTCTTGAATTTTTGATAAAAAAATGAAATTGGAAAAACTTGTAAGTATGCAAAATTATGCTAATTTATGTAATTATGCGCATAAATTATACTATTCAAGACGGTGTAATTGTACTAAGTTAGGCAAATGTATTCGATTATGCTAATGTATCCAATTATGATCATTAGGCTCTGCCTCGTTGTCTCGGGTCGTATCAATCGGGATAATACAATTCTTCTCACTGATTATGTCTTAGTGTTTTTATGTCAGGTCTCCAAATTGAAATCTCACCGCAGGATACAGTTCATATCATTAAGATTATTAAGCATGAACTTAGGAAGGCACCACTCAGACACTTCTGTGTTAAGCAACTTTAATTTCTAAACAAAAACATAACACTCTAATATGCGAACTCTTATGCTTGGAATTGTCAACACAGTACTCCTGGAGATGTTCTCATTTATCCGCACATTTAGCCCTTAATAATCACGTTGGTTAACTGGGTAACAGAACAATCGATTAATTCCTCAGAGTAACGCGAGCATTTACAGCGATAGGAAAAAGTCCTTAATATTCATGCGACGATATTCATACGAATGGCAATAAAGAAACATGTCCCGAAGGTTAAAGTATACGGCAATGAATTCATTGGCAAGATTATGTTATTAACTAAATGCCTTGGAACAATGGTGTGCGGCAGTGTGCCGGTTACAGAAAATGCTTATCAATTGGCTAAGGCTTCAATTAATTCGCGGGCAAGATTATGTGATTAAAAGAACAATTTCAACACAATATTCTCCCTGTGAGTGTGTAGATTCGTAACGTAGGTTTCTAAACGTTTAGTTTCATAAATTAATTCATTGGTAATATTTATGCAATTAAAAAGAAAAATAACGACTAAAATACTTCTAAACGAACTGTATCCAAGTAACTCAATGGGCGGCAATGTTATCAGCTAATAGTTGGCGCACTTTATCATTAGTCTTCTTATTTTTGGCCCGGGTATGTGTTTATGTGTGGGTGTGGTTTGTCTTCTTGATCAATTCTTTGCGTTAAGCAGACGCCGAAGTTTGGGCATCCCTTCTATCAAAAATGTGTTTGTTTAACACGTAGGCTTTCGCGACCAATATTATTCATAATAAAGGTTTTTGGATTGGATCGCGTTTATTTATAAATGTGTCGTAACCCTCCACCACCCGACACGGCCAATCAACAAAAAAAGTGTCACGTTGACAAAAGACAAATAATTCACTACTTCAGCCCACCGGTGTGTTGAAGAGTTAATCCACATTTACAGTTTGAGTACGCCGTTTCGCTGGTAAATACATCCAGCGTCATCGGGTAATTCGCCAGAATGGTAAAGCCCTCGCTTGCTCCCGGTTTTATATAGAGCAGCAGGGTGACGTCATCACTTAACTCATATCAGGTGCAGTGATTAGAGGCGGAGGGGGGGTATTGTAATTATATAATCGATTAGTAATCAGTCATTGGTTATGATTAGTAATGAGTTGTAGATTAGTAATTCTTTAAATCAAAATGTAATGTGTATTATTTAATAATACGCTTCCAGGCCGCACTAAGCCGGTAGCTGTCAGAGCGATTAAAGTTATTCTTGTTCCTCTCAATTTCAATGGATTCTCTAATTAGTCTTTGCCAGTAATAATTAGTTTTACACACCACTGCAACATTGTCAAAATCAATTGAGTGTCCTTGTTGACAAGTATGTTCTGCCACTGCCGACAGTTGTGTTTGAGATAATTTAATATTTATCTGATGTTCTTTTAGTCTTACGCTGATGTTACGTCCCGTCTGGCCAATGTAGCAGCTGCCACATGAACAATTAATCCGATATACACATTTATAAATAAACGCGATCTAACCCAAAAACCTTTATTATGAAAAATGTGTTTGTTCCCTGCGCAGCGGTGAGGATGTGATGGTGGGTGTGTCTTACAGCGGATTCGTTGCTCTCTCTCTTGCTCGGGCGTCGACTTAGCTGACTTAGCTGCACCGGCACGATGCTCGTCCTTGAAGATGCTTGATCGCGCTAGCTGCTCGTCCGCTGGCAGCTGCAGGCTCTTTCCACTGCTGGAGGAGCTGCGTTGCACGCTCTTTCTCCTGCCCCGTGCTTCTGGCGATGAACGACGCGCTCGCAGTTCGTTCGCTGGTGGCAGACACCCTTGCTCGGTGGAGCTGTTTCTGGCACTCAGTGTATAATGACTTTGAGTGATACTACTTCTTCTGTCAGCGCTGAACTCGTACTCGGTGACCCGTCGCTACTCGGCAAGTCTCCCCATCCTTGGTTGATTGCAGAGCGCCCACCCCGGAGCTTGCCGCTTGCAGAACCGTCCCTTGCAGAGCTGAATTGTGCGTGTCGTGTCGCTGTTTATATCTGAAATTCTTACCCCTCCGCGCGTCTCTTGCGAGAAAAAACAGATGCCCTCTGTCATCGTTATCCTCCTGTCGCAGCCACCTGGTTGCCCCCCCCCCCCCCCTTTTGACCTTTGACTGAATGTTTTACCATCACATTTTATATTTGTTTGCATTCCCCCCCACACACCTCTCTTCGTGGTCTCTGCTAAAAAGGAGGGGAGGCACTCTCCCTTCATACGTATTTTATGGCTACCATGTGTTGTGTCAAATTGTTGGAAGACAAAGGCGGCCGGGAAGGCTCTGATTCCATGCAATACATATTATCTGGTCTTGTGTGTTTGACCTTTTTTATTGTATCTCTTTGAGTTACCTTAGGTCTAATCTCTTGTGATTATTATTTGGTTTATGTTTAACCAAGATTTGAAATGTCATTAGATGTTACCTCCGGTATTTCAAGGGTTTTATTAACTTTTGCTCCATGTCTGTATCCAGGGATCCGTGCTTTTTATTCTCGAGGTCAGAGATATAGCTTAGTTTGAACTTAAGCTTTCGTGATTGCAGGAACTCATGTACTTTGGTATTCTTGGTAAAGTGACGTAGATAGAAAGATACAATAAGAAATGAAATAAGGAATACTGCAGTCTATAATGTCGACTTATTCTTAAAGCCATGCTTCAAACTTTTCCTGTATAAAAAATATATATATCAGTTATAATGTCCGTTTGCTCTGTGTCCTTGCCAGTGATTCAGGATATTTGTTTGTGAACTATCCAAAACGTCATGGCATGTGGTCCTTTGACAATCTGGAGATTTTGGAGATCGTCGTTAACCTCCCTTTGCACCGGAGTTGATTATTTAATGGCTCTTTATGGCCTCCTCCCTCGAGATGCTTTTAATGCGGTAAGGCAGCAGGGGGGGAGGGGTGGGGTGTGTCTCACCCTTTCCTGCCCCATGCTCGCCCCGATCAATTATTTAAAAAAAATTGGCAGAGTTATTATTAATTTTAATTTTTGTAAAAAGGCCTATCTATACAACAGGCCCCACTTCTTAGTGGCAAGCTCCAGGTTGAGCAGCAGGGCGTCCAACTCCTCTTCTGAGTGAGCATTAATTACCAGATCATCGGCATACATAACGTGGTTGACCAATAGGGAGCCATCCCTTGACCGCACCCGGGCATCGATCAGCCTCCCATTGTATCTGTACCAGATGTGAATTCTTCCGGTAGAGGCATTGAAGGCTTAACGAAGTACGTGGTCCAAATATATGTAAAAGAATGTAGGAGGCAGAGGACATCCCTGTCGCACCCCAAGGTGTTTTCACACCTGATGATGATTGCTTGAGTTGCAGAGAATTTTATTGTTTTTATATTTTTATTATTTTATTGTTTCCCTTCTACGTGACTTTACCGAGAGAACCAAGAATATGAATCCCTGCAGTCACGAAAGCTTTAAATCAAGGTTGAAATTGTGTCTATGTCTATACATATGGATGGACGTCATTAACCAGTTTAAGTCATAACTAGCTGTGATGTTTACATCCTACCTTCCGATGTTAGTTGTTATTTGCGGCTCTCTGATTGTACATTAACAGGTTAAATATCTCACACTAACACGGCCACCTCTGCGCGGTCGTCGTGGAGGCCGCTCTCCGATCTTACATTACATGCTAATTTCTTTCACATTAACATCACTAGCCCCGCCACCTTCGTTTATGACCCTTGGGCTACACCCATTCCAAACCTTTAAAACAGTCTGCCTCAGCAGCTATCCTCTCTTTTTTCCTCCTGATGACGATCGCTTGAGTTGTGATCGAAAGGTCGTAGCTTTTCGTTACTTTTTGTTATTTTCATTGAACCTATCTACATGACTTTACCGAAAGACCCAAAGAATAAGGAAAATTATATGTAATATGCCACTGCTGGCGGTCGGGCATCCACTAGCAGGAGGAGAGCGCTTAAGAGCTACTACCCCTCAGGGTAATTGGCCTACTCTTCCACGCTAGCCAGAGGTGGGAGTACCGACACTTTACACCAGCACATGCAACCTGTCAATCGACCAACTGTGTTGTTACCAATTTTTCCTCCTGTGTAGACAGAGGTGGTAGTGGGGGATTCAATTTTATTTTATCAATTTATTATTTTATTCTCATTCTACGTGACTTTACCGAAAGAACCAAAGAAGATGAATCATTGCAGTCACGAAAGCTTTAAATCGAAATTCAAGACACTTATTGTTTAAACTGACACGCAAGGAGATGGAACTGGTGGCAGCTTTTGGATTACACGTCCGGTGTGCTTACCATTCATTTACATCGCAGTAACACCCGCTTCTTCTATTTATCTCCGTTAAATTGTTATCTGATATGTTACAAATACATGACCATTTTATATTAAAATACTGTATGAACAGAATGGCATTAAACTTGCAATTTCATGGATGAAGTCACGAATTGTGTGTGACGCACGAATGTCTGTCCTAAAATATACTCAGCCCAGGATATTGTCAGTTCTATTAAACGCGAATATTAATCCCCTTTCGTATAGTGACAAAGACATCGTCAGTACCTTCGTGATTATAACAGACGGTGTGTCAGACCGAGCGGGTCACGCGTTTGCCGTTTGTTACAGAGGTTTGTGTTCTGGACCACGGCCAGCTTATTAACCAGAAAATATATACACTGCTTCAAAGGGAACTATAAAGATTCCATGATGTTATTTGACAAAGAGTATGAGGACACGTGTGTTCGACATCATGGTCCAAATTTGGCAAATCACTTCATTGGGAAATGCATAACAGTCGTTGTCCCCTGTCTATAAAGAAACCCAACAAGGAACCCTCCTGAAAAGAGATCTTGAGAATCAGAGAGGCACTCCAGGTTAACTAATGTAATCATAGCTAGACAGTCTTTCATCTTTCATCTAAGACCACCCCCTGGCCAGGAGCAATGGTTTTTTCCATACGTTAAATAGGTGTTCTCACTTGCACGTCGACTCACTTGAGAAAGTGTGCCCGTGCATCCTCGCTGTGCTGTCTAGTTTCTCTCTGCTGTCTCCCTTAAATTCTGCATAACAGAAAGAGGTGACGTTTGCATGGTCTCAGCGGGGATATGGGGTAAAAAATGTAAATGTTGCATGGGGTCATTAACCAGAGCTGAGAAAATCCGAGTAAAATTCTGCAAGCCATATTCATCAAACGAACTCAACATCAACTGCATCGGTGAGTTTTTTTGTTAATATTTCCAAAAGAGAGCCGCGTAGTAATTATAGTATATATACCAATTTAAATTGCTTTTAAAATGTTAATACAGGTGTTGGTAGTCCCCAGGTGATTTGGTTTCTAACGTGATTATTTTTCGATTTAAAGCTTTCGTGACTGCAGGGATTCATCTTCTGTTTTTTTTCTACGTGACTTTACCGAAAGAACCCAGAAGATGAACGTGATTATTGTTTAACATTCTGCATACGTGCTCCTTTAATTAGTCACTGAATATTGTGGAATTGAAATGAGAAAAAATATACATTTTAGTGGATCCTACCATTAATATTTGATCATTTATGTCACATCCAAGCATACAATGTGACAATTTGTGTTCACAACCAATGAACATGACTTGATGATGAATGCTAAATGCATGATGTTATTCTAATTCAGAAACACTGCATTATTTGAAAAGTAAAAATATGGCTTTTGAAGCCCAGTCGGCTAAAAATATGTTTTAGTTAGTAACCAAATGTTACAGAAAAATTGCCCCTCAGGCAAACCGATTTTATCCGAAACGTAAAAAAAACAATCGCTTAGATCCTGAAGGAAGCTCGCAGTGCATGCAGAAAAAACGTCGGACATCGTGCGATGTTGTCGTTACGACTGCGTGCCAGAGCAGGCCACCATGAACCTGTCGGAGTTCTCCGGCTTCATCGGCGAGGAGGCCACGACCGGTTGCCTGCACTACATCCTCGGCAGCGGAGCGGGGAGCTCTTCGAACGAGTCCTTGAGGGACGGACGAGACGCCGACTCTGTGCCCAAGTTGCTGATCGGAGCGCAGCAGCAGGAACCCGCGTATGCGCGAGTCCCGATGACGCTCTTTTACTCGGCCGTCTTCACCCTGGGCATGCTGTTCAACGGGGCAAGCATTCTCACACTTCTCTTGAATTCACACCTCAAAGGTGAGAGAGAGAGAGAGAGCGGAAGCGAGAGTTTGGTGTCACTTTTGCAAATTCAATTGCCGGAGACGTCGCAGCGTTGAGCTGCCACCGCCGAGATGCGAATGCACGTTTCAGTTCCTTGTGGTTAAAACGGGTTCCCAAGTGGTGTTGTGGTTGTTGATAGTCCCAGCCCAATCATCAAGGATTGCACACACACACACACAAATGAAACCCCACCAATATTTAATTTTGTTCTTCACTTAATGTGGATAAATTCGTGCTCTGATAATTAAAATGTCGGCTGTTATTTTCTCTCAAAAGACTGTTTCCCCACTTATTTTGTTTGAGCAGCAATTATTTGTTGTTCGCTCGCGCACAAAGAAGCAGCTTTCCCCTTTCCCAGGAAGCTGCAGAGCAGAGCCTGGCCCCTGGATGTCGCGAGTAGCTAATTAGCATGCGTGGAATGCACGATAGAGGGGTGATAATTCATGTATTTTCATTATACCATCATGGGGGCATTTAACAACAAAAAATCTGTTTTATATTCGACCTTTTATTCAAATGATAGAGGAACGTTGTATAATTATAATTATATCAGAATCAGAATCTTTACTTTGACTGGAGGAATTCGATGCGCTATGAAGCTCTTTTTCCACAGATGTCCAGTAGGGACGGGTCAGCGAGTTACAACAAGAAACAATACAACAACAACGAGAGTAGTGCAACATAGAGAAAAGGTATAAGCAAGTCACGGAAATAAATCAAAATAAATCAAGTATCTAAGTGCAAATGGCATACGTTCAAAAAACCCTGCAGATGTTTCTACACTAAATGCATGCTTGGGCAAGACAGCAAAACAACAAGAGTCTCAGACCACACCAAGGCAACACACAGTCCCTTAATACTATTGCAAATTGTAATTTAACTATTGATACATGGGTAAGGATGAAAGTCGTGATTTAATTTAGTTGTTTTCATTTTTGGTCTATTTATTTATTTTTTACCTGCGTGACTTTACCGAAAGAACCAAAGAGTATGGATCCTTGCAGTCACGAAAACTGCAAATCTAGAAGTTGAACATACATACATAATCCGCACCGATTGTCGGCGGCAGGCAATGTGGTGCGGAGCTACCTGCTGAGTCTCACCGTGGCTGACATCCTGTTACTTCTCACGGTGCCCATCACACTCTACCGCTCCTACTGGCACTACCACACCTGGCAGCTGGGCAACGTCACCTGCAAGCTCTACTTCATGCTGCGGCAGGTGAGCCCACACGCCGAAAACCCACTGTCAAAAAAAAATAACACACGCACAACCCCTCCAAGTCCGATATCAGTGAACGGATTCAAGCAGCCACACGTTTCCGCTGTACAAAGCTCGTTGGTTATTGATGGTTTTTTGGTCAGTTTAAGCATGTACCGTGACGCTTGAAGCTTCTTTTAGCTGGCGGATGTCTCTGCAGGTATGTATGTTGACTTTCTTTCACACCGTACGTAGCCAACTGTGCCAATGGGAGGTGCGGGGGAAGGACGACACAAAAAAGCGGTTCTAATAGAAATGCGTTTTTTAAAAAAAAATCTCGATTTAAAAGTGCATAGCTCCAGTGGCTGCCGTATAGGTTGTTTGCAGAATCATTACCAACCAACATCAATCCACTGTTGAGTGACGGTTTGGCCATGCTGTCGCCATCTCTCAGAGTCCTGCAACGTAGTCATCTAGCTCCTGCACGCAAGCGAATTGCATTGCTCCATTTCCATGGCGTACGTGGCCCTCTGCAGAGTTCCCTCCACCTTGGCCTTGCACCACCGAGCAAAACGTTACGCCCAAGCCCGTTTAGTTTTATTAACACTCAACACAATGTCTGTTAATGCATCTCTGCGTGATTCATAGTACTCTTATCAGTTTTTGTACAAAAAAAAACGACAATTGGATGTCAATGTTTGCACAATATAAGCAACAACATTGGATTCATCTCGACATCCCTGTCATGCTGGGACTTGTTGTTGTGCTTTTTGCTGTCTAAAACACTTCTCTGTAAATGTCATTAGTTCCCGACCTGGTGGTATTTTCTCTTCCGCCGCACAAAGTGCTGAATGTGTTCACGGTAGCGCTGTTAACTTGGGCCATCACCCTCAATGGAATACTCAGGGGACGCTCTCTTCCCATTACCGAAAGCCATGGGGGGGGGGGGGGGGAGGGCACTTGACGCTGAGAGCCACATGAACACAATTCTTAGGTTGCCAAGTGGACCCCATTGGTTCCGACTGGTGGCCACCTAACAGCCGTTGATGGGGGGGGGCTTTAAAATCCTTTAGACTGCACTTACGGGTGGTGACGTAGCTTAGCTTCCTCGTCGAATGTGAAGCTGTGGAGATGGCTGCGTAGCAGAGGAGGAGGTTCATAATGGCCGTGTCAGAGAACTACATCGTCACCGGTGGGGCAATGGGTGTCGAATCGGAATTGTCATCAAAATCGTGATTATTCCGGGTTCTCAGCTGCAGTGAGTTGATCGCCTGGTCACCAACCTTTTTCTTCTTTCGTTCGGCTGCTGATGTGGATGCAGAACAACAACTACCATCTCACATTCAGGTGGTGCCGCGTCAGGAGTAGCGGAGCGGTGTATCGCCGTGACATTGTTCACCAATGATTGGACAAGAGAAAGTAATCGTATTAAATTCGTGTTTTTCATGTGATCAGACACTTCGGTCTGACTAACACGCGGCACACACAGCATTTAGCAGAGGGCTACTGAAGTAATGGCAATCTTCTGGGGACATTCTTTACGCACGGTGGTTGCAACACTCGCTAAGAGAGCTGCGAATGATGTCACAATTAAGATGTACGTAAAATAATTGAAAACATGGCCACAACAAAAACTATTCGAACGAATTATGTAGTTCTAAGGAGTGGAGATGTGGGCATTTGGGAGGGCGCCATCAACCCTGGGGACATGAGTTCGATTCTCAGCCACGGCTCACATCGGCGGGGGGCGTTGGTATCTGAACTGGTCCTGGCCACCCACCCCCTTTTACCAACCTGCATTGACCAGTGTGGTGAAGTGTGTTCGTCAACGAACGTTGACCCAACGTTGCATGTTTACTCGGGAAATAGCTGTACAAGAAACTAGGCAACCCTGTGGCTTGAGCTCATCCGCCAGGTGAAGCCCTGCAACTGTTTGCTCACATCCCTGCCGGCAGAAGGAGCTCGAGAGAGTAGAAGCAGAAAGATACATGTTGTGACCTGCAGTGTGGTGGCTGAGTGAGTGAGAGTGTGAATGAGTGGGGGGGGGGGGATGAACGTGTCCCTGGGCAGGTGTACTCCTCTGCTACGAGCTGGACCATCACGGCCTTCACGGTGGAGCGCTACGTCGCCATCTGCCGCCCGCTCCACTCCGTGTGGGCCCGGCGTCAGCGCCTCAAGCCGCGCGCGCCGCTCGCTCTGCTGGCTCTCGTCTGGCTCCTTGCGCTGCTCAGCTCGGCGCCGTTCGCTTTCACCTTCGGCGCCGCGCCGGCGTGCATCCTCGACTACACGGTGCAGCCGGGCAGCCGGGACGGGCGCGGCGTGCTGCGAGCCTCGACGGTGTGCGAGCTCACCGAGCGGGCGCCCTTCCGCGCCTACGGCGGTGCCATCGCCGCGCGGGCAGCCCTCTGCTTCGCGCTGCCGCTGTGCGCCATCGCCACGCTCCACGCGCTCATCTACCGCAGGCTCAGGAGGCGGTGCGGGCAGCGGAGCGCTGGTGGCGGAGGAGCGGGGCGAGCAGGAGGAGGGGGGCGAGGAGGAGGAGGGGGGCGAGGGCTGGACGCGGGCAGAGGCGCGCGCAGCCACGCGGTGCCGTGCGTGGTGGCACGGCAGCAGGACGAGCGCAAGGCGCTCAAGTTGCTCGGTGCGCGCGCGACGACTGCTCGAAGTGACCAGAGCCCAAACGAAACGTGGAGACGATGGGTGGGGGGTTTGGGGGTAGTTGGGGTGTGGATGTGTTAAAGGGGGCGCAGCGCGTGAGTTACTCAGTTGAAAACTCGTTAATTTTAGAGCCGCTTTTTGGTGTTCGTCCCCGCACCTCCGATTAGCGCGTTTGGCTAGGTACGGTGCGAAAGAAGTTAAACGTGTATACATACGTACATAAGCGAGTCATAGCCGTACCAGACCAGTCAACCAGTGTCGCGGTGTGTTATTTCAAAAGCTGAACCATCCTAAACAAAAACGTAATAATAATTCAAATGTATAATGCGCATTCCATCCTAGGATCCCAATACGCAATGAATGAAGAAACAACAACAGGGCAACCGAACAAACTGAAGAGGGGAGGACAGTTGAAAGAGATGGGTTTTCAAAGCAGACTTAAATATATCGACCGTCCATGAAAGCATTATTTGCACGTGTCATCCGGACACGATTTGACGTGAATCACGTACGAGCCTCCCCCACGGTGACCAAAAACGTGGAGCGCAAAAAAAATAATGTTGCGATCTCAGAGCAAATCAGAACTCGAAACGTAAAAACAATTGCCACTGAGGCTATTGGCAAATAGAAATCCCCAGTTAAGAATTCATACCTTTAAATAAATCATTAAACGTTTACCAACGTTCGACAAGGCGACGGTTTTTTCTTTTTTCGATTTAAAGCTTTCGTGACTGCAAGGATTCATCTTCTTTGGTTCTTTCGGTAAAGTCAGATAGACTGACTTTTGCTCAACCAGCTTAAAAGGGCGCTACGAATCTTAACAGCGTTTATTGAAGCTCTGTCGTCCCAACAGGTCTGTTCATTTTCACCTGAAGAAGGCCACTTGTGTTGTGGCCGAAACGTCGTGAGAATTGTATTGTTTTATTTTATTATTTTATTCTCATTCTACGTGACTTTACCGAAAGAACCAAAGAAGACGAATCCTTGCAGTCACGAAAGCTTTAAATCGAAATTTAACCAAATGTTTTTTTCTTTGTTCGCGATAAATCGCGCGTTGAATCGCGCCACCTCGTGGCGAGTGTGCGGCAATTGAATGACCAGCGGTGAAACAGCGCGATGGGATCACGCGGCAAGAGCGCTGTCTCTCGAGACGCGGCATTGGCTTGGGACAGATGGAAGCGGTACTTGAGGCCCCGCTCCTCCACCGCACTACCGAACTAATCATTGGCCGTAGCTTTCTGCACCCTGGGAGATGGCAGTTAGAGCAAGTTGGTTTGCCATGTGAATCTCTTGAGTTCATGCCATTGGGTTTGTTTGTGGTTTCCTCACACATATATATGACACAAAACATGAACTCGGAACTGGTCAGACATGCCGAATGCAGGACTCTCTATCGCGTCTTTCCTGGCTAAACGAACGCACAATCCTCACCGCGTGCGCGCGCCCATCTCCTCCTCCCAGGTGCCGTGGTGGCCGCTTTCTTCCTCTGCAACTTTCCCGAGACGGTGCTCTCCTTGGTTCACATCCACACGGGCCAGTGGAGCCAGGAGGTGCACGCCACGTACACGCGGCTCAA
The DNA here is from genome assembly GCF_048934315.1 of Petromyzon marinus. NCBI lineage: Eukaryota > Metazoa > Chordata > Hyperoartia > Petromyzontiformes > Petromyzontidae > Petromyzon > Petromyzon marinus. The sequence continues at coordinate 2,420,047 of NC_133677.1, forward strand.
GTTCTACCTCTCGCTGCCCGCGTGGTACGCAAACAGCGCCGTCGACCCGCTCCTCTTCTGCATCGCCTCGCGCTGCTTCCGCTCGGCGTGTCGGCACACTCTTACGTCGCTGCTCGACCGCGCTGCCCACGCCCTGCGGCTGCTCCTTCCGAAGCGGAGGGTGACGCTGGCGGTGCTGCGCTCATCCTCGTGGAGCCCGCCCGAGGCCGAGACCGCCGGCGGGCCCGCATCGGCGGGGACGCCGCTGCTGCTGTCGTTCAGGCGGGGGGTCACGTCGCCGCCGCTGGCGGGGTCACGCGTGCTGCCGGTGGTCACGGTGGTCACGGTGGCGGATGACTCCTCGCACTCCCTGCCGACCGCGCGGTCTCCCGCGTGGTCGGCAGGGATGGCCCGCAGGGGGTCGAGTGGCGTCCTCGATCGCGAAGATTAGCTCCGCGGGAGCTCATCCGTAGTTGAAAAAAAATGTAATTTCAAATGTGTTCGCAACGAACATTTCTCTCTGTAGTTGGGCAGATGGGGTCTCAGAAGTTGTTCTGCAAAATCTGCTTATCACGGGCTGATTTCATAATACGTGGGGTTGCAATACCACGTCACGTTACTTGACCCCGATGGTATAACTTAAATACAACAGAGACAACCACAACAATAAAAGCGAAGGAGTTTGAAGCACACTTATAAGTGTCACGTCACTGGTTTCTCGTGTTAGCCAACATTATTGTGGCTGTTATATGAATTCGCAATTCGATTTGACCGTTCCTTTTGTAAGCCAGTGGAAGCCGAGTGAGGTACGTATCATTGGTCCGATGCACATCTTTCTGAAACAGCCGAGACACACACACTTGGTGATTTGCTTTCATTGTGTTCATGGAGACATCGGCAGAAGTTATCGCCAACAATCCGCGTGACCATGCACATTTGCCAAAATGTGCATGTTCATAAGTTCGATCCCAGACCCTGACGCCTGTATCGATGGATACCGAAAACGTCGTGTTTTATTTTATTATTTTTTCTATCTACGTGACTTTACCAAAATAACTAGAGAGTATGGATTCCTGCAGTCACGAAAGCTTCAAATGAAGCCTGTATAGATGGAGTTGGCATGTTCTCTGCCCGTAGTGGTCCTGTGGATTTTTTCACCGGGTCCTCCGGTTTTCCCCTCCACATTTAGAAACATGCGTTTAGATCATTTGACTCCGACTATAAGTTAAACGCGTGATGATAAGCCACTTCGATGGGCTATCGTGTGGCCAGGGCGCCTCTAAAAAGAACTGCTATCTCAGTGGGCTTTACCTGATAAAGTAAAATAGTTTAAATCTTGACTTAAAGCTTTCGAGACTGCAGGAATTCATCTTCTTGGGTCTTCCGGTAAATCAAAAATAACAGAAAACTACGACGTTTCCATCGAAACGTCGTAGTTTTGTTATTTCTAATGATTTTCTTTGAACCTATCTACGTGACTTTACCGAAAGACCCAAGAATATAAAACAATTTAGTTCATAAGGGTGAGCCAGATAACCTAGGTTGTACAGATTTGCTTTTAGGATTTTTTTTCAAACACCCGAGCGCTCACTGAGTGGTCATTCAGCATGATTTTTCATGATTTTCCATGATCGCCAGTGGATTCAATAATTTATTATCTTGGTCTCTTTTTACCATTTTGTTTGTATTGTTTATCACTTGATCAGTATCATAGTACAGTTACGTCAGCACACGAATATGAATCCAGTAACATGGTGTCTGTTCAAACGAGAAATGGGGGGTACTGATCGCTGTTGGCGACCTTTACACTGGTGGCAACACCACATTCCCATGGCAGGGGCGACGTAATCATTCCTTGAAGATATCGTGCGATTAAAAAAATCAGTGTGCAGGTTCTTGGTGGAATATTACATAACGTGGGTCTTCAAAGCATAAAAGTACACAGGCATCAACACACTTTGTAAATTTAGACTTTCATTCGAGTCTAATTGCGTTTTTTTTAATTATTGTGAATAAGGATGGTTCATCTCGAGTGTAAACACCTTTGCAATACAATTATCAATATAAAATGATAACAATCAGGTGTTGAGGTCCACATGGCAATAGTTTAATTTCACTTTATTTGCATCAATGAGTGGATTAACGTTTGTCAAAATTCAGAGGACATGACATTAACTTATAGGACTAAAAAACACGATCATTCAACTGGAAAAAAATGCCAGAGAGGTTTAAAAATGTTTAACTGAGACCACAAGCAACTCATGGTTGACATTACATATTTACAAAAGAAAAAAGCAAATACTATCAACTCTCAAAATAACACAAACGGCAGCGTACATGGCTTTGGAACAAACATATGTTGCGTGACAAATGTATACAATGTTCAATGTAAATGTACAACACACCTAACAAGGACATATTCTTCATGCTAATAAGTAATGGTAACATGTATAGTTAATTGACCTTTATATTTTACGTACGGCTCATTACGTGCTTCCTTTCATGTACAGCCGTGCCCAAGCAGCTTCGATTCTTTGATATCATGCACGGATTTCGGACGGAATCTTCATTGGTGCGTACTTCTGTCGTGCTGCGATTTGAAAATTGACGTGCACACTGGGTGGGGAGCCACATCACGAGGTGAAGAATTGCCTTCTTCCTCTTGACCGCGCTGCTCACATGCTCGATGGTAAATTCGTCACACGCGGACCGCACCCGCTGCAATCAAAATGCGCCGCGTTCACCAACGCCGTCACCGGACTCGACATTAATCGCTGTTCTTTGGTAAACAGAAGCACACCTACCCCGAACGTTTCTTCTCCGTGACCTCTGCAAGGCAACGCATGACACGGCACCCGACTTGGCTGCTGTGCGTCTCGGACGTAGCTCAGCGTCTACTGCGCCTCGCCGCCATTGAAATGCGTTGACAAGAGCATTCCTGTTTCCAGAACGGCAAGTGTTCCTTGATGAAGCAGGGAATGGCCTTGGCTCCTTGTCTGAAAAACCATCTCGACCCGTGTCCTCGCTCTCCAACGCACAGCCGGGGTTTGTTTATCTTTCTCTTGCTGCCCACCGCTCCATTCCTCCCGGGAGGACAAAACTGCGAGCGTGGCAAACGTCGAGAAGAAACGACGCCGTACCGCCACCCGTGCCATCCGCTCCCGCCGCCGCCGGGAACCAGCGCCGCCACCCGCCGCGGTCGAGCGGCCGGCTCACGCGGAGGCCGCGTCAGCACTCAGCTGACCGTTCCGCGGGCCCGCCCGGCTCGCCGGGGCCCAGCGGGCGCACGACGCGCACGTGTACGCCAGCGCGGCCAGCAGCAGCGCGGCCAGGAGGAGGGAGAGGAGGGCCAGCGTGGAACCGAAGGCGGCCTCGGGGATGGCTCGCGGCGCCAACTCCACGGGGATGAGGTTGGTCTCGTTGAGCATGTAGCCCAGGGCCCAGCCCGCCTCCCCGATCGCTTGGATGCCCTCCACCTGCTCGGCAGGGCGGAGACGCGAAGCGCAAATACAAAGCGTGAGCACGGGCGCCGGATCCACCTTTGCAGCGGACTGCACGCGCGGGGCATCTCTGCTCTCTGCGTGCGTGCGGGCGTGCGGGCACACCCACGCATCCGATGTCTACCACCATCAATTCCTCTCATCCTCGGCGTGTTCAACTGCTCTGTCCCTTCTCCCTTCACTCGGCGAGGCTACGCAGAACAAAGCAAACCGCGGCAGGAGGTGGGGGAGGTGACGAGTTTAAATTTCGTGTCGGCAGGGCCTCGACGGCTCACCTTTTTGACAAACTTGATGTTCATCCACGTCGATAAGTTGAACTTGTAGCCATGGAAGAGCAGCTGCAGCAGGTAGTTGGCGGAGAAGCAGTAGGACTTGAGGTGCTTTTGCTCGGTCTGTGACGAGGCCCGCACCTGTTCACGGACGGAAGGAGCCGAGTTTAGCAAGACGGTGCGATGTGACGCCTTGTTCGGTGGCAGTCCCTTGTCGCGAATAAGGAGCAGAGAGGGCAGTGCCCCACCAGAAAAGTACCATTCCCCAGAAGGTCATGTTTTAAAATAAAACTTGCGGAGTGCCCGATTCGTGAATACCGTGCATATGAAATGATAACTCTGCTCGAACCACCGATGCTTTCTGCGAAGCTCCCAGATGGCCATTACTCAGTGGGAGGTCGCTCATTTTGCACTGTTGCTCTCATACCTGGGAACTCCCTTATCTACAACTATCTCTCCTGTTGACTCCCCCCTGTTCAAGTGCAGGCTGAATGCCTTTCGAACTCTGCCTGTGGATGCCTTTCCCTTTAAAACAAATATGCCCGTGGTGTCTGTACAGAGTCTCGGAATGTGATCGCTTTCATCTGCTGTGTAAATCCAAATCGCAGCGTGTTGTATTAATGTATCCAGAAAATCCTCACTGAATTTCACGGCTCTTTTTTTTACAGGAGGATCCTGTATGTATGTTGAACTTCGTTCGCACCGTACATAGCCAACCGTGCTAATAGGTGGTTCATTGGGTTGTTTGGCCAATTGCTTTTTTAAATAAGGATTCGCTTTCCTGTCCAAATGTATATGTACTTTTGTGATGTAGTGGTTGTGCACAGCGCTACGAACCTGGCTAACCCGAGTTCGATACACAGCTACGGCTAACATCAGTGGCGACTGTCTGAAACAGTTCTGGGCCGTCCGCTCCCCCTCCCGCCCCCAGGTCGACTCAGCCTTAACCTGAGTACTTGGTGTGGAATGTGAAAACATCAGCAATGGTGGGGAGACATTAAGGTTACTGGGCATGTTTCTGGCCTCACCGCACTTGGTGCACAGTCACAGACCTTGCTGCGACAGTGAAGGCTAAATTAGAGTGTTTGGCTTTTTCACGTCGGGGGAAACCCCCCCCCCCCCCTCAATAATCTACATATGTATTCACGTAGTATAGTGTCACGTGAAAATAATGCTGAATAAAACACCAGGAGCTTGCCTCGTTCCAGGGTTTGTTGCAGAATCTCTTCACGACATTGCGAATGTAGTCCACGTTGCCCTCTCCTCTCAGCTTTAGGAAATCCATCACGTAGTAGAACGCGGAGAAGGCCTGGTACGAAGTGAAAGGGCATCAGCCAGGATCAGCCATCGCGCATGCCAGGGGTATAACAACCAACCACACCAGCCACCCCTCCCCACACGTCGTCAGTTCGATGAACTGTCATTAGTGAGCATCGCGATTAGATTCAAGAATCCTTTTGCTTCCGTGTGCGGTTCCCGAGTGTGGTCCCCGAGTGTGGTTCCCGGGTGTAGTTTTCCAAGTGTGGTCCCCGAGTGTGGTTCCCCGAGTGTGGTTCCCGGGTGTAGTTTCCCGAGTGTGGTCCCCGAGTGTGGTCCCCGAGTGTGGTTCCCGAGTGTGGTTCCCGAGCGTGGTTCCCTGAGTGTGGTCCCCGAGTGTGGTTCCCGAGCGTGGTTCCCGAGCGTGGTTCCGAGTGTGGTCCCCGAGTGTGGTTCCCCGAGTGTGGTCCCCGAGTGTGGTTCCCGAGCGTGGTTCCCGAGTGTGGTTCCCGAGCGTGGTCCCCGAGTGTGGTCCCCGAGTGTGGTTCCCGAGCGTGGTTCCCGAGTGTGGTTCCCGAGCGTGGTCCCCGAGTGTGGTCCCCGAGTGTGGTTCCCGAGCGTGGTTCCCGAGTGTGGTCCCCGAGTGTGGTCCCCGAGTGTGGTCCCCGAGTGTGGTTCCCGAGCGTGGTTCCCGAGTGTGGTTCCCGAGTGTGGTCCCCGAGTGTGGTTCCCCGAGTGTGGTTCCCGAGTGTGGTCCCCGAGTGTGATTCCTCGAGCGTGGTTCCCCGAGTGTGGTTCCCGAGTGTGGTTCCCGAGTGTGGTCCCCGAGTGTGGTCCCCGAGTGTGGTTCCCCGAGTGTGGTTCCCGAGTGTGGTCCGCGAGTGTGATTCCCCGACCGTGGTTCCCGAACGTGGTTACCGAGCGTGGTTCCCCGAGTGTGATTCCCCGAGTGTGGTTCCCGAGCGTGATTCCCCGAGTGTGGTTCCCGAGTGTGGTTCCGAGTGTGGTTCCCGGGTGTAGTTTTCCAAGTGTGGTTCCCGAGTGTGGTTCCCGAGCGTGGTTCCTTCTCTCGAGCGTTCACCAAGCAGCGCTGCTTGAGCTCCTCTAGGAGCGGAAGAGGCACGCAGGGGGTTACACGTTGCTGGTAATCGCGAGAGAAAGAACGCTCAACGTGGAAACCCAGAAAACCACACTCGGATGCAAGCGGCTGTTGCTGCAAAAAAACCCCATCCACGCGATTTATTTCTACGCCACGCCGGGAGATCGGCTCGAACCAGTGACCCCTGGATTGCAAGTCCACCGCGCTACACATTCCACCATGGCAACACCCCACGAGGTGTACGTACATCCGTACGCAATTCCCCACCGCGTGCACATTCCACATTTTTTTTTTTTACATTTCCCGACCGAAACGGAGGTGGACCCCCAAATGCGCACGTGCACTGACCATGAAGGAACCGGACACGGGCGGCTGGTAGACGCCGTCGAACGTGCAGTCCTTGCGGCCGGCGCACGACGAGTAGTTGAAGATTTGCGCCACCGCCTCGGCGCACTGGTCAGCCTGGCCGGAGCCTCGCAGCAGCACGCGGCCCTGGAGGGGGCCGGGGCCGCCGCCGCCGGCGCCGCCGCCGCGCGGCCCGACCGCCGGCTTGAGCGCGGCCGTGCACGGCTTCCCGAACATGTACCCCACTTCCAGCCGCTCCTCGAAGCCGCTGTGGTAGCACGGGAACGTCACCTCCACGTCCGAGGACGAGTTCTGCGCGACACGGGCGTGCAGTGAAACGTCACTATGGCGTCATTATCATCGCAAAGTTCCCGCTTTGCGAGTTGTCCCCAAATCTGATGCCCCTCACGTAGAGTTTTAAACAAAAACACCCACCGACTCAAATGCAGGCGAAGTTGCCCGAACGAAAGTTGCGTTGGATCTAACGTTCAGTTTCTCCGGTCACCTGATAAACATTACACATGAAGTTTTCACTGTACACAAATACTAAATAACCGTACCTACACGATACGATACAAGTATTGTGAGGATAACGAGTAGGCAGGTTTTAGGATCATTAAAGTTACGGCCAAGTTCTTAGCTGGAGGGAGCGCAGGAGGTCAGGGACGCTGTATCCAGGTAACAATCCGGATCTGGGTCGGGCCGAGTGAGCACACGGGGTGAGGGCGATAGTCGGCCTACATTGAACTTCTTTAGCACCGTACGTATCCGACCGTGCGGGGGGAAGAAGGACAACAAACTAAACACAAAAAGCAGTTATAAAGAAATTAGTTTTCAATGTAGATTTAAAAGTACATAGCTCCAGTGACTTGCTCACATTGGAAGGAAGAGCATTCCAGACGGCCGCAGAAGCGCACCTGAAAGCGCTCGACAGCTAAGGGCTAGAGCTTGGGCTAAGGTCAGGGCTGGGGTCAGCATTAGTGTTAAGGTCAAGCCTTTAACTGGAGGGAGCATAGGGTCAGGGACACATTCGGGTACACGGTGCTGGTCACAGGCGATGGTGGCGTGGGGGCAATGACGTGGTGGGCGAGCGACGTGCCTTCCAAGCCTCCGCCAGCGCGCCGCGCGAGAGCGTGGCGGCGACGCGCATCAGCGCCTCGTCTTTGCCGTAGCAGAGGTAGCTGTGCGTGAACACCGCGTGGTCGTAGCCGTACAGGCGGAAGCGCTGTGTGCCGCTCAGCGCCCCGCCTGCGGGCACGAACGCGATCTGCGTGGACGCCCCGCCCAGGTCGAGGGCCCCCACCGTCTTGGCTCCCCTCGGACGCACCCAGGACAGCCAGTCTCTCTGTTTGGGTTGGGAGGGCACCCAAAACGACGTACGTCGGTAAAAAGATAATAATAATAATTATATATCAATATTGACAATCGGCTCACTCGCCACTTAGCGCATTTCAAACGCATTAATAAACTAAAACTAAACTTTATTATTTTACCAGATAAGGCCTGCTGAGCTATACAGCTATTTTTCAGAAGCGACCTGGCTATCACAAATTATAGCCCAACGAAGTGGCTCAGCATCATGTCGAAGTTTCTAAATGTGGAGGGAAAAACCGGAGGACCCGGAGAAAAATCCACGCGACCAGGGAGAGAACATTCAATCTCCAAATATACAGGCATCAGAGTCGGGATTGAACCCACGACCTTCTGTAAACTCGGCGAGGTAGTTAACATCTCGCCAACGTGGCGCCCTACAATCGAGGAAACATTTCTAGAAGCAACTATTGGCGTGGGTGCTCGCGGTTTTGTGCTGTGTAGCTCTCCGATAGCGGCACGACCTGCAAACGCATCGGAAGGCCACTTCTATGAAGGCAGTCGTTTGGCCTTTTCACGTGCACCTCTGTGCCAACTCAACTCGTGTTGACGTAGCTAAATCAACACCGAAAGCAATCGGCCACCTCTTGGAGGAAAACGCTTAATTCAACACCGTACCGTCGTAGGCATCACCACTTCACGTGCCGATTACGGTCCACGCATTTACTGCTCATGTTAATAGACTCACCGCTTAAAGAAGATAAGGGCCCTTTGTTTATACACTTTGTTAGATGAATGTCCCCCCCACACCGTGTTGGTCACCGGGGATTGTGTTACTGTACTGCACCACGCCGGTCAGCCAGCGCACCTTGGTGGAGGGGAGGCCACCGGGACTGTTTGTTTTTACTTCGCTCAATAAAAGTAAATCATTGGCTGCGGGAGGGGGAAATCAAATTGGGGCCAGCGGGTTCACAGTGCGGCGCGCCAACCACTGCACCGCGTCGCCGCCACGCAGCGGCGAGGGCTGGGGGGGGGGCCGGCGCAGGTCACCTGGAGGAAGTTGCCCTGCAGGTAGTTGATGGTGACCCAGCCAAAGGCGCCCTCCTCCTGGCCGGTGAGGATGCGAGCGCTACAGAAGAGGAACGGCGTCGCCCGCAGAGCGGTCTTCACCGACTCCATCACCCGCTCCGCGGCCTCGGGGTTCTGCTTGCTGGAGCCACGTGTCGTGCAGAGGTAGACAACAGAGACAAAGATGCCCCCGTGTAGCCTCAACAGACTGTTGGGGCAAGTGCTGTTAGCGAGTAGTACCTATGAAGGTCGGGACGGCACACCAAGGGAGTGGGTGGCCAGCACCACGCCCGACCACCTTTGTCTCCCTAGTGGCGATATTTACACATCGCACCAGGTACCCATTTGAGGTTGAGTCGACCTAGAGGAGGCCCAGGATCAGTTCAGCACGCACGCACGCGCGCGCACACACACGCACAAAGCTCAGATATATCCCACGTTAGATGTGGGTTTACAGTTTTTCTTTATTAATCCGAAAAGATGCAAACACCAGGCCTAGATATTAACTTTTGAATGATCCGGGTTGAAAATTTTATTATAATTATTTAGGATTAATAAAAAATGTGATGTCACCACACAACTTTATCACCACACAAATTGTCGGGGCAGTTCGCTGTTTGTTGCATTTCAGCATCAGCCATGGGCTATCCACTGCTGGATGGAGACGTCCCCCTTCAAAGCTTAATTCTAGATTTGAAGTTTTCGTGACTGCAAGGATTCATACTGTTGGGTTTTTTTCGGTAAAGTCACGTAGGTAAAAAATTAAAATAAATAACGACCTGAAGAAGGACGCTTGTGTTGCGCCCGAAACGTCGTGATTTAATTCATTTTAATTTTTTTACCCACGTGACTTTACAAAAAAAGAGTATGAACCCTTCAAAGCTGTCGTCCCACATCTCTCAACGGCCTTGCAATTCGATTGCATTACCCGACGTGTACACTAGGTGGTATGCAATGGTCTTCTCCACAGTCGCACATGCAATGCGATTTATCTTTAGGGGAGCATTCACAATTCCCTTCCCCGGGGTTGCCTGCGCCCCCCCCCCCCGCCCTATCAACCAAGACACGTTGGGTACACCACGGGGGCCTATCGGATATTCGCGTGCGGTTACTCTTTGGTTCTTTCGGTAAAGTCACGTCGATGAAAAATAAAAATAATGAAAATAATAAAATGAAAATAACTAAATGAAATCCCGACGTTTCGGGCGCAACACAAGCGTCCGTCATCAGGTGGGAAAGCCTTGGTCTGCTGCTGATGCAGACTGATTTGAAAGGTTTGAAATGGGTGTTGCCCAAGGGTCATAAAGAAGTGGCTGGGTCTAGTGTTCTTGTGTTACAGCGATCATCTAATGCAAACATTTAAAAAATATATAGAAACATTCACATATGTGTGTTTGCGTGTGCGACCGACTCAGCTGGCAGCAGGCTGTGAAAACAGGCCTCGGGAGAGGCGAGGAGAAAAGACAGTCACATCGTGTGGCAGGCCACGAAGGAGCTACGTACAGAAAAAGCAACAAACATCTCTGGAGCTTCCACCACATTCACTTGCGATGGCTGTTGCATGGAACGCCACTCAAGAATTGGCCCAAGTCATTCTGGGCACTGCAGACCACACAGGTGACCTCGTAAGGCGCAAAAGAAGAGTCTCCCCAGACACACAGGCCTCATAGTAATAGTATAGCAGTGTTTGTATAAAGAGCAGTTAGTGGGAATTTGTTGCTGCAGGCACACCATTAATCCCGATATCTGTGTGTGTTTTTTTTTAGTGGGCAACAGGAATCGCACAGAAATTTCATCCCATTGCCCGCAGTGTCTTGGAGAGAAGGAGAAAGCGTGCGGCAAATGCATTTTATTGTTGTTACATATCCGCGAGTGACTGCGTAGATAAGAGGTGGGTGGACTCGTCAAAGTATGCCAATGTCACAAGTCAACATATAACAATCATACATTTGGGGTGTAGTTTTGAGGGTAATCATTTATAGCACCGAAAACCCTCTCTATCCGCGAGGGTTACGTGCTTGAAAACGCTCGCGAATGCAGAAACCTTGTTCCAATGGGGAAAAATGGCGAAATATGGCTTATCGATGGACTCCGTCACAGCATTGAGACATACGTGGGAGCAGCAGTGGTTGGCGGAGCATGGCTGTAATCTAGCACTGTGCAGGCGAGGGTTGGTGGATCACACACATGTTGCAAGACTTCCTGCCTGTATGGGATAGAGCAGTGTTCTCATTACAAGGCCCCGCGGGCCACTGGCGGCCCCTGGTGGCCTTTAGTGCGGCCCCTGGCGTGCGGCCCCCCACAATACACAACACGTGACAACACCCCCATCATCATCGTGCTGCTGTCAAACTCGCAATGGTTTCAAATGTCTGATGGCCCTCATCACACCGATAATGTCCTCTATCGGCCAAAGTGGCTGCCTCCCCCCCTGGGACGGAGTGTTTCGCCCTCGCACGCGTGGTGGGTTTGAACCAGCGGCCTTTTCGATCGCTCTACCCCCGCAGAGCCTCGTGGCCGGTTCAAACGGGACGCCCGGACAAAGCGGAGAGCCGAACCGACGGCGGAGCAGCGGAAAGGGGAAGGCTGCGAGCGCGACGCCGCAACGGCATCCGCCGAACTAACCGGAGCAGTCGCATGCCGGCTGTGGCGCCCACGGAGATGGGCGTCTCGTGGTGCCTCTCGGGCGGGACGAGTTTCGTGGCGTTGAAGAGACTCGGCACCAGGGACTGCCCGGCCATCTCCGGGTGATCCTTGTAGCTCGATATGCCGCCTCCTGCAGCGAGCAAAGGACCGCACGAGCACGCACGCACGCACGGCATGAGGTGCTGCAGCGTGGAGAACTCCACTCGTATAAGTGGATCGTAATCGATGGCTCAATGCATCGTTACGAACCCGTGTCTTACACGTGCACAGCCCATTTTGTCCGGATGGCGGGTCGTGGGAGATATTGTGAGCGTACTTCACTCAGCGGGTCAGTGCGGCTTAACCGAAGGCAGGGAGCACAGATGTTGGAGCATAGTACAGCGCAACAATTGATTTTGTCGCACTGCCCCACTAGTGACAAGCGTAGCCCCGCGGCGATCCGGCAGCAAAATCCCGTGTAGTTCACATTCTGATGTCATCAAATATCTCTTGATCGTGGGCGTGTCGACCTTGGTCTCAGGGTCGCATGTTGCTGAAGGTCAGCGGAAAGTCAACGCATCTCCATATCTTGCACATTTCAGCTTATCTACGTTTCACATGCCGCATTATCGGCGTTGCGATGCATCGAGACAGCACGTTATTGGGGGAGGGGGGTGCATGCAAGTGCTTGCAGAAAGCCACACTTAATTTGAAGTGTCGATGACGTTGGGTGTTGTTGCTTTTAAACCATCTCGTTTGCATTGTTTCCCCCCGTTCGTTCCGTCTCGTGCTGCAGGTTTGTTCGCCATCACAGCAGAGCCGTAAAACTAAAATGAGCGTCCCATTTGCCGCGACACGCGACAGAGATCGTCTGTCCGTGGCGTTGTTACCGCTCCATATTTCTCCCCTGAAGGACGACCACGTGTAAATTACTGGTATTCCATTTCCTTTTTGCTGCGTTCACACTCCCATTGCTTGCCCTGAGCCGAGGCATTCAATAATTGCGTTTTTTTGTGTTTAAAATATTGTCTTACAGAGGAACGGCACCATCATCGATCTTTGGCTCAACATCTCCGGCTCCTTCGAAATCTCCCCCCCCTCGCCCCAACAAATCTTTTTGGGCGTTTCAGACAACAATCCGTTCAGTTTGGTTTGTCTCGCCGTTCCCTCCCCGCACCAATTGCACCGTGACGCCACACGGAGGTCACGTTGCCGTCGGTCGCGCGTGCACTGTAAGCCTGCACGCACACAGGAGAGCGTGATACGCGTCATCGTCGCCGCCGCTGCTGCTGCGTCATGTGCGCGTGTTGCAATGCTGCTGGCAAAGTGAGTCACGGGGAGGACCTTCCTCCCCTCGTGTCTTCCACCACCACCCCCCCCCGGTGTATAGGGTTGGCCCAGTCTGCGTCCGTGCCAAGTTCACCATCTCATTTGCATTTCTTTTTTTCACGCTTTCTCCGCCTCGCTCTGCAGCCTTCTCTTTGAGCCTGCATCTAGCGTCGCAGTTAGAATCTGAATCTTTGTTCTGGTGAAATCCAGTGAGCTGCGAAGATTTTTTTTTACAGATGTCCAGGGGGGGGGGGGATGGGGGTTACAAACGTACAACAACAAACAATACAAAACAATCGATAGGAGTGCAAAGTATAGGAAAAGTAAGCGAATCACTGAAAAAAGAAGAATGTTCTAAAACTTGACTTTATTTTACCAGGTAAGGACGACTGAGTTAGTAGTTTTTTTTGTTTTCAGAAGCGACCTGACCACAAATGATAGCGAAACGAAGTGGCTTATCACGTGGACTTTTACAGCAACCAAATACTCTAAACATAAGCACACCACCCACCTCACTATTTGCATAAAACGTGCATTATGCGTAGACAATTATCACACGTGAAATGTTACACGTGCATCGTTGCTACGGCAATATACATTTTTCCTTTCTGATTCATCGCATTGTTGGATTCGTTCCACTGTACGTCCCGGGCAGTCTTGGACTGGGCCATCTGGGAACGAGGAATTTGCCCCCTAATTCTAGTTTTGGAGTTGGGCCATCGCAGTCAGTACACACGTGGGTCCAACTTAAACATTCACTTCAATCGGCCAGCGAAAGATTTACGCCGGCACCAGCGCGTGGATGGCTCGCGTCCAGGATCGACTCGGCGAACTAAAGCCTGAATTTCCCCAGTGGTCCGTTCCCACCCCACGGTTAGGCACCAGCAAGGCTTCAATAAAACCTTGGAAACACTCTGCCAAACATAAACACGAAAGCAGGTGGAGGCCTGGAGAGAGAGAGGTGAAAGGTTAGGTGGGTTACTTTTTGCTGAAAATGTGTTGGTTGTTTCTTTCTCTCATTCGATAGCCAGGTTTAGATACCAGCTTAATGTCGGCCAGGCACAAGCAACAATTCGGGTCACGTTTGTGCCCACCTGCTTCTCACCATCACGGTACACGGTCGCATTCCTTTGCCCGAGCCCTTTCACCACAGAGCCTAGGTCATCCACCAATTAAAACAATGTATTGGTAGGAACCTCCTGGTTACACCAGCCCACAGGGGATTATTGTGTCCGTCCGTCCGTCGTGCATCCAAAAATGGGAGGGGCTGGGTGGAGAGGGGAGGGTGGGGAGGGGCTGGGTGGGGAGGGAGGGGCTGGGTGGGGAGGGGCTGGGTGGGGAGGGTGGGGAGGGGCTGAGTGGGGAGGGTGGGACTGGGTGGCGGGTGGGAGGGGTGGGGCTGGGTGGGGAGGGGCTGGTCACCCCGTGGTGCCCTTATAAAACTCAACGTTTAACCTACTCACGCCGGCTTGTGCCCGCCCTCACAGTCGGGCATATTTGCGGAATACACCACGTGGTGGTGCCGTTGACCCTGGCCATTGACCGAGCAACCCAACGTTCCTACCAGCTCCCTCCGCAGGAATGTGTTCATTCGTCCGTCGCGCATCGTCAGCGAAGGGACAGTCAGCGCCAAACGTGTGACCTCTTTGTGACGGCGTTCGCATAAACTTGCTCTTGCTGCCGTACACCGGCATCTCGAGCGATGTATTTGATCCACGGATCACGAGGCGGGGGCGGTGACCATGAGGGTGGCAGCATTCCTTTAAGTGTCCGGCCGCTTCGAACGTCGACCCCCAACTGAAGTGAGCGCAATTTGCCGGAGTTTGCGCATCAAGACGGGGCGACGTGTCCACAAAGGGTCACAGCCGTCTCCCTCGAACTAAAGCTCTCGATCGCGAGGAGACCGGTCGCAGATGCAACGGTGAAATTTTTAACGTAATCAAACCATCGGATGCCAAGTATATAATTTCCCAGCGCTGATATTGAATATCAGCAGGCTGCCTGCAATCCAGTGACCAGGTCGATTGTACATTTCAGCATCAAACACTGCTTGACAATGAAGCACTGACGATACTTCAGCTGATAAGTGTGTGCTTTTGCACAGTGATGGAGACGTTTTCTAAGAATGAACACGTGTCATGGATCAAACGTTCTGCCTAAGGGCTATGGTACCACATGTGAATTACCGATCATCAATCTCTCTTTTACCGCGCTCATGCTCCCATTACTTGCTATGAAGCCTTCGGTGATTTGTGTTGTTCTCTGGAATCTCTTTTCTCATTATTTTTCAACACGGCTTTACAGGGTTATGTGTATTCTATATGTTATTTGGCGATTTTATCCGTGTATTTATTTCTCTCGTCTTCATCATGTGTGTATTTGTGGCTTGACATAAAACCTGTTGTCTTTAGTTTCAATCTCAGTGCACAGTCCATTACTTTGTCAGTGATGTGATTCTTTCACGTGGCAACATCCATTTCCACACGTTGCTTCTCTATTCATTTTAATCTGTTGCTTAGTTTAACTCTGCTACGTCCTGATCTAGCTGCTTCCAGTTCACGATCTTGTTCTCACCTTTAATAAGCGCTGCCCTCTCTTTGGCTGTGTGTATATATAAGGCAATTGTTGAAGGCGGATCTGTGATGGACTATTTTGATATCTAGCGGGGCGAGTGAGAGCAGGCTTTTGCGAAAGCAAACTCGGCCGTGAAAAGACACAAAAAATAACGTTTTCAATCACTGCACATCATCTGCCAAAAATACGGATCTGAAACACGCGCACCGACAGGGAACATGGAACAAAAGCCCGAACGCTGTGCAAAGAATCCTGGGTGCACGCTCGACGTGAAAAGGAGAGACACACCGATAATAGACATCACTTTGACTTAAACGGCTGGTAGGGCTTTGGCGGTCATACGTCATTGTAAAAATATGTTGGCCAACGGACGATGGCCAACTGATGACGGCCGATGGATGCTGCCAATGTCTAGAGAGACGCCTGAGAGTGTACACCCACTGCGGAGGTGGAGCTATAAGAATCGGCTCATGTTGGGGGGCGGGGGGAGGAGGCTCGATGGATTGTTGCATCACAGGAGGGTGGAAGAGTTATGGAGGCCTGAATGCAGCAGTGGACAAAGCGTGGCTGGTGATGATGAATGAAATGGCTTCAAGGCACGAGAGGTACTCCTAGTCACTGATAATAACAATACAACTGATTCTGGAAAAGGAACAGTAACCCTGAAACGTGACAATCAAATAGTCAGGAGTTGAGGGGGAGTATAGGAACTGAATTTGTTGGCCATAAACCCCACCCCATATAACTGCATTGGCTATTCCAGCAGCATTAAGGACAACCAGTGAATCTAGGTAATTGAATGAGAGTTAAGTAAATGCATCTTGCTTACAGCAACCATATTGTGATTATTAACAAAGTGTTTAATCACTACGCCCACATAAAAGCAATTGACTCAAGCCCACAATATTACTGACGACATGGTCATGTTAAGCGTGAGTGTTCATTGTCAATGGAATACAACTCAGTGCTAAAGACATCATTACCTTGAATTGTAAGCGAGTCCAAAATTAAGAATACATGTATCTGGTCGATGCACATTGCTCATCACCTTAAAATATCTTTGAACACGCAAAGATATACTCAAACGACTTGAACGATGTTAACGATGGGGTTAAAACAACTCGTACATATTCTTGGTTCCTTCGGTAAAGTCACGTAGAAGGGAAACAATAAAATAATAAAAATATAAAACAATAAAATTCTCAAGACGTTTCGACTGCAACACAAGCAATCATCATCAGGTGTGAAAACCACAGCACAAATTTTCTTGATGTGGTTTTCACACCTGATGATGATTCTTGTGTTGCAGTCGAAACGTCGTGAGAATTTTATTGTTTTATATTTTTATTATTTTATTGTTTCCCTTCTACGTGACTTTACTGAAAGAACCAAGAATATGAATCCCTGCAGTCACGAAAGCTTTAAATCAAACTATAACTCGTACACTTAAACGCCGCTTTAACCACTTTGAAAAGCATGTGGGGGATATTTTTTCTCCACTCAGAGAAATGCCCAGAAAACGGTTGGGGGCGGTATTAAATAAACACGTAAAATAAACACAACTAAACAAATAATGAAATAAAACATTCAAGAAACACAATTACGGATATTCATGCACGAATGTTTAGAGGCTAAATGTTACACTCAACAAAATCACATGAATATGTCACGGCGGTGTTGCTTCAAGCGGTTCGGTATAAAAGTTAAAAGCGTTGTCATCCGTCTAAGTCTCTTAAGATATTAATAAAAGCAGCAAACTGCTTAAATGGACTGTAATTTATTTTTTTCGGATCAACATCTATTGACATGCGAGGCCCTGCCTTGTTTATATATCTTGATTACGTGTTATTGCAACAGCAGATGTGGAAATAAACAAATAAATAAATGTTATTTTTCTTTAACAGTCTATTACACATCAGGGAGAATATTGCTTATTCAAATTTGAACAGAGCTCTTAGGAAACCAACCATTTTACAATGTGCACAAAGCTTAGTCACAAAACAAATATAAATATTCCTGCTTTTGAATATTTTTGTATTTTTAACATTACATTCATCTAGTCGTGCAAAGTGTTTTGGCACAGCAAGTCAATGCTGTTCGTCAGTGGCGTGTCGCTCGGCTGAGCGTGTGACGGGTGCACATATCCTCTTTTTAGCACAGAACCAGCGGTGGAAATTCCGCATGAGTATGGCGGTGGACAAGTATATTTTTTTATGGGACAACCAATTTTGAATTCCCTGCAAAGTTTTACCGTGGCGAGTCGATCCCAAACCCGGAAGTGAAACTTGCAACCTTCCAGTTACGAGTCGTGCAGTTCGTAAATATTGTATAATTCTTTTTAAGGCCCTTCGTCAATCCACTGCTGGATGATGGACACCCTATGCCATGTTCATCATGACACAGGGTGTCGCTGGTCAGCGTGGGTTGGAGGAGGTGGGTGCTCGGGACCGATGTTTACGTCGCTCGCCACCGATGTGAGCCGTGGCTGCTGGGAATGAAACTCAGGTGGTTGTCGTCGCGCGGCGTCTGAAGCTTCTCTCAAAAAGGGCAAAAAATTACGACGCGGGGATTGCCTGCCGTGTTACAGGAAGCGCCGCGAGCGCGGAAATTTAAATAAATAACTGCACGAATAAGTGGCCTTTCTTTGTGGAGTCGTGGCAAATGATTGATGGTCAAGGGGGCACCATCCGGCGCCCAAAGTGAACTTTCCATTGCGATGGAGCGGTTGGTATTTAGTTGAAAAGTAATGCCTCAGATTCTTGAGCCATGTGTGGGGGTTTTCCTGGCAGAATTTGACAAGAAATTCCATTTGTAAAGGTTACGTTCTTAAAAGGAGAAAGAGAAGCCCAGGACACGAGATGCTCCACTCCAAAAAGTGAGGTGTGCATTCCAACATTTTACAAGGGGACATTTCCAATGATATATATTTTTTTTTTTAATGTCCTACACATTGCAGAGCAGAGCACTGTGTTCTGAATATTACGTGGGCCACGAACTTACAACCGCAAAAGACTTCCACATTCAATTGTGCTTTGTGACTTTCCTGGCTCTGCAATGTGTAGGACATCCATAAATATATATATATATAATTGGAAATGTCTCCTTGTAAAATGTTGGAATGCACACCTCACTTTTTGGAGTGGAGCGTGAATTTCCAAGCTGCATTTTCAACTGACACCGCTGTTCGGAAGCTCAGAGCCGATTTTCAGAAGTCCACAGCGCAAAACTCATGCGTGCAGTGAGACACAAGGCCAACACCACGAATGGGGGAAAAAAATTGGCTACCAAAATCATATTCGGCCAAAAGTGAGTTCCAGATCTGTCTCCTGATGATGCATCAACTATTCGATCAACATCAATTCTTACGACACGCTGATGGGAATATTTTGCAAACGACACGTGCAAAGTATTATCATTAAGGACTCGTGCTCACAGTCCCTCCTGAATGGCTGCAGGTCTATTCCAAAAAGAATGTCTCCTTGGTTCTGTAAACACCAGAAGTACAAAGCACGCACAAGGAGACATTTGGTCTCTAAATATCTTTTAATTTTACTGCGTCGGTTTTTGCGGTTAATTTCGTTTCTGAAAAAGCCCCCATCATGCATGCTGCGGTGGTGAGATGTTGCCTGATATGCAGGTCGTGGCATCTATCCTGATGCCTGAATATTTGTAGTTCGTGTGTTCTCTGTCTCCATGTGGTCGCGTGGATTTTTCTCTGGGTTCCTCCAATTTTTCCCACCACATTTAGAAACAACATGCGTTTAGATTATTTGGCTGCGGCTGGAAATCCCCACATGTGGTGATGATGATGATGATAAGCCGCTTCGTTGAGCTAGCATGTGTGTTCACGTCACCGCTCAAAAAGAGCTAATGCCTTGCACAGTGGGCTTTAGCTGGTAAAATAAAATAGTTTAGGTCACGTAAAATAGCTTAGTCAACTAACATAATTTAGCCCAACAAACCAAGCACACAACGGAGAGCTGTAAATTTCGATTTAAAGCTTTCGTGACTGCAGGGATTCATCTTCTGGAGATAATTATTATTTTAAAATAATGAATGTCGATTATTATTTTATCTCCATTCTACGTGACTTTACCGAAAGAACCCAGAAAACGGAGAGCTGTATTAAAAAAAACATTCTCGAAACACATTTCCTCGTTTGTGTCGTGCTTTAGAATCGACATTCAAAAATTTTCAATAAACGCATTACGCAACTACATTATGCGGCCCCTTCCATCCATGCGAGGCCACTGTAAAGTGCAGCAGAATCTCAAACGTCGATTGATGATTAATTGAACGAAGGGAGGAGAGGGGAGCGAGGGGGTCCGGGCGGGATCGTCACACCCCCTACTTGTCATTTTTTTGTTTGTTTTACGAGCGAAAAATGTGGGGCAACAGCTCCGCGCTTATCCGAGCAGAAAACCTTGCCTGCGTGCAGTTTTATGTTTCAATCTTGGAAAGTTCACGGTCCCCATTTGGTCATTCAATTACACGTGCATTTCTTCGCGTGCGGATGCCATAACAACATTTTTCTTCTTAATTTATTAAATTTTGCGTGGCCTCCGCATTTATCGCCTTCCAAGGCAGCGACATCGGGGGGGGGGGGGGGGAGGTTTGGCTTTCGTTGAAAGGACATCGCCCATACGCGACGGCATTGACGAAGGTCGAAACAAAAAAACAAACGTCTAATGCCGCTGCGTGGTTTAAACGTACACCCCTAAATGTCAACTTGGGTTAAACGCTGCTTTATGGCTGTGTAGACCGCGACGTCAGGCGTGGGATCTAATCACGCGTCACGTTACACCCAACGGAACAGGGAGGAATAGGGCTATTGGCAGACCAACATAGGTACAGCAGTTAACTGCACAATACGTGGTACATTTGCAGTACAACTGTGCAAACATGCTGTCAATGCCTGGTCATAGCTTTAAAAGAGGACTTCCTCCTGCCAAGGATGCCTGGTTATTATGGCTTCATGAACGTGTACTCTTTGGTTCTATTCGGTAAAGTCACGTAGGTAAAAAATAAAACAACAAAAATCACGACGTTTCGGCCACAACACAAGCGGCCTTCATCAGGTGAAGGGCTCAGGCTGTCTCGAGGACAGCGCTGGAGTGAAACACAGCCAAGCTCAGACCGCGACCTTTAAGCTGTGTGAGAGTAATTAAGGTGCCTTGACAAAGGAATTAGCATAAAATTTGCATTTAATAGGCGGACTTAGCATGATGAAAGGTGGGGAGGGGGTGAACATGTGCAGGCTGGCGAGGGAGCACGGTAGAGTCCACATGCTGGTGGTGTGAAAAGGGAATTTTAAGAAGCTGCGAAAGTTTGGGGTACCACTACTTGAATAAATATACCTACCATTGAAAATTAGTTTAATGTTTGGTTCGATTTAGAACATCTTTCCAATGGTTGCTTAATTTGAAACCATCTTCTCGGTTGAAATTGTGTCTGTGTTTGTAGATCTCAATTGCCTCGTGAACAAATCTCTGATAAAAACCCGTGGGTTTGCAAAGAACCTTGGTATCGGAGAAAATTATATCGTGATCACCCACAGCGTTGTAACAGTGATCAGCCACGGCAGAAGAATTGGTTTTGCCGTGTTTCAAATCTGATTTGTGCTCGCGAATTCGGTCAGAGACATGTCCCCCCGATATAGCAATCACCGCAGGTACAATTCAATTTGTAAACCCCGGGGTACTGTAAGTCAGGAATGACATCCTTCACGGATGGGATCAGATCACGAATTTTGTGTACTGTACTCTTTGGTTCTATTGGGTAAAGTCACGTAGGTGAAAATAAAATAACAAAAAAATTAACAAAAAATCACGACGTTTCGGCCACAACACAAGCGGCCTTCGTCGTGATTTTTTGTTAATTTTTTTTGTTATTTTATTTTCACCTACGTGACTTTACCCAATAGAACCAAAGAGTATGGATCCTAGCAGTCACGAAAGCTTTAAATCTAGAATTTGTGTCCTGTATTAAACCGGACCTGGATCTTGTGTTTGTTTAGAATTTTGGAAATCTTTTTAGTAACGCCTGCCATATATGGTAGTGTGATGGTTTTGACCGGAGTATCATGAACGTGGTCACACAGTGCACCTTATTGCCTTTTTACAGCGGCTCGTCAACAGCAGTGACTAAGACATTGGTCACAACATTTCTGGAGAGGGGGGATAAGGGGCCGTCTATAAATGACGTCACGCGATTTTGGACGATTTTTGACCCCCCCCCCCTCGTCACACGGCGTCACAAAAAGTCAGACCCCCCCCCTCAAATATGACGTCACAAAGCTCTGCCCCCCCCCCCCCCAAAATAAAACATGGTCGAAACGTCGTGAGAATTTTTATTGTATTATATATTTTATTATTTTATTGTTTCCCTTCAACGTGACTTTACCGAAAGAGCTAAGAATATGAATTACTGCAGTCACGAAAGCTTTAAATCAAAATTTATGCTTCAAATCGCTTTAAACTATTGTCATTGTAGTGCGTATTTAATGTGGCGCTGCACTCTGATGTCGTAGGAGAAAACATTTATTAAAAGTATATTTAATTAAGTAGAACGTGTTGTCTATATTTATCTAAAGTTGCGCATTTTTATGTGACGTCAAATTTCTCACCCCCCCCCCCATCATCACACATCGTCACAAATGTCTGACTCCCAGGTGCGTGACGTCATTTATGGAGGGCCCCTAAGAGCCAAGCGAGAGCGAAGAACGCCGAGGAGTGACGCACGCAGTGCGAGAGAGCGCTGGGAAATCTCAAAATGTGGTCATATAACAACCCCGGGGGTAGAGGGGGACGAAGGATGGGTTAATTTAGTAGACACACCCCCGGCTGAGGCTTGAATAAGAGGCAAACAGGTGCTCAGGGAACCATGCCAGACTCTCAGTGAACACCACGGTGTGGGGAACAATGAAGCCAGACCGGGGGGGGAGGTGGGGGGTGTCGGCAAACCCGCGGCTCGTGAGTCACCGCGTGCGACTCCGCAAGGGCCGCTCTGCGACGTTATTCGTCAACGGCCACCGGGTCTCGTATTTCACGTTGCATTGAAACACCCAACTATTTACCTTGTTGCTTTGGTTGCTGACCGCTGAGCCAGATGGACTGTTTTGTCCAAACGTGCATGGGAACACATGGACACGACTCTACATCCCTACCGCACCCCACCCCCCTCTCCCCCGTACCCGCGTCCCCCTTGACAGCACGTTGCCAAACCTGAACCGGGCAAATTTACGAGCAGGCCACCGTGTTAATATCGCGTTCACTTTGTCAAGGCAGGGCGGCGGCGGCGGTGGCGGAAGGGGATCTCTGCTCCTTCGTCAAATCCAATCAGAACGCCTGGGGCTAGGGTTTAGCGTTTAGCCATCACAATACGCTTCACAGGCACGCACAGGTTCACCCTGTTCATACGGGTTAGCGAATGAGCATCAGGACTGGTTGAGACATCGCTTGGTTGAGTTGAGTTGACCTTTGTGTCTATCTGTGTGTCTCTCTGTGTGTCTCTGTGTGTGTCTCTCTCTGCTTGTGTGTCCGTCTATGTGTCCCCGTGTCTGCGTTTTGTCTCTCTCTCAAATTTAGCAATCTTTGGAAGAACGTAATCAACCAGGTAGGGTGTTGACTGTTATGTTAGCCGACTATCTGTGTTGTATTGCATTATATTTCTAAGTTTACTCGGTTTGTTTTCTCATTCATTCTTACCTGAAGACGGTTGCTTGTGTTGCAATAAAAACGTCGTATTCTATTTTCTTTTCTTTCTATGTGATTTTACCGAAAGAACCAAACAGTATTTCCTGCAGTCACGAAAGCTTCAAATTAAGTTTGAGACCTGGGACAGTACCAGACATCCCTTGCGACTGCTCTGAGCCATGGCACGGGAATCATAACCAAGTTGCCGGGTTCATACCGTTGTGCACCAACTAATTTTACATTTAGAATATATTTTTTAACACAATCCTGTTCAGCCGAAATCCAGGGCCCATGTGTAATGGAAACGGAGCGCTGCCTGGTACTCAAAAGTATTTTCCCCATCACAATAGTTTTATCACGGTCTGTTAAACTCGTGTCACACATCCGCCCCCCCCAATAAAAACAAAACAGAATAAGGAACATCTAGTTCCAGTGGGTCAAAGGGTCAAAGTGAAGAATTCTTTTTGGAGACTTTCTTTCGCGTCATGCCAAAAAATGCACAGGCGACCTCACTGTTCTACCAAGTTCCTTTCTTTTGGTGAAAACATTGAAAATAATGGAGGAACTGTGAGATGAATCCCGCTGCATTGCGAGTGCTGAGGCGCAGTGCCGTCTGCAACTACAGTGGCCTTTGATTGTGCCACGGTTCATCAACCCTGCCGAACAGGGTACTGAGCTCTTGGGTGACCTCGCAGGAACGCTGAATGTACGTCAACTTCAAAATCGGTCGTTCTGTAATTGGATGCCCATGGAAGTGGCAGAGCCAACCGGATGTTACAACACGTACGAACACAACGGTTCACGATCCTTCGGTTGGCATCTTTAAGACGGGCCCCGCTCGCTCGTGTGGACCCCGAATGACCTCCGCAGCTGACCCCATGCCGTTTCCGACGTCCCATGTACGCAAAGTGGAGTTGGGCACAAAATTAGGCTGTAAAAAAAACTTTAAATGCACCTTTATCTAAAAAATGTTTTAATGCTGGACAGCAAAAAAACATGGCAGGAATGAAAGCTTAATCATTTTTAAAGAGGCCGAGAGTGGTTTGGGACATATCTCGATTTTGATTTATCTTTGAACCATCCAACGGATTATTGCGAACCTTACAAAACAAATACTCTTCAGTCGCCAAGAGGAAAATAAAATTCCACAAATAAAACATACGCTTTTCCCACTCTCGAAAGACCATGTGTGTGACAGAGAGAATGGGAATGAACGATATTTTTAATGGCTGCTATATTTTTACCGCACTAAAATAAAATGCATGAGTTTTATACCATAGCAATCCCCACATACACCACAGCTTTAAAGGTCTGTCTTCCCTGTAGCCTCAGAAATAGTTGCGTAACATATTCCAAAGCTGTTCTCTGGCACGTGATGATTCCCTGCTAGCTGCAGAGTTCCGAAAGCACAATCTTGTCTCGTGACATGGCCTCATTGGCTCAATTGGAACCAAATTTTGGAACTCAAAACGCTCTAAAAGTGCACTCACCCTCAACGTCGATGTGTGCGACCTGCGTCACCACCCCGGTGTCGTTCTCCTTGTCCGCTGGCCACTGGTACACGAACAGCGATGTGTGGGAAGAGCCCGCATCCAGCACCACACCGTACTGCACACAATGACAAACATATCCCCCCCCCCACCCCATAGCCTTAACAGACTTTCGGGGCAGGTGCTGTTAGCGAGTGCCTAATGAAGACCGGCACTGCACACGAGGGGGGTGGGTGGCCAGCGCCACGCCCGGCCGCCTTTGTCTCTCCAATGGAGACGTTTACACACCGGCGGCACCAGGCACACGAGCGACAAATGCGTGGGGCCCCGCTTGGTTTAGCCTTGACGGCGTGGCCGAGCGGTGGAGCGTTGGCCGCTTGTTGCAGAGGTTCACGGTTCGAAGCCCAGCAGGTCGGCCCTGTTGAACACCGTGGGTGCATTCCCCAGAAATATGCGCGGCATCTGCTGCACAGGAGAGGTCAAATATCCCAGGACGCTATTCTAAAAATAGAGTAGGCCACGTGTGCCAGCGTCACGGTCCACATTGTACCTAATTGGGTAAAAACACACGGCAACATCGCCCGCTACGATGAAACTCCGTAATGAAAAGTTTATTTTCGGTTAGAGTGCGTAAATATGTGTCGTTGAACCCGTCACCACCCGACACAGCCAACTAGTAAGGTTTGTCACGTAAACAGAACGTGGCCAATTCGGTGTGTTGGAGAGCAAATCCACAACATTTAGAATTCTAGTACGGTGACGTTTCGCCGGTAATAACTATGAAACTACTGCAGATGATAGTCGTCTGTGAAACATCGCGAACACCAAATGCAAAGACGATTCCGTTTGATTTGTTGGGTCTGCCTCTCCTGGCAGCCGAGCATCACGCGAGCAAGCGGTGCGGCAAGTGGCATACAGGCACGGCGGTTATTTTCTCGCCTCTATTGACAATTGTTAGGGATGTAAAGGCGCATCCACTCGTCGATTAAATTATATTCCTACGCTCACATTGTACGCATGGAACACAGCATGAGATGATCGAGTGTTTACCATTCACCAAATTTTAAAACGCGAACGTACATTTCTATGAGATAATATAAATGAGGCAGTGTACAATTGAGATACAAGAGATTACGTGCGGAAGACAATCAATATGTACAAATGAAAAATGAGCAATCGATTATTCAATCAAATCGCTACCCAGAAACGTGGAAATACATCTAACTGCTAGGGTTGGAGGGGGGTGGGGGGTGAATTTTGACGCGTGTAATGTTCATAAGGGTAGACTTTTATCTATGCCGCGCTAATCGGAGGTGCAGGGATTCGGAGATGCGGGGAATCGGAGGTGCAGAGTTAACCTAGGGTCAGCTAAGGGACGGACTTCGGCTGGGAATCCAAGCCGGTCCCGCAGGGTTCAGGTTACGGCGAAACTACATGCGGCGAAACTACATGTGACCAATCAATCAATCAAAAACGTTTACATTTTTTCCAATTACAGATTAACGTTTGTGTGCAAAAGTTGTGGAATTACATAAACAAACATGCCACAAGACTCCTCTAAACAGAGGATTTACTTTGCGGGCAAGGGCCGGCACGTACGCAGAGGGTTTTCTTTAAAATTATGGGCTTAATTGCAAAAATATAAACATACAAATGTTTTTGGCTGCAAGTCATCTGGGCACTTTAACTTATTGTTCTTTAATTCAACAGTTCGACAGGAATGCTTTTTGAGGCTGCAGCACGAGAGCCCAGCAACAATGCGAAAACAAAAAAGGGAACAAGAAATCACCACGGCAGCAAAAAAAACATTCCTCCTCCTCCGTGTGGACGTGGGCGAGGCGCAGATTCCAGCCGCAAGATTACCAACCACGGACAATGGCATTGGGGGAGTGCGAAAAGGCTAAATGTGTTTTTACAAGAAGTACGTTGAAATAAATAATTAGAACACACGTGGAAATGGGAATAAACTTCCAGCAGTGCAGACGACAGGGAAGGAAACAGTTTTCGACCGTTGCTTATTTGTCTTGCGAGTGAATTTTAATTTCCAAATTACAGAGTGCAGCCATCCACAGCTTGTAGGCTCTGCTGTCAATTATTCTTATGGCTCTCCTCTGGGCTGTGGGGGCAGTCGCCCTCCAGCAACAACGGAGGGCAGAGGAGCGACGCTCACAACAACGAGCGGAGCGCCGGGCGGCTCAAATCCAGCAAGGTGGCAACAGTGGGGGGTACAGCTGGTGGTGCATCTACCAATCATCTCAGTTAGCCGACCCATGGCACCTGGGTCAGTCCCGAGACCTGTCAGAGAGCCTTCGGCACTTCACGGTGACGTCACCACGGCGCACAGGCGCCGTGGTGACGTCACCACCACTTAGTGGTAATGGCGGCTATAGGGGAAACTGTGCGAGGAAGTGCCAGAGATTGAGTGAAATTCCAGAGAATGCCTCCAAAATAGGAATTAGGGCAGGTCGGAGGAAATATCCCCAGTGGGGCTGAGCAAAAACTAGCGGCTCATTGCCCAGCAACCTCCCTCTCATTTACATCCACATAGTTTCAGTGCAAGTCTCCCACAACATCTGACCACCAGGGTCAAGTGACCCACGCTGCTTCTCTCAACTTGTCTGAATCAAAATTGCCATGTTGTTTTGGTCAAACAAGGCAAATCACTGCACTTCAAAGAGGATCTGTTTCTCCTTAACAGCCACTGCTGACGTCACGTGCAGCGATTTAATCAGTTAGCTCTAATAGCAGCATCCTGATGATAGCTGCTGGAGAGAAAGAATGCATCACATGAAGCTTACTTCAACTTAAAACGTTTTCACCAGCTCCCAAATGCATTTAATCGAAAAAAAAACGATACAGGCTCTAGACAATTGCTTTAATCCTGTTCTCAAGTAGGATGTTATTTTATAAGGACACACGTACATTTGTACACATCTTATAAAATATCTCGAAGTAACTTTGATTTCACTCGTAACCCCTTCGAGTAAAAGGAGTGGTGGCGCAGTGGGTAGTGCACTGCACCACGAGCCTGGCCACCTGAGCCCGATTCTTGGCCGCGGCTAACATCAGTGGCGAGTGATACCTGAACCGGTCCTGGCCCCTCTCCACCGCATCATCGCGTGCTTTCATATGCGCTTCTGCGGGCGTCTGGAACGCTCTTCTTTCCGATATTAGGAAGCCACTGGGGCTATGTACTTTTAAATAATCTAGATTGAAAACTCATTTCTTTAAAACCGTTTTTTTTGTGTTTAGTGTGTTGTCATTCTCCCATATTAGGAAGCCACTGGAGCTATGTACTTTTAAATAATCTAGATTGAAAACTCATTTCTTTAAAACCGTTTTTTTGTGTTTGGTGTGTTGTCATTCCCCCACACCTCCAATCAGCACGATTGGCTGCGTACGGTGCGAAAGAAGTTCAACATACAAACATAAATACACCAACCAGAGTAGTGAAGTTCAGTCAACAACCGCCAGGACCACCACAATATGGGAAGAACTTCATCCAGAAATGGCTTGACAAAGTGCTATAAACTAGTATTAATATTTGTATTATTACTTCATTACTATCCAAGCACAAAGGTCAAGTTGGGATGGCGACAGTGAATATCCAATACTTGAAATATGGTAGTGGGGGGGGGGGGTACAACGATCCATGAAGATGGCAACAACAGATTGCACAGCGGTGTGAAAGCGGCCAGAGCGCTGGCTGTGGGCGGGGAGGCACAGCCACAAGAGAAGACCACCAGAGCAGGAGTTCCACCCTCGTGGGCACAGGGTGATGGGGAGTAGGGGGGGGGGGGGGGCTGCATGTGCGGTGGTGCAGGGTACCTTGAGCGGAGGGGGGCGCTTCTTGCTCTGCGCCACAGCGATAGAAACAATCGCAGTCACCAGCACGACGAAGAGCGCGAGCCCCAGGGCCTTGAGCAGACATCGCTGCCTCGGGGTTGTCCTGGCCCGCTGCTTGCCTGAACGTGCGGACACAATGGGACAAAGACAAAGATCCCCCGTGGAGCCTTCACAGACTGTAGGGGAAAGTGCCGTTAGCGAGTAGCACCTATGAAGGCCGGCACGGCACACAAGCGGGTGGGTGGCCAACACCACACCCGGGCCGCCTTTGTCTCCCTAGTGGCGATGTTTACACAGCGCACCAGGTACTCATTTGAGGCCGAGTCGACCTAGGGGAGGCCCAAGACCGGTTTCAGATAATCGTCCCGGGTCGCCGGGTTCGGAGCGCAGTGCCCTGACCATTGTGCCACCGCTCCCTAATGGGACAAAGATAAAGATCCCCCATATAGCCTTAACAGACAATGGGACACACACACGTGCACACGCACACAGAAGCAGGTGTTAGCTTCTAAAGCCGGTGCGCAAATTCTCGTGGTTGCATTCAAAATTACGTG
Organism: Petromyzon marinus; assembly: GCF_048934315.1. Taxonomy (NCBI): domain Eukaryota; kingdom Metazoa; phylum Chordata; class Hyperoartia; order Petromyzontiformes; family Petromyzontidae; genus Petromyzon; species Petromyzon marinus. Next base: position 2,448,987 of record NC_133677.1, read on the forward strand.
CATCATCATCATAATCATGCCTCGGCAACGATCAATCCGCTGCTGGATGAAGGCCTCCCCAAGCAGTCGCCGTCGCTCACAGTCCTGCGACGCAGCGATCCATCGAGCAGTAGTGCAAAGTCGGATTTCGTTGCTCTGTCATTGTAACCGTTCATTTGCAGCGCTTCTTTAACGATGAACAAATCAACAGGGCATTGAATACCAAAACCAAATCAAAGAGCATGAGCAGTGAAACTGCCCAAGTAAGTAAAACGATCAAAATACCGTACATTGCGGGAGTAACTGATAAACTAGCCAGATGTTTGGAAAAACAAAACATCCGAGTCAGATTTGGCACGGTACATAAAAAAACAGAATTTTATATCTGGTACAAAAGATGTATTACCGAAGCTATCAACATAAAGTGTGTACAGCATTAACTGCACGTGTGGTAAATGTTGTTGGGCAAACAGGACGAATGATCAGCACGAGACTAAAAGAACATCAGAGAAATATTAAATTCTCCCAAATGCAACTGTCAGCAATATCAGAACACACGTGCCAACAAGGACACTCATTTGATTTTGATAATCTTCTTGGTTCTTTCGGTAAAGTCACGTAGAATGGAAATAAAATAATAATCAAGAATATTTTAATTATATATATTTTTTATTTTATTCTCATTCTACGTGACTTTACCGAAAGAACCAAGAAGATGAATCCCTGCAGTCACGAAAGTTTTAAATTGAAAAATATTTTGATGTTGAATTTTTGTTCAAAACTAGCTACTACTGGCCAAGACTAATTAGAGAATCTATCGAAATTGGAGAAATCTAAATGACTTTAACCGTTTGGATAGCTACTGTCTTAGTGCTACATGGAAGCGAATAATCAAATAATACATTATTTAAATGCATGCCTACAAAGGGCAGCGTACTTCAATAGGGATTGCTGTTGGTAGGGCTATTTTAATATACACAATAGACAGGAAGGACAAGTTCAAAGGGCTCACATAATGCACATGCATAATGTACGTTGCCTCAGTTATACCCCCCCACCCTACATTGTGCAAGAGCGCAGAAGGGTGGTCAACACATCTACGCCTCTATATAAGGAACGAAACAGTAAGACTGCTCCACAAATCTGGCTGTCGCCTGATGAAGCCTGTTGTAATTACTGGCGAAACGTCGTACTCAGATTGTAAATGTTGTGGCTTGGCTCTCCAACACATCGGTGTGCTGTACTAGTGACGAATTGGCCACGTTCTATTTACGTGACAACCCTTACTAGTTGGCTGTGTCGGGTGGTGGCGGGTTTTAACGACACATTAGAATATTTACGCGATCTAACCCAAAAGCCTCTATTATCGATGATATTGGTCGCGAAAGTCTACGTGTTAAATATACATTATATCGCTCGCTTGCGTACGTTCTCCAATCCAACTGTCCCTGTTTCTGTCGTCCGGCGCAATTCCTGCGTGTGTGTCTCTCTTTGCTTCTTTTGAACATATCAGCTTTTCTTTTTCATTTCTCCCATAACACCGTTATCATAACATATAAATACAAAAGCATTTGACCTCAGAAAGCTTTTCAAATGTGACCCCATCTCAAGAATGCTGTTCTAAAAGGAAATCAAGACATGCATGTCATTATTAAAATTTTCATTAATTGCATCTGTTCTATGCAAACTCCGATAAACCCTCCCTTCCCATGTGAGTTGCTGGCTGCCGTCGTACCAGCCACTCTATGCAGCCCCTGTAAGCCCTCCCTTCCCGTGTGACCTGCCTGCCGTTTTGGCCTGGGCCCCAATGAATAAGAGCTGCTTAGCTCAATGGGCCTTACACGGAATAAACCGACTGAAACCGACCGATATGCTACAATGTAGAGAGACGCAAAATCTTTTTTTTTACTGACGTTAAGTGGGAAAGGTAGGGAGAGCAGAGTGATGGTGGAGGATTATGTCACTGACAGTCAATATATTCGGAAAGATGGAAACAGGCAGTCATGGGCAGAGCAGAAAGGGAAGGTCTTAGGGTCCTGGATTTGAACATTATTTTAAAGCGACTGTATTTAAACATACTGGACATATCCTTAGCTCTTTCGGTAAAGTCACGTTGAAGGGAAACAATAAAATAAGAAAATATATTTTATTTTATTATTTCACGTTGAAGGGAAACAATAAAATAATAAAATATATCTTGTTTTATTATTTCACGTTGAAGGGAAACAATAAAATATATATATTATTTTATTATTTTATTGTTTCCCTTCAACGTGACTTTACCGAAAGAGCTAAGAATATGAATTACTGCAGTCACGAAAGCTTTAAATCTAAATTCATACTGGACATGTAAAATGACGACACAGGGATGGATGCTTTTTTTTATAAAAAAAAAAAATAGCTTACTGAGAAGCAACAAACCGATGTGCTTGAAAATGAATGCTTTCAATCAGTGCATACTGCCCACCATGACAAATGGATTGGGAACACGGGCACAATCGAACAAACTGGGAGTATGGAGAGATGGCGCACTATCGAAACACGGGCAAATCGAGAAGGAAAATATGACAACATAACCAACCCATGTTCTGGCAAGCAGACCCACCCGCTCGCTCGCTCGCCCGCGACTTTTGCCTTTCCAAATCATTGCAACACAATGCGGCTGCTGTGTGCGAAACACGCAGACGCAAATAAGCATGCGGAGATACGGAGACGCCGAGAGGTAAAGTGGTTGCTGCGTCCGACCTCCATTTGACGTCAACGTCCGTTACAAAGGAGGCCCGCGTTGCATTGCGAGGGACCGTCAGCAGCACGTGAACGTGAGAACAAGGTGGATATATCTCGCCTACAGTCAAGTGAAAGTAACACCATTAGCGTGCCACAACGTGTGGATTTATCGTCTCCTAAATCTTCGACTATAAAAGGTGCAGGTAGAAATTAGGAGCGCAATCGTTCATCGATGAAAACAATTGTGCTCACGATAAACGCATTATTCGGTGTTCATTTATGTTGCCTGAAAATGATCGGTGTGGCCCCTGCAGGTACTCGAGGTGCTACAATCAGCAAAATGGAAAAAAAATATTATCAGATTCAATCGTGACCTCAAATAATGAATGTCCAATGCAAAGTTAATTCTTTAAACATATTTTCACAGATACATTTAGGGTGCCACCCAAAATTCGCCTGTTAAACTTGAAGCCACTGTGAGTTTAAAGGACGATCCCTCAATGTCTAGTGGTTGCTCAATAGCCATGAGGAAAAAATAATGGACTTCACCCTTTCCGGAAATAATACAGGAGGTTTAAAAATATTCAGACGTCAAATAGACACGACTATTGTAAGACATCAAGTCGGCATTCACCACAACCTATGGTGGTAAAGCGTGCAAAATAATCGCGCTTGATTTGGCTTGCACCAGAGACAGCTGTTCTTGAAAATGATTCGCCGACACCAAAGACAGCTGCTTAAAGAAGAATGCATACATTCTCGAAGCATGTTCGTGCTGCATGGTTTACCACTAGCACGTGTGGGTAATGCCTTGTGATAATAGGTGTGTCTATATTGGTGTGTCAACATCTTAACACCCCCTGTATATTATTGCCGGAATGGTTACAGCCGCTCCTTTTGTCATCATCTTGATACCCGCAACAAGGTTGCGATATATCATTAGACCTCCTTTGCCAGTACCAAAATGTAAATAATAGGGTTTTTCCCCTTTTTTCTGGCAACAAAACTGAAAACTTTTTACAAGGATTCATGTCTGCATTAACCACAATACCTGCAGTCAAAATGCAAACAAAAAACATACTATGATAATTTATGCATTGTCCTTGAAATTGATTGGTCCACACCAAGGGACGGCTTTCTTTTGAGCCTCGACCAAATTGGCGTACGCCTTTTGGCGTCATCTGGTCGAGCACCAATTGGGTCGAGGCTCAAAAGAAAGCCGTCCCTTGGTGTGGACCAATCAGCTTCAAGGACAATGCATATATTATCATAGTATGTTTTTTGTTTGCATTTTGACTGCAGGTATTGTGGTTAATGCAGACATTAATCCTTGTAAAAAGGTTTCAGTTTTGCTGCCAGAAAAAAAGGGGAAAATCTCTTATAAGGTTGCGATAGCGTGGCACCCAAGCTATGGAACGCCTTGTCACTTGAAATCAGGCAGAGTCGGTAGACATACTGTATATAAAAGTTTGCTTTGAAAACCCATCTTCTTTAAAGTGGTCTTCCCTCTCGAGTTTGGTCTGGTTGCCCTGGTTCTGTTTTTGTTTCCTGCTTTTCATGCATTGCCCATTGGCAACGGCGGAGCCAGGATTTTTAGGTAGGGGGGGCAACCCCTCCAGCAATGAAAAATGATAGAGGAGTTGTTAGTAAGTAAGGAGTTGTTAGTAACTAAGGACTTGCCCCTTGCTTTTTATTCGACACGTGTGCGGCGATGGCACAGCCATCGATCGAAGGTAGAATTCGAACCGCGTTGTGTGATCGGCATCGCGCTCGCTGAAGGTGTTGATGCCTTCAGGAAGTCGTGTACTGTATACGCAACTGCGCACAATTCTGAGTCGCTTATAACTGCTTTGCCGTTACTTATTGCCAATCATGGACTCAGACTATTGTCCTATCATCTCATAGAGTCCCTGGCACATAATAATATGCTACACAGTGGCAGTGGGGGTCGCAAAATGCCTATTCATTTCTAATAAACCCCAATGATCCGATCGAAATTAGGGATTTCGATCGGATCATTGGGGGGGAACGTGCCACCCCACCCCACCTCCCCACTGGCTCCGCCAGTGCCCATTGGGATCCTAGGATGTAATGCGCATTATAAATCCGAATGATTAATATGATAGGCATTACAACTCAACACACATCGAGCCACGTCCATGTTCCACCAGCTGTGGTCTGTCATCATCTGGTGTAAACAACAAGTAAGCCGCTCGAATACCGCACGGCTACTCGAGATGCACGGTGCCTTCAAGAGCCTCCCATCGATGCCGCTGCAACTTGTATTTATTGCCGCACTCTGATCCGTGTTTGTTTTTTGTTTATGTCACGTAGCCGCAAGTCCCGGATCTTCATCTGCCTAAAGTGTACCCGTGCGCAGGCGAGGTGAATTCAGGAGACATCATGACTCACGGCGTGGTGCACGGCAGCTTCGGAATATTTTATGGAGCAAAGACGCGTTTTACTCGAAAGCCACATGCTGGGTCATAATCACGGACAAGTGACCGCATTGATGCACCGCTTTAATTGTTGCTCACGATCCCAAATTGTATTCCATTATGACATGAGCACACCGAACTTGGCAAAGACATTTAAAGCTGGCCTGTTTGCGGATACAAAACTTTCTTCGATACTGCCTGTTGCTGTGAAGTGCAGACAACTCCAAAAAACATGAAAACCATCAATTGAAGACGTACATATGATCAGCTTTATAGGTAGATGACTTGCTGCCATAAAGTAATGCACATTTGGATTTTGTTCCACATTACAATCATGCGCAGCATTTCACATGATTGTATGTATTTTGTATGCCACATACATCAAGTACAGTACAACCTCGCATATCCGACCGTCATATACATGTCCTGACCAGTTAAGTCTGGACCCAGAGCAGCATTTGTGCTGGGTGGAACTGTCATTCTCGACAGCCGTTCACAAATTTGACCTTTTCGCGTACGCCACTGTACAATAACGGGTTCTTAATCTCGCGTAAAATTCGCTTAATTCCAAAGCACGGCGAGGCTTTTTCTCAAGTTAAACCAGTTTGCGTTTTATTTTTTATCCAGTCACCCATTTGTCAATGGTGTAACTGTAACTTTATACCGATGTTTACACATTAGATAGACCTTCTGATATGTCTGCCGTGACTGTGGTGTCTCGCGAGAGGGTATTTGTCCATAATCTCTGCTGCGTGATTTGTATGACGACTCTCGAGGAGGCAATGGTGATGATGCTTCTCCACGGTTCTTGCGCGGGCATCGCATTATAGAACTTTCAATTGCAACTCCCACGGAGGAACCATGTAGACTGCTAGAACCAGGGCAAACAGAGGTCACACTGGGCCAGGGCATATCTAAACTTTAAACTATATATATTTTTTAATTTTATCAGTTAAGGTCCACTGAGCTATATAGCTCTGTTTTAGAAGCGACCTATCACAAATGGTAGCTCAACGAAGTGGCTTATCACGTGGAAATGTATAGCATCAACCCAAATACTATAAAAACGGGTGACGTCGATTCTAAACGTGGACGGAAAGAGACAGAGGACTCAGAGAAAAATCCAGGCGGCCACGGAGAAAGAGGCACGCAAACTCCAAATATATAGGAAGCGTCAGTGTCGGGATCGAACCCTCCTCCTCAATACCAGGCGAGGTAGTTAACATCTCGCCACCGTGGCGCAAACATGTATGCCTTCAATGCCAAACAGCCCTTGCTGGCATGTGTGTGTGCATTCCTTCGTTGCTGTACCTTAGACCAATTACCTCCGAACTGCACTTAATTTTAATTAGACTCCCCTTTCCGGAAGCCACGTGTCCACAAGTGCATGGCAGATCAATGGCAGCACAGACCGCAGATCGAGCGCGGCTAATGTTTCCATATAAACGGAGCTGCACTAAACTGGTTCCAGCGTATCGATTGAAAATGTCACTAAGTGAAAAAAAATGTAACTCTAGACACCCCGCGATTGCCTGCATTCCACAATTGCCTCTCGAAGCAGCGTCAGTACACTTCCCTTTTTTCCCGACTGGCCTCTGCGAGTCGGTTTCACATTTGTTTATCGCGTTCCCACAGGCGGGTTACGGCCAGGTCACTCGCACTCGAGAGTGCTAACAACCTATTTACTGCCCACTGCAGTTTCATTCTCAGAAGTTCAACAGACCACAATGAAATGCAATCGATCCCCTCCCGTTAGAAGGGTTCGCCGCTGCGTTCACCACCTTGCCGTGCGGGTCACTTCCGCAGTTTCATTCTCAGAAGTTCGACAGACCACAATGAAATGTAATCGACACGAAACCTCCTTTGTCGTCGTCCCATGCAACAAAAAACGAGACGTTTGCAATGGGTGGTGACAGGTGATGCTTTTCATCCAGAGACTCCCCCGGGCGAATTGATAAATCGGGTGTGAACGGACGATCCTAAAAGAGAAAAGCAGTATGCCGTATGCATTGAAAGCTGCAAAACAACGCAATGTGTTTTCCCCAATTAGAATAATAAAGATGAAGACAACGTTCCTCCCCCCTTGTAGCCTTAGTTAACTTTTTGGGCAAGTGCTATTGGCGTGCACCTATGAAGTCCGGCACGGCACCACAAGGGCGTGGGTGGCCAGCGCCATATCCGGGCTGTCTTTGTCTCCCCAAGGTGGCGTTGTTTTGCACCGCACCAGGTACTACTCATTTGAAGACGAGTCGACCTCGGGAAATCGAACTCGGATCGCCAGGTGTGTAGCTCAGCGCGCTAACCACTGCGCTACAACCCCCCCCCCCCCCCCAATGGTTGCACAAGAAAAGATAACGTATCCAAAAACCTATTAAAAAACAAATTGACATTCTATCAAAGAACATTGAATTTAAGCATGCGTGGATGCTCTTCCATCCAAAATGTGGTTTCAGAAACGATTTTTTGCATCCAAATATTCATCAGGTGCCTGGACAAATAAAAATCCAAATATTATTGGGCATTCAGTTGAACACAAGTCAAGATTTACAGGCATCTTATTCGTTTACTGTTGTCTATGATAACCAACTTTACTTTCATACCATTTTAAAACAAAGCAGTACTCTTCTGCAGCGAGCAGACGGACGAAGCAATATGAAGTAGCACGATATATTTATTAAATGAGTAAACAAAGAAATTAACTTCAAGTGTGTACCGCAGTTTGCGAGTATATATTTTCCATGCCGTGAATTCGCAGCATTTTGATCGCAGTAAAGAAAAACAGACTTTAAACTCACGCCACCGACTTCCTGCATGTTCGTGCCTCGCGACAGCGGCTTCCCACGAGGCGCGGCGCAAACGCAGACGTCAAAGCGGAGACGTATCGGGGACGTCCGATATCAAAACAACTCGGTGTGCCATTCTGAAAGGGGCAGTTTACGAGCACCCGTTAAAAGACTGTCGCGCGGCCTTCGGGTGGATGTGGGGCATGAAGACGCGGGGACGGACAACCGTTACATTTGCCATGGCCACGCGGGAGCTGCGAGAATTCCGCTGCGAATGAGATTCACCTTTGGCATAACAATGGGTGGCGCAACCACGCGGGCATTCCGATCAGACACGCACGGCACGCGGATGGGAGCCAGGCTGCTACTACCACCCAAGCAGCGGTGCCTATAAGCCATGACTGGCCGCATGCCTTCGTATTTCACCAAGCAGCACTTGGTGGGGGCTTGTTGCAGGGAAAAGTCGGTGCCAGAATTTGAGAGCAGTCTCGGTTGCCCTGGTCATTTGGAATCCGAGAGATGTGTTGCACACGGAGTGATTTCTCAAACGGCCAATGATGAATGCACTGCCCTCTCTCTCTCTCTCAAGAGAGCAGCTTCAATGTTTAACCTCAGAGGATAGCATTGGCAAATACGCGGGTGTAAATGACTAAAGGTCACGCTCAATAAAAAATATATAGAAATATGGCTCTGTAAAAATAACAGGTTTTTTTCTCACTCAAAAATGTCTCTCAAAATTACACGAAATCCATAAAATTCCCAAATCTATCCGAATGCAATACAAGTATACTTATTCTAAATCCATTTGTTTTGCGTCTATATTTTTAGCCACGTGGAAATTAATACAGTTTTTGTGAGCGATTGGAAAACAAACCCCCATTCTCAAATAATATTGCGCAGATTTCGATTTAAAGCTTTCGTGACTGCAGGGATTCATATTCTTGGTTCTTTCGGTAAAGTCACGTAGAAGGGAAACAATAAAATAATAATAAAATAATAATAAAACAATAATATTCTCACGTTTCGATTGCAACACAAGCAACCATCCTCAGGTGTGAAAACCACAGCAAGAAAATGTTCTTGTGTTGCAATCGAAACGTCGTGAGAATTTTATTGTTTTATTATTTTATGATTTCCCTTCTACGTGACTTTACCGAAAGCACCACACAGACTTTGCTGTCAGCGTCGTCGACACGAACCCTTAACGTACTCATCATCGCCGTATAAAATACTCAACAAGCATCTGGCTCAAACAGTGCTCCTCCACCCCCACCTTGTTCAAGTAAGACCGCACAGCACTACTGGAATCCCGCCTGGGCAAGTACAGGAGCTCAGCGACATCTCAACTTTACCTGCTGCCGTGGTGGTTGTGGGCAGGTACACTGGTGGCAGCCCAGCCCTCTCGGGCACCTCCCCAAGCAAGCCCTCCGTCTGGGCGGCCGTCTTCAGTTCCGTCTCGCTCATCTCCGTCTCTCGTCCCTCGGGCAAAACGTGGTTCACGGCACCGTGCAAGTTGTGCCCACCGTCGTAATCTCTCTCCTTTCTCTCTCTCTCTCTGTGTGTGTGTTGTGTTGTCACGCAGAGCGACGCGTGAGCTGCACTCCCCCACGGCGCGCTAACCAACCGCCGCGCGAGTGGCGAGGGGAGACTGCGAGTGGTGACCGGCGACCCATTCAAAGTCGCCTCTGTCTCGCGTGGCCGGTGCTGTGGTGGGGGTGGGATGCGGCAACATTCAAGTGGGCTGATCGCCCGCGCCTATCCGCGCACGGTAAGAACGGCAGCTCTACTTTTGTCGACTCAAAAGTCACGAGCACGGCAACTTGTGAAAATAAATTAAATAAAAAAGCTCCACATAGCGCTGAGAGCCCGGCGGTTTGGCGAGGTCCGTTGACACCTCCCTCGGAGAAGAGCGAGCGAGCTGCGGCTTTTAAAGAAAGAGCAGCGACAATTTATGGAAGGAATGACGCGGAGGGGTGGAGGAGGATGAGGTGGGGGGGTGGCGATGGGGTGGTGGTGCTGGGTGATCTCCCGTAACTCAGCGCGTGGTGGTGGTGGGGGTGATTGCCAGCCCGAGGGGCTTACTCTCCTCTCCCTACGTGAACTGTGACCCTTCCCCCCGCACCCAGCATCTCACGCGCCCTCCGACTCGGCTCGAGACGCGATGGGAACGTCCGTTTGGACGGGGTTCCTTCCCAGCCACCACCACCACCACGCCCACGCATGCCGGGGAGGTCAGCCGTGTACGCGACAACGCCATTCGCTGCTGCTCCATGAAGGGAAGGGTGGGAGGAGGAGAGTGGGAGGGGGGTGGGAAGGGTGCTCAGGGAGAGGTTGCCAAGGGGGGAGGACGTTTGGCTGTGGGTTTTAACGTCGGCTTTCGCGACAAATGTTATTAATAATAATAAAGGTTTTTGGGGGGTGAGATCGCCTAAGTGTAAATGTGTCATAACCCTCCACCACCCGACACAGCCAATTAGTAAGGGGGTTGTCACGTAAACAAAACGCCAATTAGTTTACTACTTCAGCCCACCGGTGTGTTGGATAGTAAATCCACACCATTTACAATTTGGCGGTGGCGTTAGTGGTAGAGATGGTGACAAACGCAGAGGGGAAAGACGAATGGAGACATACGGATTGCGATTACATCACGCGGCATCCCAGATTGCCGTTGCGTGCTGCCTGTTGGTCGTCAGGCGTTTGGTGGTGGGGCATTATCTCTCACGTGGTTCCCCAGAGGGAAGGTGCACACGCGAGCTATTTCACGCCTCATGTGGATAGCCATGCCACATACACCGGGATGAGATTTCACCGTTGATAATTATTTGAAAAAGACAAAAAAAATACCACGTGAAACTCCATTTACAACTGAACTCGTTACACATGTAATAAATACGCCTAATAGGAAACCAGTAATTTCCATTGATACTATTAATATATATCATGCCAAATGTCGCTTTGTCTAAAAGCTCAACTACTTTTCTCCGATTACTGCATACATTAAATAAACACCCACACAATTCGTTCAAACAGCGAATTTTACAGCATTGTAAAATAAATTACAAAAAAAATCCACAATTTCCCTCTCAAGAATTAACATCAAACCTTAATTACATTTAGACAAAGTAAAAATTTTCACCGTTGTGAAGTTATCCGATGCAATGAGAGGGCTGAGAATGCAATAGGACCACGTAATCTGATAGGCACTCAGCTTACTGGCGTTGTTTTCTATTGTTCAGCAACCCGATCAATGAGATGACTAAGTGACAACTCAACAAACCGCCCCACCCCCTCTGTTCCACAGCTGTAAAATCGTGAAATAAACGAACGAACATTGTTTAATGTTGACTCAAGTCCCTCGCACCTGGGTTGGCAGGAAAATGAAGACATGAGAATTGGAACAGCGCTGGTCACGGAGTCAAGTCAGCTCGCGTGGAATATTTTGGTACAATTCCCCATACTGCCAGACAGTTCCTGTAGGGCAGTGGTTCTTAACCTGGGGTGCACGCACCTGGTGCAGTGCCAGTGGTGGGGTTAAGGGTCAGGTTAGGGTCAGCTGGGATGGGGCTATTGCTCGTGTAGGGTTGGTTAGTTGGTAACGGTTAGGATCTGTGGGAAGACGAGTGATCATGGTAAGTTGACTAGTTAGAGCTTGGTAAAGGTTAGGATCTGTGGGAAGACTAGTGATCGTGGTAAGTTGACTAGTTAGAGCTTGGTAAAGGTTAGGATCTGTGGGAAGACGAGTGATCATGGTAAGTTGACTAGTTAGAGCTTGGGACAACCGGAGTGAGGGGGCTATAATTAGCAGCTAGTTGGTTAGGATTAGAGTAATATAACGCTTTATTGGATCTATCCAGGGTAAAAAGTTGCACCTTAAATTATGTATAATACAAATGCGTGACCATTAATCAGTAGGTAATTGGAAAAGATTGCAGAAAGTCTCTGCTCGTACTTTCAAATTAAACGCAGAAATTGCTCTAGGTCTCAGCTGCGCAATACAAATCAGAACCGTGATGCAGAAAGCGCTCAACGTGCAAACACGAGTAGTCGTTAGCTTGGTTTAGCCAAGTGTTCCCATTAAAACCAAAGACAAACCCAATAAAAAAAAACTCTTATAGGAGTTGCGGAACAGCATTGGACGTTCCAGACTTTCACGCCGCCGTTACGAGCACCCACTGTGCCACGGTGGTGAGATGTTAACTAACTCGCCTGGTATACATGAGGTCGTGGGTTCGGTCCCAAACCTGACACGCCTGTATATTTGGAGTTTGCGTAGGTCTCTCTCCCCGTGGTTGCGTGAGTTTTTCTCTGGGTCCTCCGGTTTATCCCTCCACATTTAGAAAACATGCGTTTAGGGTATTTGGCTGCGATAAATGTCCACATGATAAGCCACTTCGTTGAGCTATCATTTGTGGCCAGGTCGCTTCTCAAAAAGGCTATGTAACTAAGTGGGCTTTAACTGGTAACAAAAAAAAAACACAGTTCAGTTAGTTCAGCATTGTTAAAGCTTCACGGTCACAGATAACATATTTATTGGTCAATTTTCCAGCACCCACATCCTGCAAAGCTAGCACTCAGCCATTAAGCGTTTGTTATCTCCGTTCGAGGCCGATTATTACACGGAGAGCAGACAATGAATCGGATGCTACAATCCATGAACGTCGGCCAAAATGTAAAGCTTCCAATCGTGTCCGGAACAACAACAGATAAAGTGTTTATTCATGAAAAATTATTTTTTATTAAACCATGAAATCATTTTAAACAATTTTTATTTTTCAAGGACAGCTCCGAATGTTCCATGTTCCATGTTCCACATGCAGCAGATTTACTGCCCACTCCCACCAAGTATGCGCACACAGAGCCAAACGGAAGCAATCTTGATTTGAAGCTTTCGTGACTACAGGAATCCATACTCTTTGGTTCTTTCAGCAAAGTCACGTAGGTATAAAATAAAATAAATCACGACGTTTCAGGCGCAACACAAGCGTCCGTCATCACTAGCCCCGGCCACTTCTTTATGACCCTTGGGCTACACCCATTTCAAACATTTTAAAACAGTCTGCCTCAGCACCAAACGGAAGCTTTATGAGAAATTGTGCGGCCCTATGCTGCCCTGCGCACACCAGCACACAGGGTCCAGCATCCGAGTGCAATTGTAAATGTGTGATTTATCATTTTTCCAATCAACTTTTTTTTAATCTAAAGACTTGTCCATTTGTTCAACTGTGAGTTGTTTGGAAGTTTGATAGAATGAATACTATGTATATACATCTTTCTGAAATACATATTCTGTTTGTGGACAGAAGATACATTTAACTTATGACGGTTTTTGTAGCCAATGCAATGGTCCATATTTATATTCTTGGTTCTTTCGGTAAAGTCACGTTGAAGGGAAACAATAAAATAATAAAATATATAGATAAACATTTTATAATAAAATATATAGATACACATTTTATTATTTTATTGTTTCCCTTCAACGTGACTTTACCGAAAGAACCAAGAATATGAATCACTGCAGTCACGAAAGCTTTAAATCAAAGGTCCATACTTAGTTTTCTGGTTAGGCCACGGTAATTTTATGCCAAGATTCTTGTCAGTCTTCTCTTACTCTTTCTAATGGAATTTTTGGGGATTGCAACAGATTACAAATTGATGTCGAAATTCGATATCCGTTCGACTGCTGCAGGAGAAGCCGCGTGGATTTGTTTCAGATCGCCATTGAATGATCCGATTGGGGCAGTCCGATCACAAGATGCTGCACGGTTAAACACCCTCCACGCTTACAAAGATACTATTTATATGTGGCAATGTATTCATCTTCACTGGTAAGAATATCAATGTATATTATCAATACCAGTATTTTGACATAAAACTACCACCACATGGCCTATCAAAAAAAATCCGAATATAGACAACCCCCATATACGTTTTCAAGTAACTGCATTTAGCATTCAGCAAGCGAGTTTTTCGTTCAAGAGTGTGCCACATGTTACAGAATTTATCCAATTACAGGTACAGTAGTTCTATTAGAGAGCCCGCTGTAAAAAAAAAACACTCTAATACCATGAGCATTCAATTAAACAGGACCTATTATTTAGATATTTAACGATGAACTATTTGTATTAGCAGTACGTTGGTTTACTGAGGGAAGGCTTACTGAGTTTCGTGATTTCAGGAGGGTCCTGCCAAGTTCTTGCAGTTAGGGGGCGCTGATTGCGTTGTATATTCCAAGTGAGTAATTTGCGGGTCATTTTTTCAAGTTTGGCAAACTTGGGACCATGATCTCGATACACAATGGCCTACCTCTTAAGAATCGTTAACGTCGTCAGTGAAGTACAGAGCATGTACACGTATTATGGTACTCTTTGGTTCTATTCGGTAAAGTCACGTAGGTAAAAAATAAAACAAAAAATCACGACGCTTCGACCACAACACAAGTGGCCTTCATCAGGTGAAGGGACCACACTGTCCAGAGGACAGCGTTGGAGTGAAGAAAGCCAAGCGCAGGTCGCCTCCTTTAAGCTGTGAGGGGGTAAACAGAAAACGCCTTGACAAAGGAATTAGCATAAAATGTACTACTGTGAAAGCTTGGAATTAGCATAAAATTACATTACACCACCGTGAGAGTTTGAAATGCCACTACTTGAATAAATATACTGTACCATTGATTTTTGTTGTTGTTATTTTTACCTATGTGACATTACCGAATAGAACCAAAGAGTATGGATCCTTGCAGTCACGAAAGCTTCAAATCTAGAACGTATTATGGTTTCATTCACCCGGCAGTATTAACCAGGGCGACCGCTGGAATCGAACCGTGAACCGTTTTACATATATATTTTTTTATTTTACCAGCTAAAGCCCACTGAGAGCTATGTAGTTATTTTTCAGAAGCGACCTGGCCTCAAATCATACGCTCAACGAAGTGGCTTGTCACGTGGAAGTTCAGAGTAGCCAAATACTACTCTAAACGCGTGCTCCTAACTGTGGAGGAGAAAACCGGAAGACCCGGAGAAAAATCCACGCGACCATGGGGAGAGAGAGAGAGACGCGCAAACTCCAAATATATAGCAGGCGTCAGGGTCGGGATCGAACCCACGACCTCCTGCACACCAGGCGAGGGAGTTAACATCTCCGAGCCACCGTGATGATGATGAGAGAGAGACACGCAAACTCCAAATATACAACAGCAGGCGTCAGGGTCGGGATCGAACCCACGACCTCCTGCAGACCAGGCGAGGGAGTTAACATCTCCGAGCCACCACGGCACCTCCAACATCTCCAACAAGCGGCAAACACGCTACGGCCAGAGCCGTGTCTCCATCCTAAGAATCTGCTTCATAGATTGGGGGTGGGGGGTGTCGGGGGGGGTGTCGAGGAGGGGGCGGGGGATGCTTAAAAGGAAAAAAAAAACATCTTTTCACTTCGTCAAAACAGTAAATTGTATCAACTTGTGATGCACCGTGGTATACTGTACGATGATTGCCACGCGTGTGTGGAGGCGTGTCTGCACGTTGCTGCGGGGCTTTCATAACCCTGCAGCAGACAGGATCGTGGCAATAAGTGGATACACGCTCAATGCGGCAAGACCCGACTGATATCCTTGTGTCCACTGGATGGCTTTGCTGCAACTCACAGAGACGCAGGAAACACCTCGGGTGGGTGTGTAAGCTTACCTGTTGTCCTACCATGGCGTTCATTTCAAGACAGGGTGTCACAGAAGCACATATCTGCCCGCGACAGGATAAAGATGCGACTGTGGTGGCAAGACACGAGCAGGAGGCAGGAACTTGGTTTAATAATAATTTACATGCGAGTTCTTTGTTTTTTTTGTTTATTTTGAAAGAAGATAACTCGATCAGTCATGGATGTCAAATATATATATTTTTTTATCTTGGCTAAACATTACACGATGTAACACGATTTTTGTTCCTGGGAAGAGTTATTTTCTCATTGCTTATGCCTCAAAAGTATTTTTAAAAAATGGCTATTATTCCCCACAAACTTTGCTTTTGTGACCAGGACTTTATGTTAAGGAATGACACAAATGCACACCACGTTTTCTCATTGAAAATAGGTAAATTTCAAAATATCAGTGTCCTGGTCACAAAAGCAAAGTTTGTGCAGAATAATATACATTTTCTGTACTTTTGAGGCATCAGCAATTAGGAAATAACACTTACTACCCAGGAACAAAATACATGTTTTGTTACAAAGTGTTATCTACTTAACATACGATTTGTATGAACCAGAAGGTCCTAAGCTTCAATTGTAATGTGCAAATTCAATTAGCTCGCACTGTATTTGTATTTTTTGCTTATTATCGAGCGACTTAAAAATGTCCACTTGACACAACGGCAATGAAGGGGAGATTCTGAGATGTGACAGTGCCTACAGTTGCGTTCATGATTAAACCAATTATTTGGTGATGCTGCATTTGCAGCGATCGCCAAGCACAACAACAACAACAAACCCGACACTCATCAACAACACTGTTTTAAACTAATTGGTTTGTATTTTTAAATCGACGACGTTTCGCGCAGTGGGCCTTCTTCATAGCACATGGTTCGTGACGTTGGGGGCCATCCATTGAGTACGTACGCAAAAAAATCTGTCAAAACTTGACCCCTCCCTGTACGCACGCCGACTTTTTACCCCCCCCCCCCCACCTGCGTACATACGCCTGACGCACCCCCCGAATCCTATAGAACGGCCGATATTATTTCCACGCAGAAACGATCAAGGATTAATAATATGAACGTGTTTAAGAAAACAGATTGTCAGTTGACCCCCCCATATGCAAGCGTAGCATTTGGTTTAACCCCCCTCCTCCATGCGTACGTACTAAACGGATGGCCCCTTGTGGGAAGCGACTGGCGCCCGACGCATCGAAGCAGAAAGCCGGCGTGTACAACGCAAGAACACGCAGATGCATGGATTATACGAAAACTGAACCAATTAAAAACAGTTTGAGAAAACATAGAAAATTACATTCGCAACCAGTATAATTAAGAACCAGGTGCCGATTGCAAGTCGCCCCAATCACACCAGACCATGTTTAGGAAGCCAAGGGTGACGTGTAAATTCGAAAGGCTCCAAACGGCGAAATTAAAGCAGCTTATCAAAAGATACGAAGAGTAGTGGGAGAAAGAGCCCAACCGGTATTGCCTGGCTCTGTTGTTTTAGCTTCCTCTCGTTTCTTGGAAGGTTTTATTCAGGTTTATTCAACCACCTTCGGCTTTCTCTCTCCCAAGGAAACACGTCTGCACTTGCAGGTCATATTTGAGGCAAATTTTGCTTTTGGCCGACAATAAAATGTTTTTAAATTAAACTTTAATAAAGTCAACTTTCACATCCTCCAGTTCGTGCACTGGACACCCTCCTATTAGAGATAATAAACGTATTAAAAAATAAAAAACTAAAAAGCGGTAACGTTAGGTTGCGAGTCACATTCCAGTGCACTGCCACTTCAGGATATCCAAAAGTTTAATTGGAGCACGCAAGACAAAAATACCCGCAGGCTGTTGTAAAAGGTAAAGGCATGGCACTGCAGATTCCCATTCACAAACCCCACTTTGGGCAGCTCCTCTAGAAGGCATTTGGCCTACTCATCCACAACTGGCTTGATGTCTTGCAAGAAGTAAAAGTACCCACACTCCACCCCACTACATGCAACTCGCCGATCGACTAACCGCGGAGTGTCCACTGGTGACTCTGGGTGGACAAGAGTTGAGGGGGATGACGACACTTGCCCCATTCGTTGAGCTGCTGTAGCAGCAGGCCTGCAATGACGACTTCCGAGTTGAAATTATTGCACCACTTGCAGCATCTCTAAGCGGTTTTATTGTCCCCCTAGATAACTCATGTGTGCATCTGTGCATGTAAGCACGCATGTATGTCCGGTGTAAGTATTGCTGGGTCTGAATAGAACTCATCATACGGATGTTCAGGAAACTGTTGAAGCCATTAGCGGAATGCAACTTCATTTCACCCAAGTCGATCTAGGGTCATTGGAGACCTCGTGTATATGCACTTAGCAGCGTCGCTCTCCACAATTTGCCGCGCCAAAAATAATCAAGACTACAAGATCAATGCTTTTAGTAGCCGTGACGCCAACCCATCTATTACATTGGTGACCACTTAGTGGGAAATATGATTTATAATCCTGCCTGTAAATATTCCCCGAGGAACCACGAATTAAAAGCAGTAAATGGGATTCTCAAGTCTACCAATGTGAAGGTCTCCATTCTGAGTAACTGCACAAAACCCCCTCTATCGTATTATATTTGGGGTTTCACTTCATTAAATCAAATTGCAGATCGTGAGAATGAAATATATCCATTTTGTCTATCAAGACTGAACGTGGAGTCCTCTGGTGTGCGGAAAAACGATAGCGCGGTTTGAGTAAAATTTGGAGAATAAAACCAAAAATCTGAATACCACCGGGTAGTATTTAAGATACAATCTTCAAGAGTATACATATGGAATCTATCATTGTACAGATTAGGTATAATATATATCCGTAAGAGAGCAGCGTCTGCTTTTAATGGTCTGGAAATCAGAGTTTGTAAAAGCCGAGCCACTTTCAATTATTTTTTTATGGGAGAAAACCTTTGGCATGGATCACCTTTTAAAAAACAAACACGAATACTGTATTGGCAACTGTGTGCAATATAGCTCCGTCGGAGACATGTAAACTTAAACAAAACAAGAAGCCGATTGACAAGAGTGCAAACGAACCGTGTAACGTTAACCTCATCGTGCGCACACACACACATCGTGCACACACACACACATCGTGCACACACACACATCGTACACACACACACATCGTGCGCACACACACACACATCGTGCGCACACACACACATCGTACACACACACACACATCGTACACACACACACACATCGTGCACACACACACATCGTACACACACACACATCGTGCGCACACACACACACATCGTGCGCACACACACACATCGTACACACACACACACATCGTACACACACACACACACACATCGTGCGCACACACACACACATCGTGCACACACACACATCGTGCGCACACACACATCGTACACACACACACATCGTGCGCACACACACATCGTACACACACACACATCGTGCGCACACACACACACATCGTGCGCACACACACACACATCGTGCGCACACACACACATCGTGCGCACACACATCGTGTGCACACACATCGTGCGCGCACACACACACACCCTTATACCATCCAAATCTCGGTTTACACAAAAAAATCACTATTATATTTGATACATCAGCACGTTTGATTTAAATCAGAGAGCTTCACCACCCACCATGGAAACAAACATTCTTAGAGAATAACACGCCACTGTCTTGTGACATCTTACACAACTTGTAACCAATTCGAGGGTGATATTGTAACAGATATTGGATTATTGTGCAAGCCCCGAATATAAGGAAGCATACGACATGTACAGCTCACACTTTACTCCAAATACCCGAGTGACTGTCAAAACGGGTGCACTTACGTTTATTGGTGCAATGAGAGGGAGTCCCATTTGTCAACATGAACGGCTCCGTCTTGCGTTGGTCAGCACTTTCATGTTCCTTTTCATAACTCATGACTCTCGGCGTTTCATTCACAAGTACGGTACGAGACAAACTCTCAGCCTCCACTACAGCTTCAGGCGCATCAACGACACGAACGGTAAAGCCACGAACTCTTAAACGCCGAGTGATTTTGTCATCCCAGCTAGCTAAACGTTTGGGACCAGGGGAAAAATAAATAAGGAGACTCACCCACTCCCTGCTGTTAGCCTATGAACACAGTGTTCGAATGCAGTTAAGCGGTATATCATATATCATACGAACGTCTAATGGAGGGCAGCTCTGGCAAACAAGTCGCGACAAGCAGAGAAGTCTTCCATTCCCCAGAGCAAGCTACACATTTTCACCATCACTCTGTGTTTCTCGGTGGCGATTGCTCACCCAGGATGACACGTGTCATCAGGCGAGAGGAACCATCATCGCCTTGCAAGCAAGAAAGACCGACTGACGTCAGGCAAGGGTGGAAGCGATTTTCCAGTTTCACTTCACACAGGTTGCTTTCCATTCAGTCAACTGCCAGCTGCTTTGACATTGAAATCGGCCACCTGTCATTACGAATGCTGTACCTATGTCCCACCCCAAAATAAATAAATCTTAACACAGTCATTACGTGTGATGTGTATACAAGCAGAACGCGGTAAAAAAAGTGTATTTGTAAAAAGGAAAAACAAGTATGTAGGCTTGCACTTATAGTATTAGAGTGTAAGTAAATTGCAGGAATTAAACTTTACAAGGGACACATCAAGGTCCTGTACTGCAATACAACTGTAGTAAATCAGTTGGCAAAGTGAAATTTACAATAACTACATAAAATATTTTATACCTACGTGACTTTACCGAAAGAACCAAAGAGTATGGATTCCTGCAGTCACGAAAGCTTCAAATCTAGATTACACAATACGGTGTTTATTTTACGAGTTTTCATGGAGCAATAATGAAGGGCCTTAGAAATAAAAATAAAACAAAGCTTCTGAACTATGCATACTTTAAAAGTAAAGTAAATAGCCAAGTGCAAATGACGATGTTGGAGTGATTGGGGGGCTTACCAATGTCAAACAATAACAGTGATTGTTTATCCCAGATTACACGCCCCGTGGGGTTTACGCTGGCAAATGTTTCAATGGACCCACAAGCGTTCTACGGCTTTCCATATCGAAATGTTTTTGTGACCAGCGTGGCATTGCCGAACGACAAAACGAATCATTTACCACATGACGTTATCACCATTGTTATAGAGTTTCAACATAGATTTTGCTGTAAAAAAATGAAACAAGCAGTTTGTCAGGAAACTTATTTCAACCGAATCTTACATTTTTATATTCGTATACCTTTTCGGTTGCCACCCTTCCACACGGCTCATTTAAAATAAAAATGCACCACGCCACAAATCAACCATTTTAGGCATGAGAGTGCTCACCGGATCCTTACTTAAACGTGGACATTTTTAATGGACCACTATTATATCAAGTTCAAGAGGCCATCCGCGACGACCTCGCCATCGCTACCTCTATAGCTTTTGCAATGGTCGACAACAAAACTTGACCTCTGCTCTCATTGTATCTCAACCAGCTGGCTTGTGGTGTCTCTTTTTTCCCGATGGTCGCCGGACCTGTGGATACCACTCCAGCGGCCCCCTCATCGGTGACATTCCGTCCTCCAATCCCGCACGGATGCGCATCGCGCTTACCACAAAGCCCTTCTTCCTGTTTACATCCAAAATACTTTGCCACACGCTATTCCAAACTCCCATAGTTCTCTTGCCCTTTCATGAAATTCCTAGCACCTTCTGTATTCGCGTACATTCAAAGGGGGCAGCAGGTTGCTTTCCATCTTGTCTTGAGAGTTCACCTCTTTGATCCACGCAGTAACGTGGACACTGCTCAAGCCTCACTCACCCTGTGACCCTAACATTGACCTCTACACTCTTCTAAAGCGGATCGCTGTCATTGCAGACACTGTGCACGTACTATGTTGAACTTCTTTCGCGACGCTGTACGTAGGCCAACCGTGCCAATCGGAGGTGCCGGATTGATTTGTAAAGGAGGCACGTGCATCGAAGCCACTCGATAATTATCTGTGCCCCCCACAAATAAATATGCAAAAATCCCGATTGCCCGCTCTTTAACTGTACCTATTATCTGTACTTATCCAAAGAAGTGGTCCACTGGGCAGTGCTAAAATAATCCTTTATGCACATAGGAAGAGTGAACTGAAAGTGGAGAACAATTCATCCTCAGATCTCTATTTATCCTATCATCTCTATTTAGCAGCTGTTTGTGAATAAAAGGAAATAATTTGAGACCGTTAACAGAATCCACACACAGTCCCCCCCCCCTCCATCAACATCAGGGCGGATAAGAGGCATTTCCGCTGTACCGTGTAAGTTTATTTTCTAGAACTTTGCAATTATACATTGTGCTCGCAGTATAATTTAAAAAAAACCTTTGCTTTCAAATTAAAAAAACGTACAGTTTGACAAATTCACTTCACGTTTTATTGACTAAGAGTTTGGAATTTAAAGTTGTATCAAGCGAAAACATTCCGCGATGACAATGATATAAAGTAGTACAGTGAAACAGTGCAGAGTCTGGATTTATTTAGCTCGGCTGCTCTGCCCCACCATGCTAAATGATTATTCAACACCTACTCGGGAGAGGAAGGGGTCCCGATCTCATGGCCAGCCGACAGCACTGCTCAGAGGCTCTGGCACTTGTACGTATGGAACTAATGTGACACACAGCTGATTTTCAGTCATACAAGTTCTCAATGACGTACACTATACGTAGGTGCCATGGACCTACGTTTCTGTGTAGGTGATACATTTTGTCCCCGGATGATTTAAACTACTCGGCTAATAACAATAATAATGTATCACCTGCCCGAGAAATCTAGAGCAGTGCTGGCTAACCACACTCATAACGAAGCGTGTTTAATCAGCGTAGCGCATAATACAGTGTTCATGATCGCATGCAACCCACTTGTGTATATCGTTAACCTTACCACGGATAATCAAAAGTTATCTGGGTTGTGGAGTAACCGTGCTTGCGAGAAAAGTAAGAGGTCTATAGATATAAAATTGGGCATTCCACGCTAATGCATACCTTTTGCGTGCACGCTGGTTCTATTATTAGTCGATCCCACTACCCACGTCATCGCACACATGGTGGCAAATTAAATTAACTGTTCAAGTAAAACTTGAAATTGTTGAAAAACTGGAAAAGGAAAGCCAATCAATTTAATAAAAATAGTGTGACTGCTTACTTTAAAAAATTAAGTGAAACATACAACACATTTGTATATCCAACAGTGTGTGCAGCATGTTGAGTGTTTCAGTATTTTACCCCCCGTCTTTAATGTTTCTACTTTGCCATGTAGAACGGTTGGCGACGTACGGTGTGAAAGAAGTTGAACGTGCATACATAATTCCCTCCTAAGCCTTCACACCCATTTCACGAAGATAAACAATGAATACATGTTTGCTTATTTGGGCCTTCCCTCCCCTCATTAGCCTGGACGATTGGTGCTCTGATCTTAACTTTTAAACGTGATTGTTATACTCGGTTCTACCATGGTAATGCATAGCAGCCGAGCTCAATAAATCCAGATCTGTACGGACTCTTTAAAAGAGAACTGGGTAAAATAATCAACTGCACGCCGATATTGTACTCGTACTATACAGTGTTATACGTAAAGTTTTGCCGGCTGGCTGGCTTCCTGCCTGGATTCCTGTCTGCCTGCCTGGCGGGCTGGCGTGCAACTGTGGGTGCTCGGTAGTGATGTCACCCGCATCCCAATGCGTTGAGTCGGGTGAGTGCGTCGTGCTGACGTCACACCTCCCCCCGACCCCCCCACTCACCCTCTACTGCGACTTGGGGGGATACACCATCATATCATACTGTCATACACTATATAAGATGAAAAGTTTTGCTGGCTGGAGGGACGGATGTAAGGACGGAAACGTCCATAGGACGTGCGGGCTGCTCGTTTCAATTGAATAAAAACTTCCGCGTGGGAAATGGTGACGGCTTGGAGAGACTTTCATGCGGCAGCGGATTGATCATGGCTTCTGTTAATGATGATACCGCTGGTCGCATAACCACCTGGCACAGGCCTTCGTCACTGAGAGAGTCACGGTGGCTACACCTCACCTGTAAGCAGAGTGATGAAGAGCTCATAGGGTCTTGCCACCAGCAGCTCATCATCATACGTCTCCAACTCCTGTTTGGAGGATGTCGCCGAAAGATCATCGAGCGGAATGTCCCCGTGCTCCCCGTCCACGCGGTCATCATCTGCTCGAGCAGAGGCATCGTGGAAGGTCTGTGGGGTCGCCTCGTCCAATGCCGAGGCAGCGATCATCGGGAGATTGGACTGTGGGTGCTGAGCTTTTCTGCCTGGCGGGACTTCTGGTCGCGGCAACCGCAGCCACTGGGGAAGCAAGGTGTAGCACACGGCGATTAGTCAATCAGCTGGAGACACGCACACGTGGCACAATGGAAAACTCCTCCATCCTCTTCACCGCCACTCGATTACTCATACAGAGTTGCAGGAATAGTGTTCAATGACAATACCCATCAGGTATTTTGTGGCGGGTTCCAGGTTCAGCAGCAGTCCCCACCTCGTTCTCAGAGTGAGCAGAAGATACACACGCATATACATTGTTTATTAATCGAGGAAGCCTCAATGTTTTTAGATACTTTATGTTTTGAAATAATGCAGAGATGTAAACTGCAAAACAGTTGCCAGAGAGTCTACACACTGGAGAACACTCAACGTCCGCAGTGCGACAGAAAATCGTTTACCTTGCACAAGTCCTGTTTTCGTTTCCTCGATAAAACATTCTACAAACTCCAAAAAACGGAACATTTTTCATCATAAATCAACGTCAATGTTAAAAGGCCACAGCATTTATTCACACACCGAAGGGAAGAATTAGCGTCTCTTCCTCACATCTGTGCTTGTGATAAGTGAAGTCCAAATATTTGAATTGTCAGTACCACATGTGGACAACTTTAGTGGTAATATTTTGTTGTAAACATTATAAACACAAGTGAATGATGTGATAACCTATTCACGTGAGTAGGTCAAGCACATTGTCCTCATTTTTGATTTGGCATAGAAAGAAATTGGTACTGTATGTACTGCTAAACTTTTGGTACAACAGGTTGTACCCATGTATTCTCTGGCCTATGCAATGTATGCACCTTCACATTGTACACGGTGTTCATTACAACATTAAGCGAATTGACCCAACTTAAAATAAAAAAAATATCCCGTCTTATTTAAACTTACCAGCAGAGACAAATGAGCCTCCATTGGAATTTTTCGTTTAGTTGTGTCCCGAGTACCTGCATGACTATCTGCGATTTCATCGAATTCGCACGCAGCTTATTTGAACTTAAAACTTCTTCACTGCATTATAAATTACTTTATTCCACAGGGTGTGTACATTTGTACGCTGATGGCAAGTAGGATATGCTTTTTGACAAAAGATCAACGCACAATTGTGTCCATTTTATAAATTTTACTCACAACTTCCAATCCAATGAACATCACTTAATTTGATAAATTATAATTGTTAACAAGATAATTACGGACATGAGGTTCAGTTCCTTCACTCGTAGCGCAAGGTCAACCTGAAGCTATTAATTACATTTACGTGGTATACCATAATGCCCTTCACCGAGGTAAACAACTCTTCTCGTCTCAAGAATCCTTTAATTTCACGAGTTTCTACATTGATGTGTTTTGTTGAGCTTGCGGTAGGAACCTGGAATTTCCGGAGAAAAAAACCCCCTACCGTGCGTGAGATTACTGTACAAGGTGGTCCAAATGTCTTGTGGCCCCCATTTAATTCTCTAAAACTTAAACAAAAAATTGCACACCAATGGGTGTGTAATGCAATACAATAAATATATATATTAAAAATATGGGTCAATTAATTTGGGGGGGGGGGGGTCGCAAGAAATCTGGACCACCATTTCAGTGCATTGCAGCATTCTAAAATCTCCACGCAGCTTCAGCGTCACCTCTCCTGCAATTTCCTTGACTCCTACACAAAGCCCCCCCCCCTCCTCCATCCTCAGTGAACCAAACTAGCTCGCCTCCCCTACAACCGGACGATGAAGCCGACCAGAACGTCGACCAAAGCCCGCCTCCTGGATAATTCCCCATCGTTTTAAAATTGGCCAAAAGGGCCCCCCGCCCCCATGGCAAAACCACTCGCCGCAACGTGCCCGATCTCAACACGTTATCGGAAGCTCAGCAGGTCCTAGCCTGGATAGTGGTGGTGGTGGTGGTGTTGGCCGCCTTGGGTCCCGAGCGAGCAAGGGACACGCACGGCGCAGGCGCTGCTTTAGGGTGCTGCTGGCGGCGGTGGGGGGCTACGTTGTGGGCAGTGTGCCACACACGTTGTCTTGCACGTGCAGTGGGGGGCTACGTTGTGGTCAGTGTGCCACACACGTTGCCTTGCACGTGCAGTGGGGGGCTAAGTTGTGGGCAGTGTGCCACACACGTTGCCTTGCACGTGCAGTGGGGGGCTACGTTGTGGGCAGTGTGTCACACACACGTTGCCTTGCACGTGCGGTGGGGGGCTAAGTTGTGGGCAGTGTGCCACACACGTTGCCTTGCACGTGCAGTGGGGGGCTACGTTGTGGGCAGTGTGCCACACACGTTGCCTTGCACGTGCGGTGGGGGGCTACGTTGTGGGCAGTGTGCCACACACGTTGCCTTGCACGTGCGGTGGGGGGCTACGTTGTGGGCAGTGTGCCACACACGTTGCCTTGCACGTGCAGTGGGGGGCTACGTTGTGGGCAGTGTTCCACACACGTTGTCTTGCACGTGCGGTGGGGGGCTACGTTGTGGGCAGTGTGCCACACACGTTGTCTTGCACGTGCGGTGGGGGGCTACGTTGTGGGCAGTGTTCCACACACGTTGCCTTGCACGTGCAGTGGGGGGCTACGTTGTGGGCAGTGTTCCACACACGTTGCCTTGCACGTGCAGTGGGGGGCTACGTTGTGGGCAGTGTGCCACACACGTTGCCTTGCACGTGCAGTGGGGGGCTACGTTGTGGTCAGTGTTCCACACACGTTGCCTTGCACGTGCAGTGGGGGGCTACGTTGTGGGCAGTGTGCCACACACGTTGCCTTGCACGTGCGGTGGGGGGCTACGTTGTGGGCAGTGTTCCACACACGTTGCCTTGCACGTGCGGTGGGGGGCTACGTTGTGGGCAGTGTGCCACACACGTTGCTTTGCACGTGCGGTGGGGGGCTACGTTGTGGTCAGTGTGCCACACACGTTGCCTTGCACGTGCGGTGGGGGGCTAAGTTGTGGTCAGTGTTCCACACACGTTGCCTTGCACGTGCGGTGGGGGGCTACGTTGTGGGCAGTGTGCCACACACGTTGCTTTGCACGTGCGGTGGGGGGCTACGTTGTGGGCAGTGTGCCACACACGTTGCTTTGCACGTGCGGTGGGGGGCTACGTTGTGGGCAGTGTGCCACACACGTTGCCTTGCACGTGCGGTGGGGGGCTACGTTGTGGGCAGTGTGCCACACACGTTGCCTTGGACGTACGGTGGGGGGCTACGTTGTGGGCAGTGTGCCACACACGTTGCCTTAGACGTGCTCCCACGCCTCCTTCACCAACCCGCACCGACCTGCGTGGTGAAGTATGGTCAGATAACGCTGGTAGGGTGTAGGGGGGGGGATGTACGCCAGAGGCAGCGTTCTTCATTACGAGGCCACGTGGGCCACTGGCGGTCCCTGGTGGCCTTAAGTGAGGCTCCTAGCGTGCGGTCCCCCCGGACCATGCACACAGAGTGACAACACCGCCCAATCAACATCACCATCGTGCTGCTGTCAAACCCGCAATGGCTTCAAATGTGTCACGGCCCTCACACACCGCTGATGTCTTATCGGCCAAAGTGGCTTGCCACCCCCTCCGCGTCTCTCTCTCTCTCTGAAAACGAGTGAAGCAACACTGGGATAGGCCGTCCCCTCCCTCTCTGCTGCAGCGCCCTCTGGCGGCA
Organism: Petromyzon marinus; assembly: GCF_048934315.1. Taxonomy (NCBI): domain Eukaryota; kingdom Metazoa; phylum Chordata; class Hyperoartia; order Petromyzontiformes; family Petromyzontidae; genus Petromyzon; species Petromyzon marinus. The sequence goes on from NC_133677.1 coordinate 2,476,551, forward strand.
AACGAAGCACTCGGCTATTCAATGCATCGCCGCAGAGCCGGGGGTAAGGTACATTGGACTGACTTCCACACACACACGTACAGTCCTTCCACTGCGGGCTCCTTCCACACACAACACTCAATGCCATCCTTGGGTCGTGACGAGCGCATACGAAGACACTGAGACCTCATCATGGATGGTTTGACGTCCCTTGACCGGTTCGAGTCTCTTACCCGGGTGACATCAAGAGATTCCCCACCGCAGGATCACACCTCTCCTGGACGGGAGGGGAGCGACGGCGACTGTGCTGGCTTGGCTCCACGTGGATGATACGTCGGCTTACGCAGTGGTGGTCCCTTTTCGTAAATGAATACTGCTGTGCCGTCAGTGGTCTCTCCTGTTTGGTTTGTTAAAGTGGTCGCTCCAAGTTGTTGGGATGAGTGGAGAGTTCGGGGCAAGCTGGCTGGGTATGGCAGCGATGGTGGTGACTGCTGCCGTCGCCAATGAGAGGCGAGCGACGCGCGTGGCCCTGTGAATTGCTGCATGTCAACTCACAAACGTTCACCGCACGTCAGTTCCGGCGTGGATGATAACAGTGTGTAACAAAAATTGTTTCTTTTGTTCCTGGGTAGTAAGTGTTATTTCCTAATTGCTCATGCCTCAAAAGTGCAGAAAATGGCTGTTATGCCCCAGACACTTTGCTTTTGTGACCAGGATATTGATATTTTGAAATGTACCTATTTTCAATGAGAAACACGTGGTGTGCATTTGTGTCATTCCTTCACGTAATGCCCTGGTTACAAAAGCAAGTTTGTGGGGGATAATAGTCATTTTCTATTCTTTTGAGGCATAATCAATTAGAAAATAACATACTCTTTGGTTCTTTCGGTAAAAGTCACGTAGGTATAAAATAAATCACGACGTTTCGATTGCAACACAAGCAATCATCATCAGGTGGGAAAACCCACAGCAAGAAAGATGTTTTTTTGGCTGAAGTGGGAGAGAGAGCCGTGGTAAGAGGTTAAAGGTGAGAAAGGGGGGGGGCAAGGGGGAGAGAGGGGGGGGGGCGTTTCGTGGACACTCGGAGAGGGACGTGAGGCTGGTGAAGGGGGGGGGGCTGGAAGTAGGAGGCCGAGAGGGCTGCGAATGCGGGGGGGGGGGGGGGAGGAGTTGACTAGGAAAAATAGACCCGGCAGATTTGATAGACAACAACCACTATAAAGCATATTCTTGGTTCTTTCGGTAAAGTCACGTATAAGGGAAGCAATAAAATAATAAAAATATAAAACAATAATTGTTTCCCCTAAACAATAAAATGATAAAAATATAGAACAATTATTGCTTTTATTGTTTTATATTTTTATTATTTTATTGTTTCCATTATACGTGACTTTACCGAAAGAACCAAGAATACGAATCCCTGCAGTCACGAAAGCTTTAAATCAATTTAAAGCAGTTAGGGTTTTACCTGGTTAATAACATCCTTCCAATGATTGCTCAATTTGTATCCATCTTCTCGGTTGAAGTTATGTCTATGTTTATATATCTGGATGGCTTCATGAACAAACCTTTGATAGTAGCCCGAAGGTTTGCAGAGTACCTTGGTCTCGGAAAAATAATATCGTGCAAGCTTCAAATCTAGATAGAAAATAACACTACCCAGGAACAAAAACCGTGTTAACTGGTGAATTATTAAAGAGAGTTTCAGCATCAGCAGCTGTGGATCGATCATGGCTGCTGATGATGATCATGATGATGATGAATATCAGTTTGTCATCACGGGATCGTCAGCGAACCCATCAGTTTACCATCAACATCAATATTTTCTCCACATGGCTTAATTTCAACCGGAGCAGTCTAGGGCTGAGCTCAGAAAAAAAAAAATTCGAATAGGACCACGATGGGCGGCACCTGGGCCAGTTATTTTTAGTATTATGAAATATTGAATTGTCACGCCCGTAGTCGAGTCTGTGTTGAAAATTTCAGTTCGTTAGCTTCGTAGATCCGAAGATATTTCGCGTCAAAGATTTAAAATAATATAAACAAACACAGCAAGTTCAATATAAGTGTGTCATTTGTCATAATAAAAGTGTGTAATAATACCTCCACTCCCCAGATTCCAGGGGTGGTGGGGGGGACATGGAAAATATTCCATGATAAATTACGCCCCGATCATCATACCATTGCCAGATTGCCAATAATCATCATTACATACGTCATAATAATCAATGTATCACTTCCAACGTCATCATCACCATCTTACGACAATGTTGATCATCTGCAACAGCAGCAGCAGCTGCTGCAATGACTCATCGCAGCTATTTCGTTGACTGTGAAAGCCGGAATTAGGTCTTGAAAAAGACGCCTTTGGCAAGAAAAACAACGCAATACGTCTGTCAATAATACTGCCTTAAACTAAAAATAAATACGTATTTTATATATTTCGTGTTCAGTTTTGTTATTTGTGCCCTTGCTACCACTGCCAAATATTGTTTAATTCCTCACGAGAGTGGCCGCTAGGGGCCTCTGCCCACGCGTTTAGTTTCCAAGCAGCCTGTCGCCCGGCTTCTCCCCGTGCTCAGTAATGAGCACCAGGACGAGTGAATTATAATCATTCACGTCGCTTGCATGCCTTGCTAATTATGCGCCCTTGCTCCACGACTCCAATTAGTATTTATAACTGCTAGTTAACGCGAGAAGAGCAATTATAATAATAACAACCGTAAGCAGTGAATGCACCTGAATCCCATCAGCGTTTCTTTGGAAATTGGATTGCCCATGAAAGAGTTGAAATGTGATCGCTGGATTGGTCCAGGTTGGAGGGATGCTTTGATTTTGTTATTGTGTCTGTTGATGAATTTCACCCGGATAGTATGAATACGTTTTTTTTTACGACACGTGCTTAATTAACTGTGGTCTGGTCTAATGTACGGAACAGTGGTGAGAAGATGAGTCACTGTAAGCTTTGGATATGGTTCAATAGGTGAAAAAACTCAGTGACCCTTAGCCCATGATGACATTTACATGTTCATCCGGACAAGCACCTGTGATAGCTTTTGGCTTTTTTGTCCATTCTCTCGCTTGGCTGGTATTCAATACCCATTATTTGACTTTAGTGTATTAATGTCGTCACTTGTTGAGCCAGATCACTCTTTGAGAGAGACTTGTTATCTAGATGGGTTCCCACCTGGTGAAAGAAAGGTCACTAACGAACTAACTGCTGACGTGCCTCACTTCGTGGTGCTTATTCTTTTACTTTCAGCTGGAAGAGGGGTCGTAGAGACATACATTTGGGAGATAGAGACACGCGCACAAACACGCAGACGCAGAGACAGATAGAGAGAGAGAGAAAGAGACGCGTAAAGAGACAGACAGAGAAATGGGAATCAACACCGATTGAGAGAGACCGGATATTTCGGTGTCCGTAGACAAATGATAACATCCACTGGGCTGGGGCGGTACGCGCCGTGGTTGAGACGAGCAACTGAGTGGCAGCTAAAGGCGACAGCTTGGGGAAGCCCTCATCTGGCAGTGATAATGATGATAGAAAATGTTTATTTAAACATAAATTAATATCATGGGACCTCCTTTGCCAGTACCAAAATATGAGAATAGGTTTTCCCCTTTTTTCTGGTAACAAAACAGGTGTGTTAAGATGCTAAAACACCAAACTGAAACCTTTTACAAGGAATCATGTCTGCATTAACCACAATACTTGTGGACAGAATGCAAACAAAAAACACACTGATAATATATGCATTGTTTTTGAAACTGATTGGTGCACACCAGAGACAGCTTCGACCTCTGGTCTAACACCGTTTAGAGACTAGGCTCAAAAGAAAGCTGTCTTTGGTGTGGACCAATCAGTTTCAAAGACAATGCATATACTATCAGAGTATGTTTTTGCAGTTGATGCAGACATGATTCCTTGTAAGTAAAAGGTTTCAGTTTGGTGTTTAAACATCTTAACACCTGTTTTGTTGTCGGAAAAAAGTGGAAAACCTATTCTCATACATGAATATGCAAAGGAAAATATTAAGGGTCAATTAATTGTGGGGTCACAAGACACCTGGACCGCCCTGTACACAGGCCCGTTTTGCACGTGGGTACAGACATCACTGCTTCCCAAAGGAATGACGATGCTGTCATTGGTAAGACTACATAGACCCTGGTGTGGGATTTGTACCGTCTCGAATGGCAGCTCTTCCGCTTCACCAGAAGAGCGACAACACTCTTTGTGTGCTTTGTGAATATCAAATGGAATTTAACAAACATACGATATGACACAACTTAGAATGGAACATTGGAATGCATTGTGCGTGCCGAATAATCTCCTTCACAACACACTCGTGTAGAGAAAAAAACCCCCCATCAAATCCAATAATTTTGAGCAGAGAGTCGGGGACGGGTGTTATCCCGGGGGACGAGAGATAAGTGCAACACTTTAGCAGACCAAAAGAGTCTGCAAGTGAGCAAGCTGCAATCATTATTCAGCAATATGCTCCTGAAAGAGAACGACTTTGCCACTCAGAGATGTTTCGTGGTTGATACCGCACGCGCTTCCATCAAGTCCACATTGTCTGCATTGTAACTATGCAACACAGCAATTATTGTTATTATGAATCGATGCATAAGGATTCTCAAGCGCATTAATTATTACGCTGCATGGAATGCAGCAGTGGCGTAGCACGGTTGGAGTGCGCCTAATTTGTGGTAAGGAATGCATGGGGACCAGTTGTCCGATTGTCCCCTCTTCGTAGCCCGGGACCTGGGCTGCTGAAGCACGTGGGCCCCGGTGCAGTTACACCGCCTGCACACCGGACAGTCACGTGACTGGTCTGATGGCATTAAGGAGGGTCACAACCATCCATTAAGCCCGGAGAGATGCTAACTGTTTACCAAAAATGTAAAAATAATAGATTGCTAAATTGAATCTTGACACAACAGGATTGAATCGTGACCCACAAAAATCGTCTTGGTGGGAGTTAATTGCCCCACTCGCACTGCATTGTACAATTGCTCCATTGTAGGCCGTGCATTTGTAATTGTTAACGTGGTCACGTACCATAACGCTAACGTGCATGCATTTAAACTACATATGGGGTGAGCTCCACCAGCAAATCCAGCTCCATTGTGCCGGAGGGGAAGGGGAGGGGGGCGAGAGGGGGGGCTGGAGGCCCCTCTCCCCAACGTTGAGACTGTGACATCACTCCGTCCTCTGTGCACTGTGACATCATAGCGTGCTCTTTGCGTTGTGTTTTGACCATACTTCACCATTCTGGCCAGTGTGAGTTGAAGCAATCACGTTTTGCCTCGCCTCTCACCGTGTACCTGACGACTACGGGTGCCGCTACCTCGTGTGGCTACTCAGGTCTACAACGCTCACGAGATTCAATGCCGATGAGCACGATTGGCTTACGTACGGGTGCGAAAAACGTTCAACATAGTACATACAATGCAGTGCCCCCGTGAAGGAATGTGTCACGGCACACTGGCATGCAAATCAGTGACCACAGCGACGTCTCTCGGTGATAATTGAAGCACATTTATTTGATTCCCACAATCCTTCGTGTGCAATGCAAAGCCCCAAAGGGGATTCATTCTGCGGAACTTTTTTTTTGGAGAAGTGGGGAGGGGAGGAGGATATATTTTATTCTTTTTTTTGACACGTGTAAAAAAGCAAGAGCTTGCAAAGGCATTTCTATGGAATTGTATTGAGTGAAGACACACACAAGCAACGTGGCAATTAGCAAAGCTACAGAGTGCACCATTACACCGGCATTGAAGAATCAGAGGATCTATTTGACATCTGTTTTCTTTCGGCAAACTTATTACGTTAGGATAGTGCAAACTAGTCGAAAGTAAGTAAACACGTACATACATAGCATTGCCGCATACTTAATACTGTACTGTAATATGGCTTTGGAATTACATATATTTGTTTTAATCAGACCAATTAGCTATGCACGTATCGATGTTGCCATTGTGCACTGGTTATCGCGCAATGCGTCAGTCCGGCTGTTCTATCTCCCATTGCGGCGTTGAAATGGTGCAAGTTTATTAGATTATCCAACCCCCCCCCGCAGTATAAACGGGTGCACCGCAGTCTATGATGGGCAGGTAGAGTGTGGTGGGCGAAAGCGTGGGTACTCCCACATCGGCAAATACATCTGGCCAGCATGGAAGAGCAGGCCAAAAATACGCTCGCGTCGGGCCTCTCTAAAGGTCCCTCTATTGGTGTAAGCAGGCAGTTGCAGGGCTGTACCTTTACCTATGAACGGAATGCTCCTGGAATGTTTTACTATGTAAACAATTATTTTTTTTTACCAGGTGAGGCCCACTGAGCTATGTAGCTCTTTTTCAGAAGCGACCTGGCCAACAAATGATAGCCCAACGAAGTGGCGTATCATGTGGGAATGTATAGCAGCCAAATACTCTAAACTAATGTTGTTTCTAAATGTGGAGAGGACCCGGAGAAAAATCCACGCAATCACGGGGGAGAACAAATATTCATACTCGTTGGTTCTTTCGGTAAAGCCACGTAGGTAGAAAAATAATAGATCACCACGTTTCGATCGCAACACAAGCAAGCGTCATCAGGTGGGACAACCGCTATTAGTTTTCTACCTACGTGACTTTACCGAAAGCACCAACGAGTATGGATTTCTGCAGTCACGAAAGCTTCAAATCAACAAATATAAACTCCAAATATACAGGCGCCAGGGTCACCATTGAACTCACGACCTCGTGTTTACCAGTTACCATCTCGCCATCTTGGCGCCAACTAATATTATTATGGAATAATTGCCAAGGTTTCGCGGAATGCTTCCCGGCTCACGCTGACGTGGTGCCGCACTGTGCACTACGCATCCACGCGTGAGCGTTGTGTCCTCGGTGGATGATTTTGGGGCTGTCAGAGATATTCCATTTTCCTCCTTGTTGTCCGCTTTGCTTGAGCTTTTCCACCAAATCGCTGATGTCATTTTGGAAACAAATACAATAAACACCTCGCCATATAATAATACATCGTTACCCTTCCGTGTGATCCGCCCCATGCTTTGATATCAGTGAATGGGGATTGTGGGTATGGTATGTTGCAGGGGTCGGTGAGCCCGTGGGCTCTTTAAGGACTGCTTCATGACATCATTCACATGCGTTGCCGCTCTTAAAATATTCCTGTTTTGTTTCACGGAATTCGAACAAAAATGTCCCTTCTTGTGACGTTGCTTGTCGAGCCCTGGCGTTATGTATCCCGGAGTGCAGGGAATGGAAGCGGGGACAGATTCGGAGTGGAAGGCGGTGGTGGTGGGTGGTGGTGTCAGGGTAACTAGGCAATACAAGCACATTTTACGACGTGAGCATCGCACAGGCGAGCGCTTGGGCACGCATCGTCCACTCTGCCAGCCGTGGACGGCATCATGCCCAGCTGTTTCCGACACACGCACACGCGCGCGCGCGCGCGCACATCGGGGAGGGGGTTGGTAGGGCTTTGCCGTGTAACAAGCTCGTCAAGAGGAGGACGTCAAACGCCGTCTAGACCGGTGCCGTGCCTCGGGGTCAATCGGCGTATATAAGGAAACCGGTGAACACCGCGTCACGCGCAAAGTCAATGAACAAGCCGACGTTTCCCGACGCCATCTCCAGCCAGACCTCTTGCCCGGCGTTCAGGTGCAGCACGGTGCCTCCGCTCATGGTGTCCGAGCCCCCGGCAACCGTGTAGTGGTCGTAGAGGCTCAGCACCTGTCTGCCGCTGACCTTGATGATGATTTGCAGGGGCGAACCCGAAGAGGGAGCTTGGAACGAGAAGTAGTAATGGCCCGCGTGCACGCACGTGAACTTGCCGGTCGCCTTGTTGTAGTGGCCGAAGTCGTTGGATATGATGATGTCGAACACGATGACCCCCGCGCCCTGCGGTTTCGTCTTGGAGATGGTCGCCTTGGCGCTGAACGCTGACTTCTTAATCGCGGGCGTATCGCCCTTGTCGCCCTTCGCACCGGGCTCTCCGGGGTTTCCTCGCGGCCCAATCGTGCCCACGGGTCCAACCTTCCCGTTGGGTCCTGTCCAATTAGATTCGGATAGGGTCACGCAAAGTTCGCTGGCCGCGCTTGCTCAAAGTGTTTGGAGTGCAGGTGGTGGTCCCCACGTGCCATCGATTTGTCCTCGTGAGAAATGTGCAGTCACTCACCTTGCTCTCCCCTTTCACCCTTTTCCCCGTCCAATCCGGATAGACCTGGTGGCCCCGCAGGTCCCGGCTCGCCTTTGGGCCCTGGATGTCCCGGGGAGCCTGCCATGACAGGCGTTGGGTTTCACAGCGAGTGAGCATCTCCGTCGGGCGATGATTACGTTACCATGCAGTCAACGCTCGAGTTATCCGCGGGGTAATGGGATGAGAAGGGGAATCCCGGATGGAACAAAACAAATGCCATGCAAGGAATTTGTAAGAATGAGGCTATACATATGTAATGATTGTTTACCTATGTAGAATCGACGTGAAACATTAGAATTTGTCATCTGTGGGTGTTTTTTTTAATGCTTATTGAGGTTCGTTTACTCGTGCACGTTTGCGGTCACGTGGGCAACGAGTCACTGGCCCTCAGCAAGTAAGGAGTGAATGATAATTCAACCAGCGCGCAATGTAAAACATCTTGCAATATAGATGTTTTTTTCACAAGCAAGGTTAATAAAAAACGGATAAATCCACCCGCGGATAATGATCGAGGGTTATCTGCGTAGTAGAAACATATACTGTAATAAGACAAGAGTGGTATCTTATGTTTCCAAAATTAAAACATTGGGGTTTTAAAAAAGAAAAATAAGCATTAAAACACTGTGCGTTGTGCTGTACCAGGAATTCCTGATTCTCCTTTCCCAGCATCCCCCCGTTCTCCCTTCTGTCCGGGTTGTCCTGGGGGGTTTCACAGAAAAGAGTCAAATTAATGACGTCCATTTCATTCAAGACCCAAACATCGCACATCTCCTGGCTTTGACATTCCTCCTCGAAGACACCGGTGGTGGAACCATCAACAGTTTCGGAACATCACAGGCCGATGCGCACATCTGCTTCATCAGTGGAACATTGAAGACAAGCCAGAGTCAGTGTGACTGTGGACACGCAACTGAAGTGGTAACCACTTTAGCCTGGGCTCTTTCAACGGAGGAATAGCAAAACAAGACGAGCTGTCTCCTGAAGCCCTCTCGTCGTGGCCAGCACACCTTGACAATTGCATTTAGCTCGTGAACATATTGTCTTACACAATAATATCATTTTCTTTTTTACTTTTGTCTCAACACTGCTGCAAAAAAATATGATCAAAACGATTAGGCCACGTGATGCATTTGCGCCGCAGTTAATTAAGCCGCAGTGACACAAAATAGATGGTTGAGCAATTAGCATCATGAAGTGTGCAGGAGGGTGCGTGTCTGTTAAACGGTCAACGAGTTGGCACGCAGAGAATGGCGCACGGGCGACAACATCGCGAGCTTTGCCTGGAACATGACGGAACGTTGTCCTCTCGTTGCTGTATCCTCTACCAGGAGATTCAATAAACCCTTTGGGACGCACGAAATACCATTGCCTCTGTTGCATTAATACAAATGTAACCGTGCAATATTTATTTTCCTGTCTCAACCCACCGAGGGTGGCACAGGTGCGCTGGCGAGGGCCGCCTGCTGCTGTTCCTCGTCGTCGTCGTGAAAGCCGAGCGGCTCGTTCCACGGTTGGGGATTTTTTTTTGTAATTTTTGTGCGGTGTGAGATTGCCCCGCAGTGTCATCTCGCGGGAGTTTGGAATCGGAGGTGACTGCCACGTGGATTTTGACGAGGAGTGCCCCTCTTCTCCAGTCGCACCCCTCTCCCGCCCTTCCCCTTCCTCCTACGCTGACCACTCGCTGGGAGCGTTCAGTGATTTTAATAATAATAAAAAAAGGTTTTATTTGGGTTAGATCGCGTAAATATAAATGCGTCGTTAACCCGCCACCACCCGACACAGCCAATTAGTGAGATTTGTGTACGTAAACAAAACGTGCCAATTAGTTACTGCTTCTTCACACCGGTGTGTTGGAGAGTAAACACCACGACATTTACAATTTTAGTACAATTTTGTGGTACAATTTTCGGGGTACATTTACAACTTGAGCAATTTTCATACTATAAGTGGTGACAAGTTCGTCGAGTGGTGTGCGAGATTCACAGAAGCAGCTTCTCGCAAGGTGAACCAGTTGACGTCAGCATCGAAATACAGGGGCCGAAAGGTGAGGGCACACAGGGTTATTATATTTACATTGACAAATCACGTAGGGTTATTTCATTTACACGAACAAAATGTTCATGACCATCAACATTCTCGCACACGTGAATTATCTTTTGAAACTAATTAAGGATTTGAAAAAAAAAGACTACAGGTGTAATCTTGGAACATTCATCGACTATATACTTGATTTGAAGCTTTCGTGACTGCAGGAATTACTCTTTGTTGTTTTCGGTAAAGTCACGTATAAATGAGAAATAATAAAATAACATAATAGCGTACGACGTTTCGGTTGCAACACAAGCAGCCATCATCAGGTACAAAAGAGCTAAATTTATGAGAGAGGGGAAACATATAACCTCAGATGTATATACAGACACCCAAGTAGGGGGAACTAACACAGATAGAACAGGGGACACAGAGAGAGAAGCTAAACCCTGTTTGTCTGGTATGCTTCTCTCTCTGTGTCCCCTGTTGTATCTGTGTTAGTTCCCCCTACTTGGGTGTCTGTATATACATCTGAGGTTATATGTTTCCCCTCTCTCATGAATTTAGCTCTTCTGTACCTGATGATGGCTGCTTGTGTTGCAACCGAAACGTCGTACGCTATTATGTTATTATTTCTTATTTATACGTGACTTTACCGAAAAAAACAAAGAGTAATTTATCGACTATGTTTTGGCTCAGTTCCTTCAGGATTCTTGGTAGAGTTTTGTCAACGGCGGATTTGAGGATTCCCCACAGGATGAATAAAAATAAGATTAATAATAAAAAAATAAACACATTTAATAAAGACTAGATAACTACAATGTTTAAATACCATAGTTAAAATAAACGACTGACTTTATGGCCAACCTCTATATCTAAATAATGTCAAGCCTCGCGTAATTCACGTGGCTTCTGTGTGGCCACCCCCGGTATGATTTTGTATGCAAGAACAAATGCATGCATTCTCAAAGCATATTTGCGTTTTCTTTTACCACAACAATATGGGGTTGCGCAGACACGATGTCTCGTAATTTGTGTCTATTTGGTGTCTGGATATCTTAACGCCTCTCGTATTTACGCCTTTTTTAAAAAAAATCATTCAATCGGGCGTCAACCCAATTGACTCCCCGTCCCATTGAACAGAAAGCCGGCCAATGAATGTGTGCCACAACACTGTGCCAACGCAGTCAAGGTGTGCCAGTGCCGCCTCCACGTGCTTTTGGAGATTAACATCTGCGCCACGGTGGCGAGATGTTAACTACCTCGCCTAGTATACGGGAGGTCGTGGGTTAGATCCAGACAGACCCTGACGCCTGCTGTATATTTGGAGTTTGCGTGTCTCTCTCTCCATGGTCAGGTGGATTTTTCTCCGGGTCCTACGGTTTTTCCCCTCCATATTTAGAATCAACATCACGCGTTTAGAGTATTTGGCTGCTATAAATGTCCACGTCATGAGCCACTTCGTTGAGCCATCATTTGTGAGAGCTACGTCGCTTCTGAAAACGAGAGCTAAGTAGCTCAGTGGGCCTTACCTGGCCAAATAAAAAAAAATGCTTAGTTTTATGTTTTTTTTTAATTCACGAGTCGCATCCTCTCACTCACCGTCTCTGCCGTCCCGCCCGGCCTGTCCGTTCTGCCCGTGTGTGCCGGGAATTCCCGGCAGTCCCCCGCACTTTTCACTCGTCGCCGTCTCGGTCGCCTGTGCCCTCAACAAGACGAGCTGCAGCGTCACCAACACGGCCACGAGTTGCAGGTGGCCCCTCATGTCGCCTGGAGCACGCAGACGCCCCGCCACGGCATCCAGGAGAACAAAAAAAAAATCCGCCACGTGAAGCTACCGTGATGGTATAAGAAGGTTAAAAGGTGCGGCCCTGCAACTGCCTTCTCGCGCCACTGTTACCAGAAGGGTCCCCCGCTATAACAGGACTCTTCCTCGAGAGCAGTGGTTTTTAACCTTTACTGCAACCTTGCACTCCCTTGGTTCTCAATCGTAAAACATGTGTAATGCTAATAAATACATAGAGGGTTTGACCAAACAAAGTAGTTGTACGTACGTGCCCGTAGTTAAATTGTGTTTCGATGATTTACCTTCTAAAAATATCTGGCCATGTCTCGCACGCCCAGAAAGGGCATCTCGCACCCCCAGGGGGGCAGCGTGCACCCCAGGTGAAGAAGAACAGGAAGAAGAACCACTGCTTTAGAGTCTTGGATGGTTTATTGCTCTGCTGTTCCGTGCTGGACACATGTCTTGGAAGAGGTGGAAGCACCCCACCAGCTGGGATGTACCCATTTATACATTTACAATCAAATCTGGGCAAAATATATTTTCGGTAAAGTCACGTAGAAGGGAAACAATAAAATAATAAAAATATAAAACAATAAAATTCTCACAGTGAGAATTGTAATGTTTTATATTTTTACAATCAAATCTGGGCAAATATATTTTCGGTAAAGTCACGTAGATGGGAAACAATAAAATAATAAAAATATAAAATATAAAACAATAAAATTCTCACAGTGAAAATTTCTCACAGTGAGAATTTCTCACATGGGAATTTCTCACAGTGAGAATTTTATTGTTTTATATTTTTATTATTTTATTGTTTCCCTTCTAAGTGACTTTACCGAAAGAACGAAGAATATGAATCCCTGCAGTCACGAAAGCTTTAAATTAAAATATATTTTCCTTTACATTTTCCACTTTAAATCAGAATTCCACACCTGTGTAAATTATTTAGATTTCTAAATGAAATATTTTAAGAGCATCAATGAACGTAAACTTGGAATAATATAAATTGTAATATTTCTTACGTACTTTCCATGTATTTTATATATTCGTGTGGTACGTATGTTGGGAGTCTCCTAAAGTTACGGTCTGTCTCCCGTTTAAACGAACAATACAATTGTATCGCAATTAACAGACTTGCAAAAATGCCCACGCATTGCTATCCAGCCACTAAGAATGCCCTCGTAAACGTCAGGACACCGGTTGGCAAAAACCTCGCCGTGGCAATGGGGCACCTGTTGTTTTTTGTTGTTGTTTTCCACCACCGCTCAGAACGTTACCTTCTCGAGTGAACTCTGACAGGTCTTGCAGGAGAGTCTGCGAGCCCTTGCGAAGTCCTCCGAATGTGGCCGATGCGTGCAGAATCAGGGTTTATATCTCTCTCGCCACATCCCACCCCGCACCCCGCCCCCCTCGTGGACTAACTCAGAGCTGCAGTCATAATGTCATGCTTCAGGTTGTTAGCCCTGTACTGTTGAAGAGGAAAATCCCATTGTTCTCGAGAGGGTAAGTACGGTAATATGACAAATTGCGATGTGGGCGTTATGTATGCAACAGTCAATAGTTATGTCGTCTGGCCAAAAGTCACTCGAGTTCCTTTTTTAATGTCTGTGTTTTATTTTATTCATTTTAGTTTTGTAGAAGTATATATGTAGAAGATGTGGAATTTATATATATATTTTTTTACCTTTAGGGGTATAAAGGAGTAAACGGCAAAGTTTAGATAATTTCCTTGGACAACTATAGAGCATCAGAGGAGCATTTTTGGAGATACACAATCTATGAGCAGTACAAGTAATCCACGCTTCGAGTAGCCTGACCTGTTTATAGAAGTTAATGATTTGGCGATGTTGGATTGGCCGTGGCGCACAATAATTATTAACAACAACAACTCAACACATTTATCAATAACACTAGACCTCAAAAGGCAAACTATACATGGTACGTGCTACAAAGACGGGCTATTGCCTAAAACGTCGCCAATGGTATATTTTTATTTTGTTATTGATCAATTTGTACGGTTATTGTTGTTGTTTATATTCGTGGTATTTGGTCATGACATATTTCCATATTATCCACAGGTTGATTATCAACACTCAGTACACAAATATAATTTACTATTTACTGTCCAGTAATATTGAGTCGATGTGTCTGTATAACGTTGAGTCTTTTTTAGGCACGTTCGTATTTTGCCATACATTGTGACGTTCAGTGTGTTAAACGCACCCTGACCTGCTCTCTCATCTGCCTTTTTTATTTCACGAATGATGAATTAAAGAATGAACTTGACTTAAAGCTTTCGTGACTCCAGGAATTCAAATTCTTTGGGTCTTTCGGTAAAGTCACGTACAGTGAGGGAAAAAAAGTATTTGATCCCCTGCTGATTTTGTACGTTTGTCCACTGACAAAGAAATAATCAGTCTATAATTTTAATGGTAGGTTTATTTGAACAATGAGAGACAGAATAACAACAAAAAAATCCAGAAAAACGCATGTCAAAAATGTTATAAATTGATTTGCATTTTAATGAGGGAAATAAGTATTTGACCCCCTCTCAATCAGAAATATTTCTGGCTCCCAGGTGTCTTTTATACAGGTAACGAGCTGAGATTAGGAGCACACTCTTAAAGGGAGTGCTCCTAATCTCAGCTTGTTACCTGTATAAAAGACACCTGCCCACAGAAGCAATCAATCAATCAGATTCCAAACTCTTCACCATGGCCAAGACCAAAGAGCTCTCCAAGGAAGTCAGGGACAAGATTGTAGACCTACACAAGGCTGGAATGGGCTACAATACCATTGCCAAGCAGCTTGGTGAGAAGGTGATACCAGTTGGTGCGATTATTCGCAAATGGAAGAAACACAAAAGAACTGTAAATCTCCCTCGGCCTGGGGCTCCATGCAAGATCTCACCTCGTGGAGTTGCAATGATCATGAGAACGGTGAGGAATCAGCCCAGAACTACACGGGAGGATCTTGTCAATGATCTCAAGACAGCTGGGACCATAGTCACCAAGAAAACAATTGGTAACACACTACGCCGTGAAGGACTGAAATCCTGCAGCGCCCGCAAGGTCCCCCTGCTCAAGAAAGCACATATACATGCCCGTCTGAAGTTTGCCAATGAACATCTGAATGATTCAGAGGACAACTGGGTGAAAGTGTTGTGGTAAGAGGAGACCAAAATGAAGCTCTTTGGCATCAACTCAACTCGCCGTGTTTGGAGGAGGAGGAATGCTGCCTATGACCCCAAGAACACCATCCCCACCGTCAAACATGGAGGTGGAAACATTATGCTTTGGGGGTGTTTTTCTGCTAAGGGGACAGGACAACTTCACCGCATCAAAGGGACGATGGACAGGGCCATGTACCGTCAAATCTTGGGTGAGAACCTCCTTCTCTCAGCCAGGGCATTGAAAATGGGTCGTGGATGGGTATTCCAGCATGACAATGACCCAAAACACACGGCCAAGGGCAACAAAGGGGTGGCTCAAGAAGAAGCCCATTAAGGTCCTGGAGTGGCCTAGCCAGTCTCCAGACCTTAATCCCATAGAAAATCTGTGGAGAGAGCTGAAGGTTCGAGTTGCCAAACGTCAGCCTCGAAACCTTAATGACTTGGAGAAGATCTGCAAGAGGAGTGGGACAAAATCCCTGCTGAAATGTGTGCAAACCTGGTGGCCAACTACAAGCAACGTCTGACCTCTGTGATTGCCAACAAGGGTTTTGCCACCAAGTACTAAGTCATGTTTTGCAGAGGGGTCAAATACTTATTTCCCTCATTAAAATGCAAATCAATTTATAACATTTTGACATGCGTTTTTCTGGATTTTTTTGTTCTTATTCTGTCTCTCACTGTTCAAATAAACCTACCATTAAAATTATAGACTGATCATTTCTTTGTCAGTGGGCAAACGTAAAAAATCAGCAGGGGATCAAATACTTTTTTCCCTCACTGTAGGTAGGTTCAAAGAAAATAACAAAAAACTACGACGTTTCGATCGCAACACAAGCGGCCGGCCGATCAACAAGTTGCCAAACACAAGCGGTCGTCATCCTGATGACGACCGCTTGCGTGGCGATCGAAATGTCGTAGTTTTTTGTTATGTCATTATTGTCTTTGAACCTGTCTACGTGACTTTACCGAAAGACCCAAATAATAATGTCTATCACTGTCACGTTACCCTAAGACGGACGCCACGGGGCAACAGGAAACCTGGGAGACCCGGGACCACGTGGCGCAACACTTCGCAGGACGAGCAGCAAGTGAACAAAGACAGGAAGGAATGGAGGGAACTCGTCGTGGCAGTGTCCCAAGAGGATTAACTCACTAAACTATCACCTTCACGGAAGATGACTATGGTGTGGCAATTCTTTGAAACAGCGACATCCCCTTTATTGATTGTATTTCTTTATTATCACAAGCCCCGGGGAATTAACCACGAAATGTTGCACGGTCAATCAGAGACCTGCAGCCCCTGTCAGTGCGAACAAAAAAAGAAACCGAGAAGTGAAATCACTTGAGCAAGGGAACTGGCCGCATCATTCCGAAAGTTGGCAACACTCATTCAGGTGGTCGAACCGACAGCTGAAGCTTCGGCTTTTATTGAGTGTGCTTACAAACCGGCGCAGGCTCTACCGTGCCTTTTAAGCGACGTTTAGCGGTTCCAAGTCGTACGATCACTGTTGTGCAGCTGCAACCATCACGGGGCATTGTGAGCTCTCGCAACAACAACAACAACAACTCCATTCCGTGCTTGCAGATGAACGTGACGGTCTTGCCATTGAGGAAACAAACTTGTAACTCGATGCTGACAGTTCTATAAACCCAGAGGGAAAGCCTTTCAGGGCGGACGCAGGCTTGCGGCATGCGTATCGCGCGGGATACATTTTCAATGTGCGTGGGGGGGGGGGGGGAACATTGATTACAACAATGTCAAACAATTGCCTTCCTTGACGCGTGGACGCGTGGTCTCTCACTCTGTGTTTTGACCTGAGCAGCCTCCCTGGTGTCTTGGGACTGGGGTGGGAGGGGTCAAGGGGCGGTGACTCGGCCTGGTGGGAGGACGGTCGCCCGCTTGTTGCCAGAGGTTCACGGTTCGATTTACAGCGGCCGCCCCGTTTAATACTGCGGTGTGTATTAACCGGTGATATCTATAAATATATACATGCTTCTTCTGATTCACACCGGAACAAAAAAAAAAGGTTTCAGAGACTGCCTTCTACTCCGAGATGTGAGATGGCCTGGTCCAAACAGGCTTGTGACTGTTGTCAGATGTTTCTTTCAAACGCCTGAAGGTCACTTACGTAAAAACTCAGGCGCGGATAACGCACAGCGACGGTGGATTTAAATGGCATTGATGACGACATCTGCTCTGCTTACGGAACACTAAACAGTGCTTTTGTCAGATGTACACATGAATGTATATTCGCTTTGTGTTGAAGCCTTAAAAAGAGATGATCAGTTGCTGAGTTCGTTACATTTTTTTATTTCAACAGAACGCAAGGCAATGGGGTTATCGGTTAAGAAAAGTGCTAAAGACAGAAAATCTCACAGTGAAATTACTTTAAAGCTTCTGTTTGTGTCACAACAGCTCAGATCGGACACTGCCCGCGATTAGAATGTCAACTTAATTCACGCACGCCCACGACTATCTCCGCATTAATTGCCATCACTGCATCTTGCTGTGATGTCACCATCCTCGCTCCGGTTGTCGGCGTGGTTTTGCTATCCACCCCTTCTGACTCCACACATACTCATTTGTACATCATCGAGATATGGGGTCGCAATTATATATATATGTAACTATATGTTTTTTTTCATAATAGAGTTTTTTTTTGGGTGAGATCGCGTAGATATATAAATGTGTCGTTAAACCCACCACCACCCCACACAGCCAATTAGTAAGGTTTGTCACGTAAACAAAACGAGCCAATTCGTTACTTCTTCAGCACACCGGTTGTGTGTTGGAGAGTAAACCCACAACAGCATTTACAATTCTAGTACCGTGACGCTTCGCCGGTAATTACAACCAGCCTCATCAGGCGACAGCCAGAATTGTGGAGGAATCCTCCTCCTGCCTTAAATCGAGCAGGTAGATGTGATGTCGTCACAGCCCTCTGTCAATCCATTGCTGATTGAAAGCTTTCCCCCCGTGTGCCAAGCCAGTCATGGGGGTTATTTGGCCAAACTTCACCGCGCCCGTCAGTGCAGGTGAGTGAAGTGGGCAGGACCCCAGGGATAGTTCGGATATCGCTCGCCAATGATGTTAACCGTGGCGGGGAATTGAATTCGAGTGCCTGGGGTTCATGGATCGTTTCACTAACCCATCGCACCGCCGCGCCACTAAATGCTACAGAGTGCACACAGAGAATAAAATTGCGTTGACTGGCAACGTCATTCGTCATGGCGCCCACGTTCCTGCAAAGTCCACGTCAACCCTCTTGGGCATCGGTGACCCGCGTGCACTTTCGTAGATGACCAACTTCGCGTACAGTGTTAAAAATGCGAACAGGTTAATTAGTTAAGCGTCGCCCGACCTTGCGCAAGGCGGCTCGCTCTCAATCGGCAAACAGCAAGAAGCCGCTGAACACGGCGTCCCGTTTGTCGTCGATGTACAAGCCGAAGTTGATCGTCATCATCTGCAGCCAGACCTCCTCGCCGGCCTTCAAGCGCAGCACGACGCCACCGCTCATGCTGTCTGCCCCGCCGGTGCCGGAGAAGTGGTCGTAAAAAGTCACCTGCGGTTTGTCGCCGAGCATGACGACGACCTGCAGGGACTTCACGGCGACGGCGGCGTGGAACGAGAAGAAGTAGTGGCCCGCGATCGCGCACCTGAACCTGCCGCTGCCCTCGTCGTAGTGACCGAAGTCGTTCGTCACGACCACGTCGAAGACGATCGCCCCGGGGGCTTTGGGGAAGCTCTTGCCGACGCTCGCCCTCGCGCTGAACGCGGACTTCTTCAAAACGGGGGCGTCGCCCTTCGCTCCGTTCATGCCAGGGTTGCCGGGGGCCCCTTGAAGCCCCGTCGTGCCCTTGGGTCCAACCTTCCCGTTGGCTCCTGTTCAATTAAATTGAATGTGGTTTGGGACGCGCAAAGCAATGGGACCTGGTTGGGACCCCACCATTCCCAAACTGCGCTTTGAGTCAGACTTAGCGGGGGCCAGTCACTTGCTCTGAATACTGACTGGAGCGGGTTGAGGTTGCCTCACCAATTCGATTGGAGTCATTAGGTTCCCCCCACCGCCTCTCCTTAACCCTCCCCACCCCCACCCGAGTTGGAATGCTAGATTTTAACGCGTGTGTATCATGGAGAACACTAATTATTTTGGTTTGTTTGAAGTATCTCTGTATACCAATACACTAAACTCAGCTTTTATTTTTTTACCAGGTAAGGCTCTTTGAACTCTTTTTCCAGAATTGACCTGGCCATAAAATGATAACTCAACGAAGTGGCGGCTTATCATGTGGACACTTCTCAATGTTTCGACGTTGCTTGTAAACGCAGTTGGGGACAAGGAAACGCCGCTGGCGGCGATCACCGAAGTGTCCGCAGCAGGGCCGGATTAAGATTTTGTAGGCCCCTGGGCTACAGGTACTGTGGGGCCCCCAGTAATATTTTCAAAAGAAAAACAAAGTTAAATAAAAAAATAGCATTTATTTTTACAAGACTAACAACAAATAGAATTCAGCATTCACAAGTGAAATAACTTTTCACTTCATCTCTGGAGGCCCTCCAGCTGGCGGAGGCCCCCTGGGCTGCAGTCCCTAAAGCCCCCCACGCCTTGATCCGGCTCTGGTCCGGGGCACAGCGTTGGTCACCACATTCACCAGTGCCCTCGTGCCAAGGTCGGAGCGACTTACCGATTGCTCCCTTTTCGCCCTTTTCTCCGTCGTCCCCTTTTAATCCCTTTGTCCCAGGAATTCCATCCTCGCCTCTGGGCCCTGACGGTCCCGGGGTCCCTGCATGAAAGGTTGTCGGGGTTTCATAGACACGGCGGCAATGTCAACCATTGAGCCAATTCACATCCTTGAAGATGCAACCGGAAAGCCAAAACGTGTACATTTATTTTAGTTATTTGTCACATTGCTGTTTCAAGTTTCATTTATTAGGTATAGCCCTGTGAGCCATGCGGCCCTTAAGTCGGGTGCAACCGCAACGAACAAAATTTGAACTCTCAAAGTCACGACGCGGAAAAGAAACATCCTGGATAAACCAGCAAATCTTCAACAAAAAAACCACTGTGCAAATACCCCAGTGTGATGCAAGTCAAATAATAACAACCATAAGACAATTTAGATTAACATTATATTTTCGAAATCACCGAAATAACGCTATGAAAACAATGTAACAGCAGTAATAATAGGAACTGTGATTTAAATGTAACAATAAACGATATACATAACACGTACGACCAAATTTGCAGGCAGAGCTGGCAGCACGACACTCCCAGTGTATGATGTGTGAGTGAGTCAGTGGTAGTGTGAGTGAGTGTATGATGTGTGAATGAGTGTATGATGTGTGAGTGAGTGTATTATGTGTGAGTGAGTCAGTTTATGTGTAAGTGAGTCAGTGTATGATGTGTGAGTGAGTCAGTGGTAGTGTGAGTGAGTGTACGATGTGAGAGTGAGTCAGTTTATGTGTGAGTGAGTCAGTGTATGATGTGTGAGTGAGTCAGTGGTAGTGTGAGTGA
This sequence comes from Petromyzon marinus, assembly GCF_048934315.1. Lineage (NCBI taxonomy): Eukaryota > Metazoa > Chordata > Hyperoartia > Petromyzontiformes > Petromyzontidae > Petromyzon > Petromyzon marinus. Next base: position 2,497,241 of record NC_133677.1, read on the forward strand.
GTGTATGATGTGCGAGTCACTGTATGATGTGCGAATGAGTATGATGTGTTAGTGAGTGTATGATGTGTGAGTGAGTGTATGATGTGTGAGTGAGTCAGTGGTAGTGTGAGTGAGTCTATGATGTGTGAGTCAGTGTATGATGTGTGAGTGAGTCAGTGGTAGTGTGAGTGAGTGTATGATGTGTGAGTGAGTCAGCAGCAGCGTGAGTGAGTGTATGATGTGTGAGTGAGTCAGTGGTAGTGTGAGTGAGTCAGTGTTAGTGTGAGTGAGTGTATGATGTGTGAGTGAGTCAGTGGTAGTGTGAGTGAGTGTATGATGTGTGAGTGAGTCAGCGTATGATGTGTGAGTGAGTCAGTGTAAGATGAGTGAGTGAGTGTATGATGAGTGAGTGAGTCAGTGTAATATGAGTGAGTGAGTCAGTGTAAGATGAGTGAGTGAGTGTATGATGAGTGAGTGGGTCAGTGTAAGATGAGTCAGTAAGTGTATGATGAGTGAGTGAGTCAGTGTATGATGAGTGAGTGAGTCAGTGTAAGATGAGTGAGTGAGTGTATGATGAGTGAGTGAGTGTAAGATGAGTGAGTGAGTCACGGCCTCTTCCCCTCGGCTCCATCGGCCCCCTTGGCTCCGTCGGCTCCCCCGGCTCCCCCAGAGTTCAACGGGGATGTACTTGACTGTGACTTTCCATGCTTATTCCTCATTAATGGAGATTCAAACTCATGTAGGACATATCGTGGGGACCGTTTTGCAAGAATCAAAGTATGCAAAATCAGAATAAGCATTACCCTTTCTGGCAATAAAACAGGGGGTGGTGTTAGGATGTACAAACACCAAATAAAAACCATTTGCACGGAATCAAGTTGCTGCATTAACCACACACACAGTACTTGTGGTGAACATGCAAACAAAACATGCTCTGATAATATGGCTTTGTGTTTGAAACTGATTGGCCTACACCAGAGGCAGCCTCCTTCATAGCCTCGTCGCAATGGAATTCAACTGGAATCCCTGAATCTTTGCGACGCACTGCAACGCGACAAGGTCGAATCGTGACAGCTAATTACAATACATTAATTTTGAATAGCAGCATTATTGATGCCAACAGCATCCCACAACGCTGTATATTAATTATATATATAGAGCCCAAATCCCCTATACGCGATTGGCTACGTACAGCGCAAAAGAAGCCCAACACACACACACATACCAAGCAAATGAAAACCCGACTACCAAGCAAACTAAACAAATGGCACCAAAACAAAAAACACAAACAACAACAACAAGTTATCACAACAAAGGAATGAGGTCACAGGTGCGGTGGCCGTTGGTGTGGCGCGTACCAGCGTCTCCCTTCTCTCCTTGCCCAGGCATTCCACGATCTCCTTTGGGCCCCGGCATTCCTGCATCACAATAACAATGATGATGATGATGATACTAATAACAAAACACTTTATTCAGCAACAACGACGCAGGGCGGTGACACGGCCGAGCGGTCGCGCGTTTCGCCGATTGTTGCGGACATTCACGCTTCGAACCCCACGGCCGCCCTGGTGAACACTGCGGGCGTATGAACCAAAACATATTACACGCTGACCGCCTAAACAGCAGATGTTCACGGTCCCGTGACGCTATTTGAAAATGGATAGGTCGTGTGTGCTGATGTCATGGTCCAAATTTTACCAATTTTGAATAAAATGACCCAACAAATTACCCGATTCCCCGATTGGGAGCACATAAATGGCAATCATGACGGCCCTGCTGTAAAACCACTGCAGACTCTGCTCGCCTGCGAGACTTACCCTCTATTGATAGCCTCGCGCTACGACCATGGCACAAACACTAGATAAAGCAAAGGAATATTCTATTCGAGCTGTTGTCACGAGATCACGCGCCACCCTTACGCAACCGATGAATTCAGTGCGTGAAGAGAATGAGAATCGCTGAAGGAAGCGTGATAATTTTCTTCCACACGAGAGAGATGGGACCGTGCACGGGCGATGTAACCGTACATCCTCCTCCTGCCCGTCCGGAAAACACAAGCTGCTCGAGATCTGTATTCAAGGCGGCTCTGCGTTGTCAAGTCTGAGCAGCTGTTTTCCATCATCCTCGACATCGACCATCCCTGTCGTCATGGTCATAATGCACAAGCTAAAAACGAATATCTGCAGCCCGTAGGATGTCTGTGCCTCCTTCTCGTTTTACTGCTCGCTCTCTGCACCGAGTTCTTGTCGAATTAAAAACCAACAAAAAAACACCACCCTGATATCTACCCTTGTTATGATATCTAATGGCGTTCGCGTTCTCAAACCTTACATGATCTCGTCCGCCCCCTCACCGCCCCCCAAAATGCTACTGCGTGGCAACTTCTCCTTCTGCTGCTGCGTGGTGTGAGGAACCTAGCGGTCATTTCTCCGAAAAGTTTTGCGAGAACCAGGAGAGATGATGCCAGCCTCTTGGTCGCTATTTCTATTTCCTCTTGTGGTGAATCATGCTATGCCTGATGCCCTCACCCAACCATTCTCCCCCCATCTAGCCACTGATCATTCCATTCCTGACATTTTTTACAACATGAAAAAGTCCACTTAAGTTCTCGTGTACTTTTGTACGGCAACTTGAGGTGTTTTATGTTGTAATATATATTTACATGACACTTGATTGAAATAATCATCATTTTGCCATCGTTATCATCATTGTTTCAAATGTACAGGCACCGGCTGGCTTGTTGGTCTGTGGCTTGCTCTCTTCCCATCTTCTGTCTGTCTCCATCACTGTGCAGTCCTATCTTCCAAGGCTTTCACGAGATTGTCTGTCCACCTGTCCCTTCATGACCGACCGCATCGTAACATAGACCCATAACAAAAAATGACGACACGATCATCTTGTAACGCCGTGCTGCACAGTTATTCGCTCACTGTGGAAGACAATGACTCAAGACGTGCGAGACAACGCGGACAGGCGGGCAGGTGGCGAACCATCCGCCAACAATTGCCCAAGCTCTGCAGTCCTTCATATATTGAGCTGTTTTCAGCCAATGGATGAGTGTTTACATATGGGAGGAAACGGGAGCACCCAGGGAAAACACTCGATCCCCTACAGATGGAACAGGTGGAGCCCACATCTGCTGTATCTCGTTCTCCCGGCAAGCCAGCGTACGGCATCTCGCACGACCACGGGAAGGGAGTTTCGCAACACCTGTGCACGATCTGCCAACCCTCGCCGCTGCCTCCACAACGCAGGATGAGCCGCCCGTGCGTCGCGCGTGCTCAGCGGCCACCGTCATGCACGTGGCTGCGAGTCGTGAGCCAAGGGCGTCGTTTAAAAAAAAAAATCGTTGCATAACGCCTCGCTCACCTGGCCGGCCATCGCGCCCGGGGAAGCCGTCAACGCCAGGAACGCCGGCGAGCAGCTGGCATTTCGACTTTGCCTCCTCGTTCGCGCTCGTCCCCTCCAGCATGAGCAGCGCCGCTGCCGCCAACAGGGCCACCAGCTCCGGTCGGGACCACATGTTGCCTCGGAGGCCCCGGCTGAACGCACCGACAGAACGAGGGACAGCTCACACGGGTGAATGCGCAACGACGGCGCTGTCATTTACATGCCAAAGTGAGCGTCGAAGCGTCAGTCGTCACGCGTTTGCAGGCCTGAGCCAGCGGTGGAAACTCCACATTCCTATGGGCGGGGGCGCAAGTCTTATCCACAGGACAACCGCTGTTGGCTTTCTCACAAAGTGACACTTATTGTATTGACCCCCCCAGAGGGTTGATGGGCTGAGTCAACCTCCAACCACAATTCGAACTCATGGCTGATGACGACGACGATGACCAAGGGATCTTTTGTATAATTTCCACCATCTATAACAAATTTACCTTGTTGGGCAAAATCTTTGATTCACAGGCCCCTTGCAGTACAGCCGAGCACTTGTGGGAGTCCTCTGAATGTGGCCGATGCGTTGAGAAAGCGGGGTTTTATATATCTCACCATGGAGCAACTCGGAGCCGCTGTGACAATGTTACGCTTCGAGATGCCCTTAAGTCACCCGGTTGCATCCAAGAGGAAAACATGTCATGGGTCTAGCTATATAATTGTTAGGGTCAGCAAACTAAAGTTTTAGTGTTACGTGATGCAACAGACACGAGCGCCATGTCAGCTCATTTCAGTTCTTTTAATTTCGTGTGTTTTATTATATTTTGAATTATTATTTTTCTGCCAATAATTGTGTTATTGCTATGGGGTATGTTGATTGTTGCATGGCGGGATTGTGAGATTTGGCGATGCATGGGAGAAAAACCTTTATCCAGCAGTGGATTGATCATAACTGATGATGAATAAGATTGATGAACGTGGGGTATATTGGGAAGTTATAAACACTGTATTGGCACATGAGTTAGCACACTGCTATTTAAACCCAGGGACCTATAGAAACTAAATTAAACTATATATTTTTTATTTTCCCAGGTAAGGCCCACTGAGCTATGTAGCTCTTTGTCAGAAGCGACCTGGCCATGAATGATTGCTCAACGAAGTGGCCCATCGTGTGGAAGTGTATGGCAGCCAAATACTCGAAACGCATTTTTCTACATGTGGAGGGAAAAACCGGAGGCCCCGGAGAAAAATCCACGCGACCAAATCTACAGCAGCAGGCATCGTCAGGGTCGGGATCGAACCCACGACCTCCTGTATACAAGGCGAGGTAATTAACACCTCGTCACCGTGGCACCCCGAGATAGATTTATTTTTTGCCCATAGTAAACATCAGTGACGGGTGATGTCAGAACCGGTCTTGGACCCCTACCTGCACGTGACCAGTATAGTGAAGTATGATGAAGCAAACTCCCATGATAAAAACACGGCATGGGGAGGCTATCATGCACAACTAGCTGTAAATTATTATTATTATTATCATCATCATTGTGTAAAAAATTAGTATAACACTTGTGAGTCCAATGAAAGGGTTAATCGGCAGCAGAGGTAGCTACCACTCACACTTGACCTTGAGCCGCGTGCATCTCTCACATGAATCTTCCAGTGAACCAGGCATTTAGTTTTTTATGCAATTATCCGCAATGCGATTGTCAACACTTTGTTAATTTAGGCAGTTTTAATCCATCTCAGCGCTCTATGCTTTGACCTCGGCAACCTAAGTTAGATTCCTGACCACGGCTAACGTGAGTGGTGATTTGACCGGACCTGCTCCACGGACACAGCATCAAGAGGCCTTCATCTAGCACTGGATGGACAGGGAGCTGTATATTATTCATACGATTGACTTTGTTTTTAGTGATTACTATCTTTGCACAGCATAAACAACAATCTGCCCAACTTTTTCCAAAACATGCCGACCGTATCATATTTTTCCCATCGTGGGGAAAGTGAGTGCTTTTGCGTTCATTATTATCTCTCCACTAAATTTACCTCAAGGTCGCGTTCCGCCTTTTTCACCAAGCGCCACTTTAGTTGAAGTAAAACCTCGCAGGGGGCGGGGGGGGGGGGAAACTAAACGCGTAAGTTGGAAACTTGGCAATGATCATTGTGCGGTCAAACGGAAGGCCGAAGCTTCGCGTTTTAATGACTGCGCGTCTCGCGCGGGAGCAGCTGCTGCGGTTTCAATGGCTGTTGCTCGCAGCTGTGATCCGGCTACAGGCACTGGATATTATGACTGTCAGCAGATCCAAACAAACCCCCCCCCCCCATTATACTCATACAAAAATTACAAAACATACACGCAATACATTCGTCAATAACAACCCTAATGGGAAATATATATATAAAATGTTATATCATGGGAAATTCTTAGGCCAGTATTAAAGTATGAAAAACAAGAAGGCTGGCTCTGGTGTAGGCCAATAAGTTTCAAAGACAATGCCATATATTACACTATGTAACACAATTTTTGTTCCTGGGTAGTAAGTGTTATATCGTAATTGCTTATGCCTAAAAAGTATAGAAAATTGCTGTTATTCTCCACAAACTTTGCTTTTGTGACCAGGACAGTGATATTTTGAAATGTACCCATTTTAAATGAGAAAACGGGCGAATTTGTGTATTTTCGTTCACATAGAAAAAAAACAACAACATATGAATCAAAATGTACATGTATTTATACTAAAGTAATACAAAAATTACTACAAAAGATTTAGAAGTGAGTAGTTTTTAGAGATTTACGATTATACTGTAAATCACTTTCACGAATCAGCCCCCAAATGTAGTCTCCCATCATGTTCTCGTTATACTGTCCTTGGTAGCGGCGTTCAAAGTCCAGAATATCCTGGTGGAAGCGCTCGCCTTGCTCCTCCGAGTACGATCCCATGTTCTCCTTGAATTTATCAAGATGAGCATCAAGGATATGGACTTTGGGGGACACTCTACAGCCCATTGTGCCGTAGTTCTTCACCAGAGTCTCAACCAGCTACACGTAGTTTTCGACCTTGTGATTGCCCAGGAACCCACGAACCACTGTGACAAAGCTGTTCCAAGCCGCGTTCTCCTTACGAGTACTTGAAGGCTGTCGATTCCTTATCTACAGCTCTGAAAAATTGTTTCATAAGGCCCAATTTGATGTGGCTCCCACTTGACGTTGTTCCTCCCCACAGAGAACTCGGTCCGCTTTGGCCAGTCCCGCCCGTGGTAGTGCGCCTTGGTGTCCCTGCTGTCCCAAAGGCAAAGATAGCAAGGAAACTTGGTAAAACCGCTTTGGAGACCCATCAGGAATGCCACCATTTTGAAGTCTCCGATGACCTCCCAGCCGTACTCATCATACTTCAAGGTGTCCAGCAAGGTCTGGAAGTAGCAGTTGCTTGAGTGGTCAGTGGGTTCCCACCAAATGATTGGGATAGCGAACTTCATGGCTCTCTTTTCCCCTCTGTACCATTCTACAAAAAAACATTTATTTTACCCATGACTAATGTGTAACAGATTCTCGCAACATTTTTCATATCTGATCAATTGTTAAACAATTTAAAATTAAAAACTTTTGCAATTTTAAAAATGTTAACAAATTTTATAGCATAAAATTCCGAGCAACAATTGTCCATCTTACCTCCCAGAGTTTTTGCTGCATTGCTCGCAGGTGAAATGAGGTGCCCAGGTTTGTCTTGATCCCCAACAGGCATGCCGAAATATCCCTTGTAGTCCTCACACATCTTAGCAGATGCTTCCACAGAGTACTTTTTCACTCTTGTCTTGATAAATTGGCCGCAGACATAGCAAAATGCGTCTGCCGGATGCTTGCAGCCTCTTGATGCCATCTCAGAAATATGCAAATATGTATCCACTTAGGCAACTTGAACTAAGCTGAACTAGTGGGCTTAAGGCCCCTGTATTGATACTACTATTTATATTACTGGAAAGTTCTAGAATGTTCTAGAAGTAACTCCAAGTTTACTCAGCACTGAATCTATCTGGAATGTTCTTGAAAATAGGTACATTTTAAAAAAAATCAATGTCCTGGTCACAAAAGCAAAGTTTGTGGGGAATAATACACGATTTCTGTACTTTTGAGGCATAAGCAATTAGGAAATAACATTTACTACCCAGGAACAAAAATATTATTACACAGTGTTATCAGAGCATGTTTGTTTGCATGTTCACCACAAGTACGTATGGTTAACGCAGACATGCTTCCTTGCAAAAAGTTTTGTTTGAACATCTTAACACCTGTTTCATTGCCAGAAAGGATAAATACTGCATACAAACAGCGACATTTTGTAATAATGGCCCTTCTTCAAAAGCACCCTCTGCTATAAAGAAGGGCCATTGCCCGAAACGTCGCTTCTGATATATTTTATTATTATCCAGGAAATGTTTCACATTGTGTTTATCGTGCTTGTGCAACCACTGCCAAGGCAGCACCAATCATTTATTGGACAAAACACTTTGCTTGTGCAGCGGATGACACGTTTAAAAAAACTTTTTTTACCCATTACGTTGATGAAGTGGCGCAGGCAGTCGTTGTGCGGCTGGAGCTGAACGCGTCCAAACAATCGTGGTAGACATTGGTGTTCCATCATCGCAGGCTGGCTTGCGACCAATGAGATACAAAACAGTATCTTTGTAAAACTCAAAATAAACATCGACTGTGTTAGCAGTGGGGCACAACTCGTAAAATACTTTATTCATTATCACTGTTTTATAGCAGAATACATATATCTGAAAGACTGATGTGTTTGGCTATTGCCCTTCTTCAGAGTATATCGAGAGGGCAGAGAGATTGACTGACTAGCAGCAGCACTCGACATTTTGGGAGGTTTATAAAAAAAAACGAGGTCGACGAACTAACATTTTCAAAGATGACACGCGAATTGCTTTCCACTCGCAGATAATGACCATCAAACATGCCCTTGCAAATTGCAAAAAAAAAAACAACCCCTATAAACTTCACCGTCAGCCGTGATCTATCCACTGCTGGATGAAGGCCTCCCAAAAAGCCGTCACCATCTCTCACTGTCTTGTAGTGCAAAAAAAAGAAATGCATCGAGCACGTGCACGCGCGTTGTTTTCGTTGCTCCATCTCCGCAGTGATCGTCCTCTCAATGATAATTCTTTGGCTGCCGCTCCACAACTCGTCTCGGCCCACGGACCATCCGCTCTGTGGTAGAATGGTCAAATCTGACTGTAAAGTTACATCCAGAGAAGAGATATTGATCTACAGCCAGGCGTGGCATAACTCCGCAAGCAGCACTTTGGAAATACAATGGATCCCGCATTCATTACTTCATTATTCCGGCGAGTGAATATAGCATTGAAATTTGATTACTTTAACTATTTCAATCGATATATAGCTGTGTTTACACGATAGAATGTGTTTTTTCTGCTACCAATACAGGTGAGGGCTGATGTGAAATTAATTTTCCTCTCTTTCAGCAGACTTTCATGTAAATAGAACAGCACATATATGTAATAGAGTGGGCAGCCGTAACGACGATGCCAGTGATCCGTCGACTCATTCCGATCATTCCCTTACGAGTCGAGGATGCTGACAGCTACATCCTGTGACATGTCAGACTCCTTGGGAAACGCTCATAGATAACTCGCGTGCCAAGGGGGTGGGTTGTAAAAATGCGACTAACACCCACCATGGGCAGTGGTACACAATGGCCACAGAACTGCGCGTACATACTTTATCGACGCGTTTCCTGTTTTTTTTTTCACAATCTGTAAGGCGGAATTATATTGTGCGTCAAATATAACACGGTGGCATTTCGTGACATGTTCCCATAAATTTTTTTTTTAACGTCTACCACAGTGACCCAGCTATCATAAATAATTGTGGCCGAGAGATTAAAACGCTAGCATTGGCACCCTGGTTGGCACTGATAAGCTCTGGTTTGGCCAATGGCTCAAGCACTTCATTGCACGTGTCGTGACACAGGAGGTCACTACTGTGGTGTCGGCCCGCACGAGGGCTAGGGGCCCCAAGGTGCATGGTGCCTGGGGGGTTATAAGCGGGGTGTGAACGCAGAGCGGGGGCTGTTGAACCCCGAAGTGAAGACGACATCATCGGTCCTCGAGTCCCGGGTCGTCGTCCGTGACCAGGCAGCCCGTTGCCTGCCTGGGTCACGCTGTGTAGTGTCCCAGAGTGTTAGTGAATTGAGGAAGGTGGTTACCACCTTATGTACAGTGTTATATTATTTACCGTTCTAATAAACAGTGTTGCTTCCAAGCTGTGTGTGATTGCACCTAATTTGTACCCACTACACATGTAGACAATCTCTCCTGGGGTAACTTGGCCTTCTTAGTTGATGTCAGTGGAGGGTTGCTACTCGATGTTCGTGGATCCAGGAGTCTCCGTAAAGGGGCTGGACGAGAGGAAGAGAGGAATTGATGTCGATGATGTCAATTATTTTTTGCTTTATATTTGTTATCTGTCGTGATTTTCTTACCTTTCCTATACTTTGCACTCGTATAGCGTTGTTGTATTGTTTGTAACTTTCTGACTCGTCCCTACCGGAAATCTGTAAAAAAAAGAGCTTTATAGCTCATCGTATTTCTGCAGGATAAATAAAGATTCTGAATCTGTGTCCAGAATGAACCAGGCCTATACGAGTGAACGAATTAAAATCATCACGGTGTCACAATTCTGGCTGTCGCCTGATGATGCTGGTTGTAATTACCGGCAAAACGTCACGGTACTCGAATTGTAAATGTTGTGGGTTCACTCTCCAAGACACCGGTGTGCTGAACTAGTAACGAATTGGCACGTTTTGTTAACGTGACAAACCTTTACTGATTGGCTGTGTCGGGTGGTGGCGGGTTAAACGACACATTCATATCTACCCGATCTAACCCAAAATAAAAAAATAAAACCTCTGTTATGGACGATGTTATTGTTCACATGTTTGTGTTCGACACAGTTGCTGAGCACGGGCCCAAAACGTCAGCAACAACATTTGAGAACCAATGGCCTTCGGGTGTTGCCAAGGCAACCCATCACCCATCGGCGATAACTGCCATGGTAACAACGCAATGCCTTTTACTTAAGTGACCGAGGACCAGTCGATGTCGAGTATATCTCTACTCGCGTGTGCGTGTTTAATAAGCGCAGAGCGAATCGCCCGCCTCACAAATCAAAGTCGATGAATCGTCACGATTTGGTGAATACTGCAGCGCCGCTAGTGGCTGCACGTAAAAGTTTAACTTATTTGGCAACGGACTGCAGGGTTCACGCGAACCATCCGCATGCAAGCAACCCCATGCAAGCGAAGCGAGAGTGGATTCTCACGCCTGCACCTGCATGAATATATCACCGACGCGATTGACAAATCCACGTATGGACGCGTGCCTCACATTAGACGTTAAATCCTCCATGGGATATTTGGGTATTTCCCCTCGCTGAGTGCCACGTACTACGGATCAGCCATGCACGGACAAAGACAACACCCTTGACAACAATAATTTAATGAGGGAAAAAAGTATTTGATCCCCTGCTGATTTTGTACGTTTGCCCACTGACAAAAAAATGATCAGTCTATAATTTTAATGGTAGATTTATTTGAAGAGTGAGAGACAGAATAACAACCAAAAAATCCAGAAAAACGCATGTCAAAAATGTTATAAATTTATTTGCATGTTAATGAGGGAAATAAGTATTTGGCCCCTCTGCAAAACATGACTCAGTACTTGGTGGCAAAACCCTTGTTGGCAATCACAGAGGTCAGACGTTTCTTGTAGTTGGCCACCAGGTTTGCACACATCTCAACAGGGATTTTGTCCCACTCCTCTTTGCAGATCTTCTCCAAGTCATTAAGGTTTCGAGGCTGACGTTTTGTAACTCGAACCTTCAGCTCCCTCCACAGATTTTCTATGGGATTAAGGTCTGGTGACTGGCTAGGCCACTCCAGGACCTTAATGTGCTTCTTCTTGAGCCACTCCTTTGTTGCCTTGGCCGTGTGTTTTGGGTCATTTTCATGCTGGAATACCCATCCACGACCCATTTTCAATGCCCTGGCTGAGGGAAGGAGGTTCTCACCCTAGATTTGACGGTACATGGCCCTGTCCATCGTCCCTTTGATGCGGTGAAGTTGTCCTGTCTCCTTAGCAGAAAATCACCCCCAAAGCATAATGTTTCCACCTCCATGTTTGACGGTGGGGATGGTGTTCTTGGGGTCATAGGTAGCATTCCTCCTCCTCCAAACACGGCGAGTTGAGTTGATGCCAAAGAGCTCCATTTTAGTCTCATCTGACCACAACACTTTCACCCAGTTGTCCTCTGAATCATTCAAATGTTCATTGGCAAACTTCAGACGGGCATGTATATGTGCTTTCTTGAGCAAGGGGGACCTTGCGGGCGCTGCAGGATTTCAGTCCTTCACGGCGTAGTGTGTTACCAATTGTTTTCTTGGTGACTATGGTCCCAGCTGCCTTGAGATAATTGACAAGATCCTCCCGTGTAGCTCTGGGCTGATTCCTCACCGTTCTCATGATCATTGCAACTCCACGAGGTGAGATCTTGCATGGAGCCCCAGGCCGAGGGAGATTGACAGTTCTTTTGTGTTTCTTCCATTTGCGAATAATCGCACCAACTGTTGTCACCTTCTCACCAAGCTGCTTGGCAATGGTCTTGTAGTCCATTCCAGCCTTGTATAGGTCTACAATTTTGTCCCTGACATCCTTGGAAAGCTTATTGGTATTGGCCATGGTGGAGAGTTTGGAATCTGATTGATTGATTGCTTCTGTGGACAGGTGTCTTTTATGCAGGTAACAAGCTTAGATTAGGAGCACTCCCTTTAAGAGTGTGCTCCTAACCTCAGCTCGATACCTATATAAAAGACACCTGGGAGCCAGAAATCTTTCTGATTGATAGGGAGTCAAATATTTATTTCCCTCATTAAAATGCAAATCAATTTATAACATTTTTGACATGCGCTTTTCTGGATTTTCTTGTTGTTATTCTGTCTCTCACTGTTCAAATAAACCTACCATTAAAATTATAGACTGATCATTTCTTTGTCAGTGGGCAAACGTTCAAAATCAGGAGGGGATCAAATACTTTTTTCCCTCACTGTATATACTAGGCGACGTTTCAGGCACAGGTCCGTTGTTCAATAGGGCGCTCTGCTATGAAGAAGGGGCATATCCCAAAACGTCACGCAATGAAGAACACGCTGTTGTTGTTGTTAATTATGCTTGTCCACCGGTGCCAATGCAGCAGCAGCATCGCCAATCAATTAATCAAAATTCAAACGGTTGAGTTGATTCAGGTCGGTCTCGCACTGACCGCACAGCATGCGGCGTCTGTCTGAGTCGACCTACGGCGGAGGCCACAAGGCAGGTTCAGATACCAAATGCCAGCCACGTTCAACGTAACTGGGAGTTGAATCCAGGTGAGAAGGTTTGCTGGACGGCACACACTCACCACTGCCCACACAAGAGCTGTCGTTCACCGCTAAGCGATGCTGATGATGATGACCCCAGCCAGCGAGACTATGCGCACTTTAGCAACACGTGAAGTGCTGACGAGCTCGCTGGCGGGTTACGGGACAGACCCAGATTGTCGTGAATATAAACAAGACGAAGATTCCCCGTTATAACCTTCACATAACAATTTTGGTGCAAGTGCTGTTTGCGAGCACCTATGAAAGCCTGTACGGCACACGAGGGAGTGGGATGGCCAGCACCGCGCCCGGCTGCCTTTGTTTCCCCAGTGGCGATGTTTACACACCGCACCAGGCTCTCAATTGCGGCCGAGTCTACCTAGGGGAAGCCCAGGAGCGGTTCAGATAATCGTCACCGGGTGTTGGTGGTGGCCGTGAGCGGGAAATCAAACTCGGGTGGCCCGCTTCGCTAACCGTTGTGCTACCGCTCTCCACATGTAAACACACATGCAAACACACATGTAAACACACATGTAAACACACATGTAAACACACATGCAAACACACGTACATAAATAATATTTTATTGGTTTGGGCTATTGCCCCTGAAATCCCCTCCTCTCTCGACATAATTCCACACCTCAAGGCTTCTCGGACGTTGGGCCACCATTTGCACGTGCCACAATTTCAACGTTTAAAAGCACATTATTAAATGTATTAATTGTGTGATGGGATTACGAGGTGAACGTCGTCGTGCGAGGGGGGACTGTGGGTGTTGTTGTCGTCGTGAGGAGACGGATTTTTGGGACATCCCAGGGGCTCTCCAACTGACCCCTTATCAGCCCCCCACTAACCCCCCAGTGCCGGTTTAAGCTAGTGCGGGGCCTGTAGTATATGATGCTATACAGGGGCCCTAAATATATATTTAAAAAAACATCAATATTAAAACACAAATTTGTAACTTGCATCGTAAAGTAATTGTATTTTTTCATTTGGTATACAACCAGATAATACGATAATTTGCTAACCTTAAACACCCAGTCGTTCATAAAAATGAAGGCAGTATAGTACTATAGTAAGAGAGCAAGTGCAGAATCATTGAACCAGAGTTGATAGCTTGAAAGCATTGAGCGCAGGGCCCTTGAAAGTGCGGGGTCCAGAGCTACTACATATGTAGCTGCTACAAACCCCAGGCAACCAGTATTGTGCACGGTTGTGACCGATCCATGCTCTCAGTCCAGGCCCAAACCCTACTTAGCTTCTGAGACGAGGAGATTGGGCTAAATCAGGGCTTGGCAACATGGGGCTCAGGAACCGCATGCGACTCTTCAACGACTGCCTCGTGACGTTAATTATTAAGGACCCACCGTCTCGTATTCACCATAATGCATTGCGGCTCTTGAAATATAGATTTTTGTTTTACAGATATTCGAAAAAAATGACAGCTCTTATTGTTATTCTTTGGGTCTTTCGGTAAAGTCACGTAGACAGGTTCAAAGAAAATTACAAAAATACTGCAACGTTTCGATCGCAACCTGATGACGACCGCTTGTGTTGCGATCGAAACGTCGTAGTTTATTGTTATTTTCTTTGAACCTATCTACGTGACTTTACCGAAAGACCCAAGGAATATGAATTCCTGCAGTCACGAAAGTTTTAAGTCAAGATTTAGCTCTTCCTGTTGTTTTGGTTTGCCGAGCTCTGGGCTGCATCCACGTGATGTTAGTGACATTCGTGTGACTTAAAATAAGTCATATTTTTGGTTTTCTTGACATATTGTTACCTTCGTAAAATGTGCTCAGCTTACTTAAATGTCTTCTTTCATCAGGTGAGTTCTCAATCAATGCGAAATATGTATAAACACTACCGATGAAAAGTCTACATATGTGGATAGATACTAAAACAAACCAAAAACACCACTTAATACTACTGTCATTTGTAAATCCACTTCTGGATGATAGCCTTCACAGGTTGTGTCAATCGTGGGGATTGTTTGACCATACTTCAACACGCTGGTCAGTACAGGTTGGTGAGTGCGGTGGGGTGGGTGGGGAGGAGGTCAATACCGGTTCAGCGATCACTCACCCACCGTGGCCAGGAATGAAAGTTGATGGCGCAAGGTTCGAATGGGGCATTCTAAAACCACGATCAACTCCGCATGCCGAACGCGTCACCACCATTCGCCGATCAAGAGCGTGCCTTTACAAACTTTTACTTCCAGGAGAGCATCTGGGCACGCACAATTTGAATAGATTATGAAGTTTGTGTGCTTTTTTGTGAAGTCTTTGCTGCTATTTTAAAACAAATGCACACCGGAGTGGTTGTTTTTGTTGTTGTAAATGATGAAACAATAAAAGAGGGCGACGACGGCACGGGGGCGTTGAAACGATTCTTCTAAGACGTCACTTTTACGAACGGGTGGCTGACAAGCGGCCTCACGTGAGGGATGTTCTCACACTCCGCTCAGCTACGTGTGACACTTACAACGCCGACGTTTCACATCTTCATCTTCGCGCGTAGAGAGCACCTCTCCAATGCGTCCGGACGCCTCGATTGTACGAAACGGAACTGAGAATCCGTAGACATATTTCCCACGAGCAGTTTTGGTTTTATTGTCCAAAATAAATGTGTTATTTTGTGCACACAAGTCAAACCATGGAGAGAACGAGCTGACTGGCCTACTATGGGAAGGGCTCATTACGAGGACGTTTTACCCATGCTTCGCAAGCATTTACGTGTGCACGTCGAACTTCTTTCGCACCGTACGTAGCCAACCGGGCTAATTGGAGGTACGGGGACGAAGTACAACAAACTAATACATAGAAATGTAAATATATATACACCACACACGCACAACGCATGCACTATCCGATATGTACATGCACATTTTTGAATTGCAAGAAGAAATTTTGCTGTGACTTTATAACGAGCATTTTTTTTTTAAACAGACATGTTCATGATTGTAAAATGAAAACGTTTAAATGATTGCACACGATAAATATATTTGCATCCAGAGCAATTACAGTGAAGTATGACCAGGACCACGTATTTTTATATAAACATACTGACATTGAGTCCTGACAATAATTGTCCATCGTGGGACTAGGTATAAAAGGCGTAATTTGTGGCGAATATTTTTTGTAAGGGGAGAAAACAAATTGTAAAATTCATGAGCATTCAGAGAACAGCTGCTGCGTTACACCATTCCCTACAAGAAGCAGAGGCTACCTGCTCTCCCCGTACCAGTCTGCATGCAATGCACTTGCAACAAGCCTGCTCAACTGTGTGTATATATATTTTTTGTAAGTTTAATAGTAATAAATAATTGCTACAACTTTATTTAAAAATCGCATAGTAAAAACATTACAATCCGTCAATGCATAATAAAAAGTATGCCCATTTATCATCGAAATTAACTCCCATTTCCTTGCAAAGTTGAGCCGCGTGTTTGCAGCCGATTGCGCCAAACCCATTACGAGTTTATGTCCGGCTGATTTACAGCGGAAACGCTTTGACAAATGCGGCTCAGAATTCGTGCCGCGCTCCCTCCGCTTGACCCAAAGTGCACGGAGCGCGAGACGATGCTTGATTTTGTGATTTTAGGAGCGCAAATAAATATTCTGCGGTGACTTTATCCTGGCGAGCGAGCGAGCGAATGAGCGCAAGAGCTGCAGACTTTTCATGGCAGAGTTGAAGCCTCCGGTAATTCAGGGCAGCCCCGTTGGCACGTTCATATTTTCAATAACATGTGCACTGGTGTGTGTGCGCCGAGGTTTTGAATCTGCGAACACGTCGATCGAGATGAGTTTTCAGACAGGTTTAATGGCCTTGGCCGGTGTCATCATTACCCCCATCGTTTCTTTTCGTGATGGTCCCTCCCAAGTTGACAGCGCTAGCATCGATCTGCACCAAAATGGAGCCCCCTGGTCAACTTGTTGCCGCGGTTTAGAGATGAGCACTGTGCATGGCGCCACTTAGAGCCTGCTGTTAAATCCTTGAGATTTGTGAAATGTGCCCTTGGCTTCCTCACACACCGCCATACATCTACTGGGGAGGCTATCAAACAAAGTCCCTTCCACTTTCAATACATAAGCGTCCTCCATAACTTACTGAGACATCAAGCCTGGATTAACAGCTCTCCGCCACAGTTCTCCAATTGGGTTCATGCAGGCTGGAAATCATGCCTCTCCTTTACATGGCCGAAGGCCAGACGAAGACCCCAAATGAACCTTGTCCCACCGGCTGCCATTAACCCTTTAGCCAGAGCATTACAGGGATTTATGTTGCTAGTGGACAGAGGAGGCCGAGGGCTCGGCTTAGGCCCACGGGCGTGAGTTCACCGCCACAGCGGCCACTGTCGGCACCTTAATTCCGGCCTTGAGGGCCGCGCTCGAGGTTGCACAGCGTGGCGTGCGAAGAGAGCAACGAACCGGTTACCGGTCGACGCTCGCTCGCGGGCTGTGCCCAGACTACCGGGACCGCTTACTGCCACAAAAAAAACACACAACCGCAGCTTAGGTTAATTTCTCGAGCTCGCATCCCCACGACCGCAAAGGCACGCTCGACCCTGGGGAGACACTAAACATCCAGATCACCTGCATCTTTCGGCTTGGGTCCGTTGTGTTTTTATTGCTTTTTTTAGTTTGACGTGGGAATTCAAAGCAATAGAAGCAGAAACTTTGCAAGGAGTTTTTTTTTAGTGGGGGGGTCCACCGGACGCCCCCGTCCCCCCTCTCCCGTCGGCCGTTCCTCCGCTGGCTCCGTCTCTCGCGAGCAAAGCCACGTGCGGTCGCCCTGCTCTAGAGGCCCTCGAATAGCTGCATGGACCTCAGGATGCTCTGGTCCTAGACGAGACGGCGAAAGGGATCGCAGGCGGGGAAGTAAGAGGAGAGGAGAGGTTAGGACAGGTGTTGGTGAAGGTTAAGAATCATAACTGTTTAGAAGCTGGTGCGGAGATATTTAAACTATTAAAATGTGGCAAGAGTCAAACACCTGCTCACCTCTTTGCAGGCATCAATAAACTCGTCTATTGTTACAACGCCATCCTTGTTTTTGTCCATTTTCTAGACAAAGACAAAGATATAGATTGGCTTCTACGATGGCAGGATCAGGTGTATTGTAGGTGATTTTCTCACAGGCACACACACACACACACAATTCGATGCGTGTATTGTGAGATAAACGATCGGTATTAATGAACGACTCGATGCATTATTCACCCCTGGCTAATATGTTTTTTTTGTTTCTTATTCTTGCGTCTCAGCTCTTATGATGATTTGTCAGATTATAATGCCACCTTTGACATTCTTTATATATTTAAAATATAGTTTACTATCCAGCTGCGCCATTTTGGGTTTATTGGTTTCATGCGGGAGTCGTTAAGATTGCGTTTGAACTTAAACTGCCAACGTTTTGCTCGTGCAAAAGCTGTTAATTGAAATTTCTCTGTCTCATTGCGAAACCGGTAAACACCGGGTAATACTGCCCACGTGAGAATTTGACATTTTACAGTCGTTAAGGTGGTTTGGATCTCCTTCCAGTCGGAGGTACCATTTAAAA
This sequence comes from Petromyzon marinus, assembly GCF_048934315.1. Taxonomy (NCBI): domain Eukaryota; kingdom Metazoa; phylum Chordata; class Hyperoartia; order Petromyzontiformes; family Petromyzontidae; genus Petromyzon; species Petromyzon marinus. The sequence goes on from NC_133677.1 coordinate 2,515,603, forward strand.
CTACAACACCTCTTTAATCTTCTCAAATTAAAGTAATTGATTTCCGAGTAATTATGCCTCTTTGGCCCTTTTAATGTATTCCTTTGCTATTGCTAATTTATCACCTGTCACAAAATGTATATATTTTTTACATTCTCTATTTGAAGATGCTGTGAGCAGCCAGCCGGCAATTACCTTGCACGCCTCAGTTTCTGATCTTCAATTTTATAATAAGAAACAAAAACATATTTATCGGATGTTGTTGAAAAGTTACAGGCGAAACGGTTGGCAGTCGAGAATCATCAAAGACAAAAAAAACACACACACAGACACACAGAGTCGTCGTGACCAAAAGAGAAAACGCATGGTGCAGTCAAAAACTCCAGAAAATCCCCCCCCCCCCCGCCCTGGAGCAATGAGCACGGAACAAGTTCAAAGCATTGGTACGGCGAGTCCTCGCTGAACGCGTGGCCGTGTTCATACCACAATGTGTTTAACGCTACAACGCCGTTCTGCCATTTGGGAACGCTTTTCGCACAACGCAGAACACGCACCGTTCGAACGCGCACAGTTACAACGAGCGCCGTTCTAACTTTTCAAGGAACGCATTAGCTTCGTTAAAGGAGTAACTGCTGTATTTGTCATCACAAGCATTAAGGCGTTATAATGGATTAGATTTTCAAATCGCGCCCTCCTATACGCTGTGGCATCTCCGAGCGCTATACCTCACATCTCAACACATTTGAGAGGGCACTGCCAGTAAGCAGCTGTCCCTGTGGGCACAAGGAGACTCAGCACCAGCCTTGCTGTGCTAGGTGGGGGTTTTAAAATTTGGCGAAATTAATTAATTTCCATAATTCGTACTTGCTTTCCAAATTTTACATCTAGGACGCGGTGTATATTCTTGGCCACGTTGTTTACAGACCATACGGTGTTAATGTTGTGATGACGATCATGATTACAGGATTACGGGAAAGTTGGGCGGGACATCACACCTCGAAAAACTTGTCCACGTGCTCCCTTGGCGCGTCGTGGTTCACTGCCGGGTACGTGTACTTGCCCATCATGTCGTAAATTGACTTCATGATGTCCAACATTTCCTGCACGAGCGGTAAACAAGCATCCACGCGATGCGCACGAAAACCTTGACTGCTGTTGCCGCTGTCTCGCTCTCGTGAATATCCACACTTGTTTTACAGCCGTTCACATGTAAAACGCACGCGCGGCCGGACGAAGGCCGGAAAATCCCGTGTCACCAGTTGCCCAGCTAGTTGCGGTGGCAGCAGCCACTAATGACAGAGTTATCGTTATGGGTGGAGAGGAGCCCAGCCAGCGGCCAGCCAGCAAACTGGAGGCATAGATCATTATTTTTTTTATCGTAGTACGATATAGAGCAGTACGGAACTTGCAGCGGTGGGATTAGGTTCCGGCTCGCCACGTGGCTGCCGCCTTCCCGCTCGCCTGTGGTTGCGATGCTCCGCACAGCGAACATTGTGCGGTGCATTGAAAGCTATTATTGTGGCAGCGGAGTGTGAATACCTGATGCACCAATGGAAAATAATAAAAAAAACTCTCCAGGAGTAACAACGTAGAACGGACGCAACGGCCGATACAAAAATACGGAGGAGACGCCGCGGGGATACACTACTCCACTGCTCCTGAAGCGGTTAGCTGGGCTTGTAGCCGATGCGCTGCATCTACATCAGCAGCCATACGACGAGAAGATTATGGATGCAACAGCGGCAGGGCCTCACCTCCTTGGTGACATAGCCATCTTTGTTGATGTCGTACAAGTTGAAGGCCCACCTTAGCTTGTCCGTCACGGATCCGCGCAGCAGCACGGACAGCCCAGTCACAAAGTCCTGGTCCCAAGCACGCAAGCACGCAAATGCATGTAGTTCATGATCGTTAATTCATCATTGTCAAAATCACCATCGGTTTACAATAATCAATTTATAATTAAAATCATCGGTTTCCATTCATCATCATTTTACAATGATTGTCATTTTATAATGATGATCATCATCTTTGTAATGATCAGTTTACAATTAAGATAATCATTGGTTTACAATTAAAATGACCATATTCATTATGATTAGTTTATAATCATCAATCGATTTACCATTAGATTAACACGTCGGCTTTCGTGACCAATATCATCCACAATACATGTTTTTTTTGTGTTAGATCGCGTAAATATGAAGAAAAAAACACTCAGACTGGTGTGCCAGGGCTTAGCAGATTATAAATCTGAATACTCAGATTGTAAATGTTGTGGATTTGCTCTACAACACACCGGTAGTGCTGTACTAGTAACTAGTACTCAGATTTTGATTTAAAGCTTTCGTGACTGCAGGGATTCATATTCTTGGTTCTTTCGGTAAAGTCACGTAGAAGGGAAACAATAAAATAATAAAAATATAAAACAATACAATTCTATTGTTTTATTTTTCATTATTTTATTGTTTCCTTTCTACGTGACTTTACCGAAAGAACCAAGAATATATAGTACTCAGATTGTAAATGTTGTGGCCTGGCTCTGCAACACACCGGTGGTGCTCTACTAGTAACGAATGGACACGTTCTGTTTACATGACAAAACCTTACTAATTGATTGTCGGGTGGTGGCGGGTTTCACGACACATGTATAGTCACGCACTCTATCCCAGAAAAGAACTGTCATTTACAATTAACTTCAGAAATATCATCACCAGACGCAACCATCATCATTTTATCAGCGGCATCATCATCTTCAGCAGCAACATCATCAGACATTGTCTCTTCGATGCTCCTATGCCACCAAATTTCTCATGGTCCTGCGGTGCAAAAATCCATCTCAATCTTTCACGACAACTGATGTCATCGCTCCATCTCCCACAGGGTCGCCCTTTATCATCTGCTGAAGGCCTCCCCCCACGCTGTCACAGTCATGGATGTTATTTACTGCTTGACCACACTTCACCACCCCTGGTCACTGCAAGGTTGGTGAAGGTGGGGGTTTGCCCAGGACTAGTTAAAATATGGGCAGGGATTTCTAGTTCAGGCGCAGCACAGTGCGCTAACCAATGCTCTGCCACTACACCCCTCCCCAAACTATCGTAAGGCAAATTAATTAGAACGTAGATGATTCATTAATATCATTCCCCAGAGTGCACTTCTGCCTCTAAAACTATGCGGTTACCTCAGAGCGTTGAGCGGATGTCACATGGGCGCTGTATTTAGAATCATTTAGAATCAACGTGCCTTTATAGTATTCGGCTGCTATACATTTTCAATGATACGGCGCTTCATTGAGCCATCATTTGCGATAGGTCGCTTCTGAAAAACTATCTATACTGTGTAGCTCAGTGAGCCTTACATCTGTTAAAATAAAACCAATTATAGTAATTGTGCTATAGTATGCCGTGCCAGGCGTGCACCATTGCCGTCAATTTTACATTCACGCTGCCGCTTGCTTCGTCATTCGCCACGCAACTAATCTCGGGTGCCCGTTAATTAATCTCTTCTCGCCCGCGCGTCTCGTCCACCTCGAAGCTCACGGAGCCGTCCTGGTCCACGTCGAAGGCGTTGAACAGATGGTGCGCGTACGTGCTGGCGTCTACGGCGGCGGTGGTGTAACAGGAGGGGGTGGGGGGGCAATGCGTGCGACACAAAAACACGCGCACAGCATCAGGGCGACCGCGACCTCGCTCACGCACGACCCACGCCGCCTGCAGAGCGTGATCGAAGGGGTGCGGTTGTGGGGGGGGGGGGGGGGGGAGATGTTTTTTTTTTTTATATAACGATATATTTATAATTGTTTTGACTGCGACTCAACGTGAGCGCAGTACAAGGCACCGATCGTGGTGCAGGGGATGGGTGAGTGGGTGGGGGACACTTTCACTCTGTGAGCAAAGAAAGCCCGAGACTGGTGCGCCAGGGCTGAACGAAGAGGGACATTCGGGCTCACCGCTCCACCCAAGTGGTGGGGACCACAAGACAATAAAAAGTAATGTTTTAAAAAAACGTTTTAAAAAAACACGCTTTCATGAAATGTACCGTACTCGTAGCGGCAAAACTCCACGACTCCAGGGAGTGGCCCCGAAGCTTGCCATAACGTAAGGGGGCCGTGGTCATTTACAGCCAACGTTATTTGAGCGTGGACAATTAGACCCAAGCCGAAACATAACATAACAATGAATGTTTAAAAATATTTTTTTTTATAGAATATAGTATTGTCATCAGTATGACATAAGTATAACAAGTTTGCAGTCGATACCACATTGGGAAGTGGGTTAAAATTGAGTTACAAGATTTGGGGATACAACAACAGACAGTGAGTTAATTAAAAAGCGTGTAATAAATAAATATTTTTCAAGCGATTGGCAGGTCGCTGTGCGGTAGGCTAAAGGTAAAGTAAGTGGTGGTGCTCTCTCAATTATATGGAAGCGTGGAGCAGTAGGCCAAGTTCCCTCGAGAGGAGCTCTCTAATGAAGCTACCCGTTCGAGCATAGCCGCTTTCTGGGAGCCGTGGCACGAGAAGGCAGTTGAAGGGCTGCACCTTTGCAATTGCCTTTGCCCGCACGATTATATTTTGCGAGTGTGTGCCTCCAGCATCCTGCCAGGAGACGCGCACCCTTTTCATCCCGAACTCCCGCAGTAAGCGGTGCACCACAGCGTGTTGAAGAATTGGCGTGGAACATGATGTCACAGAACTAATTCTGAAGGCATTTTATGAGACCATCTCTATCCACATTAGGGGGGGGGGTACTTTTGTATGCCCT